>NC_132877.1:1370000-1693750 GCF_048164855.1 Canis lupus baileyi
GCCCGTGGCCGAGACACGCCGTGACCTCCCTAAAACGGCCTTGCTGTTTCCCCCCAGGGATCTACCCGAGGCCCAGGCCGCCCCCGCCCCCGCGCCCGCGCCCGCAGCCCGGCATTTCTGACGGCGGAGGAGGTAAGCGCGTGTGGACGCAGCGTGAGCGTTGGGGAAATGCCGAAGATTCTCGGATAGCCGGAGGCTCTTTGACAAGCGGTCCAGTGCAACGTCGGGGGGGGGGGGGGGATTGGAGGACCTACCCCTGAGTCCCCCCGTCAGGGAGCACGTCCTCAACCGGTTTGCTGGGATGCGCCAAACAGCCCCTGCGCCCTCCCCGAATCCCTGCCCTTTGGGATGCGGTGTCCTCCCCAAATCCCTGCGCCTGGGATGCGGAGTCCTCCCCAAATCCCTGCGCCTGGGATGCGGTGTCCTCCTCAAATTCTTGCCCCTGCGATGCGGAGTCCTCCCCAAATCCCTGCACCTGGGATGCGGAGTCCTCCTCAAATTCTTGCCCCTGGGATGCGGAGTCCTCCCCAAATCCCTGCACCTGGGATGCGGAGTCCTCCTCAAATCCCTGCGCCTGGGATGCGGTGTCCTCCCCAAATCCCTGCGCCTGGGATGCGGTGTCCTCCCCAAATCCCTGCGCCTGGGATGCGGAGTCCTCCCCAAATCCCTGCGCCTGGGATGCGGAGTCCTCCCCAAATCCCTGCGCCTGGGATGCGGAGTCCTCCCCAAATCCCTGCGCCTGGGATGCGGTGTCCTCCTCAAATTCTTGCCCCTGCGATGCGGTGTCCTCCTCAAATTCTTGCCCCTGGGATGCGGTGTCCTCCCCAAATCCCTACCCGTGGCATGCGGTGTCCTCCAAGATGTTAATGGGGGGTCACGGCTCATAGATGTTTCCAGACACCCCCCTTTACCCAAAACCCATGAGCTATGTTACAAGCGCTCCAGCGCCCCGAGACTCACCCTCTGGGAGACGCCGCCACGTGCTTCCTCTCCACGAGGCCTGGCGTGGCCCCAAACGTGCGCGCGTAGCTCTTAGGACCCCGGAGCATCCGTCTGCATAAGAACGCCCGTGTGCCCAAACCCGGAGACCCGTCCTGCCCTCGAATGAGCGGCGTCAGGAGCACGTGCGCTTAGGTCCCGGCGCCCTGGCGAGCTGGAAAGGGTCCGGGGGCTACAGAGCGCGCCGCACAGGCCTCAGGGACGGTCTCTGCTCCACCCCACAGGGTACTTTGGCAACACCGACCCGCATGACGGCCGCTACCCGCCCAGGCCCAAGCCGCCCGCAGGTACGTGCACGGTCTCTCTCACCTGAGTGCGGAGGTGCCGGCGAGGCCGCGGCCCCTCAGGGAAGGTGGGGTGTGCAGGGCATCTGCCTCTAGCGTGGCGTCGGTGGGCTTGTGCGCACCTGTGCGCTTGGGAAGGTTGCATCGTGGGCGCAACCAGCCACGGGGCAGAGTGCACTTACATGTGGACACGTGTGTGAGCGTGTCTGTGTGTGTACTTGCACGCGCACTTACCTTCAGGTGCTCTGCACACACCTGTGCAGGTGCCTTTCTGCGTGCGCTCCTGTCCATAGCATCCTGTGCACAGCGCCACGTGTGCAGGACTTTACAGGTACGGCTCCCCACTGCTGCGGGGGTGCGTGTGCGAGCCCTCCTTTACACACGCGCACGTCCACGCGTCTTCACTTAGGCCTGTCGTCCTCACAGAGTGTGTACATATTCCCGTCTCTAGAGTCACGTGTGCATCCTTTTATTCATATTCACATCAACACCTGCATTTGCACAGGTCTCCATCTGTATGTATGTACACCTTCGTGTGCGTCTGTATGAGCACGGTCATATACACACGTGTCTGTGTATCGTTACTTAGGTGCATATCCCTTATGTATATGCACGTATCTCTCTATTGTTATATGCACGTAGATGCCCCTTTACAGATATTCACATAAACACCTTAATGTACACGTGTACATCTTCACTTAGGTATAGGCCCTTTGTATATGTACTTATTTACACACTTACGCATGCGTCCCTTTATATATGTGCCTAGAGACACCTTTATATATTCATGTCTCACGACATCTTTACTTATGTACGTGTACCTTTATATACACTTATATGAGCACTTTTATCTACATAGTGTCTGCATGTCTTTACTTGGACATATATCCCTTATCCCTTATAGATGTCTGTTCATATTGATCTATTTTTTATATTTACATATATATCCCTTTATACATATATTTATATATCTTTATGTTCATGTATAGATCCCTTTATATGTTCACGTAAACACCTTTATATACAAATGTCTCTATATATCTTTATATACGCTTGCACTTATTTCTATGTGTGTCTATTTGCATATACACTTTGATAAATATGCAGGTATAGATATTCATTTGTGTGTGTCTATATATATATCTTGATATAGGTATTACGTACCTTTATGTATACATAAGTGTTTATATGTAGTGCATATATACACCTGTATATGTGTGTTTATATATATCTTTGTTTATATATTTTATGTACATACACACCTCTGAATATGTATATATACTTATATTTGCACGTTTATATACATATACTTCTGTAATAATGCCTGTGTATACCTTCGTATATGTATGTATACATATATCTTTATATGTGTGTATATATACATTTATATATGTACATATATAGTTTTAAATATGTATGTATATAGTTTAACTATATACATTTTTATATGTATATCTATATATTTATGTCTATATGCATTTTTATGGAGATTTAGTTTTATATGTATACTACACTTTCATATATGTATATTTATATATGTACTTTTATTACATATTTATTATGTATTATATATTTTATCATATATTATATATTCATTATATTTTTATTATATATTCATTATATATTACATATTCATTATATATTATTTATTAATTATATGTTCATTATATCTTTTATATATTTAACTTTTATTATATTTTTTCATATATTATATATTCATTATATTTTATTATATATTCATTATATTATATATTCATTATATTTTTATCATATATTATATATTCATTATATATTCATTATATCTTTATTATATATTCAACTTTTATTATATATTCATTATATATTATATATTCGTCATATTTTTATCATATTATATATTCACTATGTTTTTATCATATATTATATAATCATTATATTTTATTATATATTAATTATATATTACATATTCATTATATATATTCATTATATATTATATATTCATTATCTATTCATTATATCTTTATTATATATTCCACTTTTATTATATATTTATTATATTATATATTCATCATATTTTATCATATATTATATATTCATTATGTTTTTATCATATATTATATATTCATTATATTTTATTATATATTAATTATATATTACATATTCATTATATATTCATTATATATTATATATTCATTATATGTTCATTATATCTTTATTATATATTCGATATATATTCATTGCATATTTATATTAATTCTATATATTTGTTACATATTTATTCTGTATAATATATTTATTATAGTCATTTATTATATATATTCATTATATACACTCAGTATATATATTTATTATATATTCATTTTATATATATACACATATACCTTTATTTGTGGATATGTGCACATATACCTATGGGTGTATAGATGTATCTTTACACACACACACATCCAGGTGTATATAAAGCTTTCATGTGACGCTCTCTCCACCCCTGGCACGTGAACACCTGCACAGAATTTCTCATAGGTCAGGAAGGGCACGGGCCCTACGGGGCACACCCGTGCACAGCCCTGGGCTCCAGGCTGTAAGGCATGAGGCTTTGTGCGCAGTAGGCGAGGCTTCTCCCGTGCTTGCTTGTGGGATGTCCTTCCAGAGAGGTGAGGACTCGTCCCCGACCGCGTGCCAGACGGCACCTCGGTCATGTGGACAGGCTGGGTGCACACGCTGCTCTTTCCTGCGGAGTTTCGCGCCGTGAACAAAGAGCGTTGTCTCTAAGGTTCTCGCTAGAATGCTCGAACGTCAGTACCAATGCCGGGCTTTTCATCAAGAACGTTCATGCTGGGGTTCACCTTCCCGGTCTTCCCGGCTCATAAACGTGCTTCCGGGTTGGGGTGTCCGGTCCGGCTCACATCTCTCTGCAGGAGGAGGATGCACCTGCACTAATAGGAGCCGCCAGGGTACCTGTGAGCTCTGGGAAGGCCCCGAGCTTTCCCCGGGGGATCTCTTTTCCTCCCAGCACGCCGTGACCTCAGCCGGGCAGCCCTGGATGTGCCCTGGTGGCCCTTGCTCTTGGCACTGTGTGGGGCTCCCTTTGGGGTGAGTCCTGGACACGGCTTTAGGGCCATCACCCACGATGGAAGCCTGTGCATCCCCGACCTGTGCCTTCTCTCCCGCAGGAGGCGGTGGCGGCTACTACCCCGGCAACGACGGCTACGGCGGCACTCACGGTATGGCCAGCATCCCGGGCCGGAGGGCGGCGGGTGGGCAGGCAGTACGCGGGGACTCCCGCGTGGGGCCCGGGCACGGCCTCTCTCTGGGCGCTGGGCATTGGTGCTCTCTCTGCTGGCGGCTGGGGCTCGCAGCCCTCTCTGCGCAGCTGTGTGGCTTGGCGGTGGCCCTCCGTCCAGGTGCCTGGCCACTGCCCGCACACCTGTGTCCAGGTAGCGGGAAATGGAGCGGCAGGTACCAGCACTGAGCATGTGGACATCGGCCAAGGAACCGGGGGGCCTTTGTCAGGCGGCCGACCTCCCGCCAACAGAAAGCACTCGGGGTGCCCGACTCTGCCAAGAACGAACAGAAATGTCCAAATGTCCACAGGAGTGACGCGTGCAGTCGTTGTCTGGCCGGGACTTTCTCGCCATCGAACCAGCAGACCTTGAGTCCCTCAGACCCTCTCTGCTCCCGTAAGGGAAGATTGAGAACACGACGTCATCGCTGCGGAAACGAAATGATACCGATTTTTTTTCCCACTGAGATACAATTGACACACAAGATTGTATTCGTTCTACATGTGCAACATGATTCGGTAACTGATCACAGATCTAAGTCTAGGGAATGTCCATCAGCCACACAGAGTTACAAATTCTATTTTTTTTTTTTGCATCCATTGACGCACATAGTTGCAAATCCTATTTTTTGCATCCATTGGCGCACATAGTTACAAATTCTTTTTCTTCTTTTGCATCCATTGGCGCACGGTAGTTGCAAATCCTATTTTTTGCATCCATTGGTGCACATAGTTACAAATTCTTTTTCTTTTTTTGCATCCATTGGCACACCATAGTTGCAAATCCTATTTTTTGCATCCTTTGGTGCACACAGTTACAAATTCTTTTTTTGCATCCTTTGGCGCACGTAGTTTCAAATTTTATTTTCTTCATTGTTTTATTTTATTTATTGATTTGACAGAAAGAGAGAGCGTGAGCAGAGGGAGGGGTCGAGGGAGACTGAAGTATATTCTCTGCTGAGCACAGAGCCCACCCAGGACTCGATTCCAGGACCCTGGGACCATGACCTGAGCCAACAGCAGATGCTCAACCCACTGAACAACCCAGGCGCTCCACAAATTTTATTTTTTTTATCGTGAAATGACAACCTTGAAGATGTATTCCCTTAGAAACTTTTTTTTTTCCTTAGAAACTTTTAAACACAGGATATAGGATTGTTCATTAGGGTCCCCAGGGCTTATTATTAATCTTATGACTGCACTTTTGCCTCTTTGGCTCCCATTCGCCCATCAATCAATTTATACATGGATTTCCAGGCATTATTTTCCTTTTGTTTGCCATCTTTTAAGGGATTGGAGCATCCTTAGTGAATTGAGTGACTGTCTTTTTGGTCGAAACTAATATTTCGACAGTGCTTTTGCAAGGCGTGTGGTCCTTTTAGACACGTGGTCCTTCCCATGAATCTTCCTAACCTGTGAAGCGTAAATCATTATTTCACACCTGTTTGTACAAAGTAAAGGAGAAGCATGGTGCTCCTGCACTCTGCTTTAGGGGGCAGACAGACGTCCACCACCCTATAGATGGTCCCGTCCCCATAACGCTGTCCCTACAAGATGCACAAGCCTGTATGGGACCCGGGACGTGTCAAAGGTCCCAGGTGAGCCCAATGAAGAGCTGCCTGGTTGAAAGTGAATGTGCCGACGTGATGCTCCATCATGGTCCTTCCATAGAAATTACAGGACAAGTTTTTTGGGATATTTTTACAAGCAGCCACGCGGAGTGTTGTGGGGTCAGATGACGCCCTCACATCCCCCAGGCCAGGGAGGTGTCCTGATCCGGGGGTGTGTTTACTCTGCACACACCTCTGACGATTCTCCCTCCGTGAGCATCTTTTCCAGAGCTTTCATTTCCATCTTTGCCGGATTTGTAAGCGGGAGACAAATGCCTCACCCCGCAGTGTTCCCCGGGAACCCTATGGATGCCTACATCGCCTCCTGCACCCCGGAAATGAGGATGCTGATCACACGCCACCATTTCTTGGGGACCTGTCTCCCCCGAGTGCAGAGAGCACACCCGTCAGGATGATCACTCACCCTCGGGGCAAAGCGTCTGCAAAATGCGCCGAGGAGTGTGGCGGGAGCCGAGGTCCAGCTCGCGGGATGGATGCTCAGGGATTCTGTGTCTGGACCGCTGTCCTGTGGCACCAAGCTGCTTACACGAGCCCTGAGGATCTGGTGCATGCAGCCGGTGACCGCGTCACCCGCGGCTCCCTGGGGGTGGCAAAATGCGAGTGGCGCGTCCCTTCCTCGTGCACAAGGGGCACCAGTCCTAAGAGGTGATGACCTCATCATAGTGACCTCATTTTACCTCCATTCTCAACCTTGGAATCTTTTTTTTTTTTTAATTTTTATTTATTTATGATAGTCACAGAGAGAGAGAGAGAGAGGCAGAGACATAGGCAGAGGGAGAAGCAGGCTCCATGCACCGGGAGCCTGATGTGGGATTCGATCCCGGGTCTCCAGGATCGCGCCCTGGGCCAAAGGCAGGCGCCAAACCGCTGCGCCACCCAGGGATCCCTCAACCTTGGAATCTTTAAAGACCCCCCACCTGCAAGCGGCGTCCGGCTCCGAGGTCCTGGGAGGCTCGGCCTTCAACATGTGAATTCCGGGGAGGCGCCCGGCTCACTCATCCCTAACCCCCACCACCCCCACCATCCACTTGGAAGACGCGGCTCATCATGTCGCCCACCGGGGTTTTGCGAGCACCCACAAAAACTCTTCCGCTCCCAAGCTAACAAAATCGGCATCAAGCATTTCGTTGGTCTTCTCATGTCTTTGCTGAGAGGTTGGCCTCCGGGTCCAGGAAGAAGGTGCCCCGAATCTTTGTTTCCCGGGCCAGGATGAGTCTAGGCTGTGCCAGGGTGGGCTGGCAGTGGCGGGCCCCAGGGCCAAGGCAAAGCCCGCTCCCCAGGGGCGGGGGGAGCCTTCCGTGGGCCCCGTCCCATGCGCTGCCGAGGCCGTCAGGGCCGCTGTGTATCCTGCAGGCTGCCCTCTGCCTGAGTCGCCTTGTGCTCAGGGGCCACGCCGGGTGACCGTGCCCCTGCCCTTGGACCGGCCCGGTGGCCTGCAGGCGTCTGCAGCCTCTGGCCGCCTCTCGCTTCAGGTGTGCTGGCTTTCTGAGCGCTGCCACCGACGCTTCTGGAGCATTCTCTTCCGTTTCACGTATCTTTCTGTCCTGCAGGAGGCGGGCGCCCTAGACCCAAGACTTACGGGAATACCTATGGTAAAGGAGTTCTTTATGGCGAGCCATGTGGGGAGCAGCTGTCCTCGGGGGGCACTAACACCCTGTCTGGGGCTGGCGGGAAGCTTGTCCTTTTGTCCCCTCTGCGTGGAAACTAACTCACCAGCTGGGCCTAATTTGCGTCCTCACCGGTCGGCAACGTTGCTTTGCACGCAGTGAAGCCCTACTTTCTTGCAAGGAAGTAAGCCCTGCTCACAGTTGATAACGTGTGTGTGTACATGCATGTGTGTGCGCGTTAGCATTCACCTGTGCATGTGTGCGAGTGTGTGCCAGTATGCATGCATGTGTGCATGCATGCGAGCACAGTTAGGGGTGTATGTGTGCATATGTACGCCTGGGCGCGTGTGTGCATGCGTGTGCATCTGGCTGCACACACATGTAAATGTGCTAATGCACATGGGCATGTTTCACATGTGTGCCTGTGTGCACATGTGTGTGCACGCACGTGGATTTGCACATGCAAGCCTGTATGTATCCGTGTGTGCACTGTGTATGTGTGTGTGCAGACGGATGTATGCATGTATATGTGTGTGTGGCTTGTACGCATGCCTGCATGTGTATTAGCATGCGCTCTGCGTGTGTGGAGGTAGGCATATGTATGGAGGTGTGCACGAATGCATCTGTCCATGTGTGCACATGCGAGTTGTGCTCATGCACCAGAGTAGAGATATGAACACTGTAGATGTATGAACACATGTGGAGGTGTGCATGAGTGTGTGCTCATGCACACATTTGGAGGTGTGCACACGTGTAGAGGTATGCACACATGTGGAGGTGTCCATGAGTGTGTGCTCGTGCACACATGTGGATGAATGGATCTATGTGTGCACATGTGCATATCGGTATTTTCATGCACATGTGCATGGACACTACTGTGTGTGCTCTTATACACATGTAGAGGTATGAACACATGTATAGGTATGAACACGTGTGGAGGTGTGCGTGTGTGCTCATGCACACATGTGGAGGCATGAACACATGTAGAGGTACGATGCACACGTGTGTAGGTAGGTGTGCACGAGGGTGTGCTCGTGCATGTTGCACACATACATGTGCATGTGTATATCCCTTGACCCCATGTGATGAAAGCTGCATTGCCCTGTCCCTTGCCCCCTTGCCCTCGTCGCCACCCCCGTCCCGGGGCTGAGTGTGCAGCCCGCCTCGGCCGAGTGTGCGTCCCAGGGCCAGGTAAGCGCCCTGCAAACAGAGACGCCCGTCCACGGGGCCGCGAGCTGCACGCCCAGCATGTCCGCAGCGCCTGGCGGGGGACGCTTGCTCCATACACCCATGACCGTGTGCCTCTCTCCTTGCAGGCGGAGATGGACACTCGACTTACGGCAACCCCCAAGGTAGCGCGTGGGCGCCGCACCCCATCTTTAATAAAAACACGCTCTTGCACAGTGCCGTGGGCGGGCCGGCGTGGGCGTGACGCACTGTCACAACTCACGGTCTTTCCTGGAGCAGCAGCTCTTCTTAGGTTTGGCAGGAAGCTGCTGAGCACAGCCGTGTGCCTCCCTGGCGTGCTCAGCTTCCCGGGGGCGCACAGAGGGAGGGAGGACTGTGGATCTTGGGCCGCAGGACCCCTCATGGCTCTGAGGGTCTGGTGGGGCGCGTGGGCCTGTCCCGGGGACACCGATGGCTCCCCTTCCCTTGACGCGCACCAACGGGGAGCCGAGAAGGAGATCCGTGCCCCTGCCATGGGCTGGACCCAGCCTGGTACCAGACGCGGGTGGTTCCCGTCCACGGAAGCGAGGCCTTCCCCTTTCTGGGAAATGCGGATTTTTGTCGCACAAGGGAAAACCAAAGCTTTGCCTGCAAGGCGTCAAGCAGGGCTGCGTGCGCACGTCCAGAGCTTGGAGGGCGGGCCTAGCAGGCTACATTTGGGTTGAAAACGTATTTTTTGCTCAAGAACACATTGCCCCTTGGAAAAAGGTACAAATGCATCCAATTCCACAAATACCTGAGACACCAATCAAGTGCCTCTTATTTGCACTTTTCGTCCTTGAGTGTCCTGAACGGGTAAGACGGGCTTAATACTCCCCACACCGGGTAGAAACAGAATCCCTTCCTCTGGCTCCTTGTTCTGATTTTTTTTTTTTTTTTTTTTTTTTACTCTTTTTTCCCCTGGGGTTGCAGGTCGGGAGGGGCGTGGAGGTGAGATTGTTCACGGTTTAGGATGACCGGCTCTGTGGCGGGCCACGCGCTTTCTGACACCCTGTTGCCTTCCCCCGCAGGCAACACGGTAGCGAAGATCGTGTCTCCCATCGTGTCGGTGCTGGTGGTGACGCTGGTGGGCGCGGCGGCCGGTTACTGCCAGCGCAACAGGAGGAGAAACTGTTTCACGCCAAACGGCAAGTCTCAGGGTCTCTGAAAATACTCTGGGGTGCCCGTCACTGGGCTGGCTTATTTCTGGGTACGCCCCAGAGACCCACTTTGCCTTGGGAAGTGTTTTTTTTTTTTTTTTTTTGCTGGGACTTTCGATACACGGGAATGTGAGAGAACCACACACAGGTGCTCCTCCTTGTATTTGCATTTTTTTAAAAAAATATTTATTCATTTATTCATGAGAGACAGAGAAAGAAGCAGAGGGAGAAGCAGGCTCCATGCAGGGAGCCCGACATGGGAGTCAATCCCGGGTCCCCAGGATCAGGCGCTGGGCCGAAGGCCGGTGCCAAAGCTCTGAGCCCCCCAGAGATCCCTGTATTTGCATTTTTTTAAATAAATTTTTATTTATGATAGTCACAGAGAGAGAAAGAGAGGCAGAGACACAGGCAGAGAGAAGCAGGCCCCATGCACCGGGAGCCCGAC
Organism: Canis lupus baileyi; assembly: GCF_048164855.1. Taxonomy (NCBI): domain Eukaryota; kingdom Metazoa; phylum Chordata; class Mammalia; order Carnivora; family Canidae; genus Canis; species Canis lupus. The sequence continues at coordinate 1,380,595 of NC_132877.1, forward strand.
GTGGGAATCGATCCCGGGTCTCCAGGATCGCGCCCTGGGCCAAAGGCAGGCGCCAAACCGCTGCGCCACCCAGGGATTCCCTGTATTTGCATTTTTAAGCAGCTTTTTGGTTTAGCTGCCAAGAACTCACTTACAGGGACACCTGCTAAGCAAGCCCCCAGCGGGGCCGACACCATTTCGATTCGTCATAGGGGACCCGGAACATGTCTGGGTGGAGCGTGCGATTTTCTGTTCCTCTCCAAAGAGAAAAATATAGAGGCCCCAAGTTGTAAGCCTTACTGTTCAATTCGTAGGCTATGCACAGACCCCTCGGAAATGGGGGCGCGGGGACAGGGCGCTGTGGCTTTCTGGTTTGGGCTTTCTTTGGGGGAGGTGCAGGCTCCTGGGTTTGAAGACTCCTGCCCGGTTGGCCATCTGTGGGGTGCAGAGGTGTTGGGGCCCTGGGGACCTGAATGCAGGGAGAGTCCAGAGACTGCATGGGCGGGGGGCTCTATTGCACAAAGGAGGTGAGGGTGCGTTGAGGGGTGGTCCTCACAGTAAGCACCCGCGTCTGACTCCATCTGGGGTTTGCTGGGTGCATCACTCACACCCATCCTGTGTCCCTAAGGAAACCTGCAGGAAACCTGTTGCAGGTGAGGGTGTTAAAAATCCCAAAACCTGCCCAGGGCCTCCCTCTGCTGGCAGATGGGCGTTACTGACCAAATCCGGGCACCCGTGAGCTCAGGTCTACACCACATCCTGCCTCTGGAAAGCTTAGGGGGAAACCGAGTCTCTGCAACAGCCCTTGCATTGGGGGGAAACTGAGTCTCTGCAAAACACCTGGCATGGCTGGCGGCTGGGGGGAAACTGAGTCTCTGAAAAACCCCTGGCATGGCTGGTGGCTTGGGGGGGAGCCGAGTCTCTGCAAAACCCCTTGCACTGGGGGGAAACCGAGTCTTTGAAAAACCCCTTGCAATGGGGGGAAACTGAGTCTTTGCAAAACCCCTTGCACTGGGGGGAAACTGAGTCTTTGAAAAACCCCTTGCAATGGGGGGAAACCGAGTCTTTGAAAAACCCCTGGGGTTGGGGGGAAACCGAGTCTTTGAAAAACCCCTCGCATTGGAGGGAAACCGAATCTCTGCAAAACCCCTTGCACTGGGGGGAAACCGAGTCTTTGCAAAACCCCTGGCATTGGGGGGAAACCGAGTCTCTGCAAAACCCCTGGCATGGCTGGTGGCTTGCATGGTCGTGGCAGATCCACGGAGCATGCATTAGGATTCCTCCTTCATCAGGGCCACGCAGGCATTTCAGAACCCACGAGTGTAGACTTGAATCTTGCACTTTTAGGGGAGGGTTGTCCACCTGAATTTTGCCCCCAATGCCTCACCTTCCATGACTCTTTTTCTGCAGCAGGTGGAGATGATTTTTGCTTTGTTTCTTTTTATTTATTTATTTATTTATTTATTTATTTATTTATTTATTTATATTTGCTTTGTTTCTTTTTATTTTTTTTTATTTTTTTTTTTTAAATATTTTTTTAGAGAATTATTTTTTCTTTTTATTTATTTTTTTATTTATGATAGTCACAGAGAGAGAGAGAGAGAGAGAGAGGCAGAGGCAGAGACACAGGCAGAGGGAGAAGCAGGCTCCATGCACCGGGAGCCCGACGTGGGATTCGATTCCGGGTCTCCAGGATCGCGCCCTGGGCCAAAGGCAGGCGCTAAACGCTGCGCCACCCAGGGATCCCTGCTTTGTTTCTTTTTAAATGTGGGGTCGTGCCCTCCCCATTTCTGGAGACTAGATAAACATGCCATCGGGGTCTCCAGTTAGTTATTCTTTCTTCTTTTTCAAGATTTCATTTATCAGAGAGACTGTGCACCAGCAGGGGGAGGGACAGACTCCCCACTGAGCAGGAACCCCCCCCCCCCCCATGAGGGGCTCCATTTCAGGGCCTGGAGACCATGACCTGAGCTGGAGGCAGCCGCTTAAACAACTGAGCCACCCAGGCCCCGGCGCTAGCTGTCCTTCAGGGGGCAGCCCCGCCGAGAAGCTGCCCCACGTCGCGCGCACATGCCTGTGGGGCCGGGGCCCCTTACGGGTGACCGGCCTGTGTCCCTGACAGCGGACTATTAAAAACTCCCACCTCAGGGAGGTCAACGGAACCGCAACCATAGAAGCGGTTGGTGCAGATATTACCTGGTGAGCACAAAAGTAGAGTCGGTGAATTCAGGACCGATGTTCCAAGCCCTGGGGAAAAAAACAACAATACAAGGGAAAGCGTGAGAAAGGAGAATCTTGGTTGAACGTCCATCCAGAGAGCGTTATTTCGGTTTTTTTGTGTTGCCCGTGACATCGGGTTGGTCCTGTTCCGTTTCCAGAACCAGCGCACGTCTGAGGGCTTCGGGCCGCCTCGGGAGAAGCTCGGCGTGGACGGGGACTGCGTTGGCCGCTGCTGTGACAGTCCCTTTGGTGGTTGAGGTCACCTGTCGCCCTAGAGAATCTCCTGTGGGTGCAGCCGAGACTCCGCGCAGAGCGTCCCTGGTGCACCGGGACACCTGAGCGCGCATCGGGCCGTGCCACGATGACGGCTGCGTCTGTCCGGGGCTCCCGTGGCCACGCCGCACACATCTGCACGGTGTCCTGGGTCCCTGACACTACCTCTTGGTGCACATCGCCTGCAGGGCGCATGGCGGGGAAGGGGTGGCCCAGGGGATAGGGGTTCGCGGGGTTCCCAGCAAGCTCTACAGGGGTGATGGGAGGGGGGCCTGACCCAGAGAGCTCGCACCCGTGGGTCGGGCTGATGTGGAATGCAGGATTCCCGCCACCCAGGGCCCGCGTGGACCCGTGCACCATCCCGTGTCCATTGCACACACACGGAGTCCGCGTTTCGGGATTGTGCGCACATTCCCGCTCCTGTCCAAGCCATCCTGGGGGCCGGGGCGGGAGGTGGGGGGTGGGGAGCGGCCTGAGGATGCTGTATCTTTTCCCGTGAAACCATATAATTTCGGTATTTCTGGACCCATCGGGGACGACGACTGCGATCCGCGCCTCTTCATTCTGTTAGTTTTCGCTCCACGTGCTGTAGGTCATTGTGCTGTGGGCACCGCCATCCTTAGTTGATACTTTAAATATAGAAAACCTTTTCTTAGTTTATATCTTTTTTTTTTGTAACCTTAGTAGTAGGAAACTTTAAATGCTCAAGCATCTAAAATGCATATACTACCCATTTGCTTCTATTTTAGGAATATTTTAGGGGAAAGGAGAAAGGGTCGTTTGGGTTTATCTGTATAATTTCATCCCACTTAGGTAAATGCTTGTAGAGGTTTTGGACTTTGCCCGAAATATCGGGATAGAGACAATCATTGACGTCTGGAACTCACCGAGAGAACCCAGGAAAGTCCTAAATACGCATATTTTGCACTCAGCATGATGGATTGGGAGCTCCGGCTCCAAAGAGCAGGTGCCCAAAGCAGAATGCCCCGTAATAGAGCTTCGCAAGGAGAAAAAGGAACTCACAGCTCATAGTGTCGACGTAGGGTTGCTCATCCGGGGACTCAGGCCTCAAGTGAGTGGTTTTAAGACGGCGGCAGTGGTTCCCACGGGGAGAGGAAGGTCCCACGGTGCCTCTTGACTGTCACAAGAGATGCATGGCCGGTGCACACTTTGTGCATGTGTGTTCCGGTGTGAGCTCCTTTCAACTGTGGTTAGAAGTGGGTGTGAATGTGTGCACGTGCACGTGTGTGGACGCGCGTGCGGACACACACTCCCACACGTTCACATACACACCTACATGCATTACGAAACACACACATCCTTCTGGTTGGCTTATTTGTTTGTTTCCCTGTAACTCTCATAAATACATCTTCGTCACAGCCAATAAATGTCAAGGGAAAAAGAATACCCCACGTTGGTTTGGTTGCCGAGTTCTTGTTTTCTGTCCTTCCCACTGGCGACCGGGAAGCAGCACTGGATAGGTCTACCGGTGAGGAGGCTACGCGGCTTGGTGGGCGTTGAACACAGGCCGTCCTGCATGGGGTTGCGTGTCCGTTGAGTGTTTGTGGCCTCAGCTCCATCCCGAGGGTCCCGGCAGTTGTTTGGGGACCAGATGGGCACCTGTCACCTTCCCTAGGAAGACATGTTCTCATTGGTGCCATTTGGAATGAAATGGATGATGAACACGTAACATAAAGCAGTCACACAGTTAGGGGATGGACACCACCCAGGTGACAAGAGGAAACTGCTAAGTGTTCAACCTTCTTAGTATAAGAATATTTGAATGATGAGCACATACAGGCATGTGTTTTGGGGAAGGGGAGGGCAGGGATTATACGCAGAAACATGTGATCGATTGATGATTGATTGGTTGATTGACTGATGGCTGAAGTATAGATGACACAGTGTTACATTAGTTTCAGGCAGGGAGCTTATCTCCTGAAGGAATCACCAGGGCCCCCCAGTAGGGCCTGCCTCCCTGCCAGAAATCAGAGAAAAATCAGAATATACTGGACTCTGCATGCCTGTTAAGGAAGGAAAGAATGAGTTTGACCAGAGTGTGTAAAAAGCAACGCTCACCTGCTCCTCCCGGGAGCTCGAGCGTGCCTGGTGGTCCACGTCTGGAAGATTACCTTCACGCTGGTGTGGAGTGAAGCCTGGAATCTAATTTTACGCGGGTCCAGAGGACGGCGACCACCACGGGAGCCAGAGTCTCATTTCCATTTTCCTAACAAACACTTGCAAAAAATAATCGTACTCCCCTCCCGAACCCAAGTCCAAATGGCGATAAGCGGCACTTTGCCGTTGCAGGGGGTAGGGGATGGTCGAGCTCATTGTAGAGAGGGAAAAAGAAATCACATGCACACACATGCACACACGCACACGCACAAATACACAAGCTCACTTGTTGGAGTTCCGGCCAAGAGGGGAAGTGTGGCCACAGAGGCGCACACGGGGAGCATGTGCACGTAGCTCACGGTGAAGTCCCCACCAGCCAAGGGCATAGCAGAAGCTGGGGTTCTACGGGGGGTGAACTGGGGCAGACCCTCCCCTGCAATCTTCAGAGGGAACGTGGTCCGGCCCCTCCTGGACCCCAGGTCTCCGGCCTGCAGAATGCCCAGAGAAACAGAATAAATGTGTGTTGGTGAAGCCACTGCGTTTGTGGGATTCTGTTAACGCAGCTGGAAGGGACTCATATGGACGCCACCACATGCTGGGTAGGTGTGTTCCTAATTTAGAAGACAGGATGGGGAACCCACTGAGCTTCCCTAGGGACAAGGTGGTGAGGAGGGTCAGGATTCATCTCTGGGCGCGGAGGCTCAGCTCACAACTTGGCATCTGCATTTCCAGCTGCGCGTTTCCAGCTCTGCAACCTGAAGCCAGTTGCACGACCTCTCGGGGTTTAGTTACTCCTTTAGTATGAGGAATCCATATAATCATGGGCTCTGCTTCCCCCAAATGGACAGAGGTTGCATGGCTTGACGTGTGACAAGCATTTCCAGTCGTGCCTGGTAGGTAGCGAGGGCTGCAGGTGATATGGGGGGAAAAAACCCCACAAATAATTTTTTTTCTTAATCTAAATAGAATTAGGATCGTTGCAATATATGGGGTATTTCTTAGAGTCAGCGGAGACGTTGAGACCATGAAATCCAAACTGCAGACACGAACTAAAAACCGGGAGGGTTCGAGAATGCAGGTTTTCTGAATCCATAGAGCTAGGTGCAAGGCTTCCCAGCTGAACTACAGTTCCCAGCATCCTTTGCAGGCATGCTGGTCATGTGACAGCTCTGGCCAATGGGAGGCCACCTCTGTCCCCAGAGCTGCAAGACCCTATTAATTCCCCCAAACTTGCACCCGTCAGCGTGAAGACCTTGTTTCTCCACAAGCATTTTTGCATGCAGGTGTCGCCATGCACGGATGACGTTTGCGGCGACTCTGGGAAGATTCTCCTGTTTCTTTGTGTAGGAAATCCACTATAAATGTGGAAATCCATTATATGTATAGAATTGCATGGATACAATATATCACATGTGTATATAGGTGTGTGCATATATATACACACAACGTATTTCTGTATAAATACCGTATAAAATAAATACATAGAATATGCATGTGTATAAACACTTTGTACATTATATATAATTTTATATACATATTGATGTGGTGCAGGGGTGGCTGACCTTTCTTTCTTTTTTTTTTTTTGTGGCTGACCTTTCGATGTGCGTGGAATGTGTGTGCATTCCATGTTTGATGCGGAATCAGACTTAAAATTTGCATTTTTTTCCCCCTGACTACCAAGAGGATTGTCCGTTTTGGAGACTTCATAACGGGAGCTGTCTGTGCACCATTATTTTATCTTGAATTGCATAATTCAGTGTAGACTGGGTTGCTTTAGCTTCCAGATAATTTTTTTTCAAAACATTTTATTTATGGGGGATCCCTGGGCGGCTCAGTGGTTTGGCGCCTGCCTTTGGCCCAGGGCACAGATCGAGTCCCGCGTCGGGCTCCCGGCATGGAGCCTGCTTCTCCCTCTGCCTGTGTCTCTGCCTCTCTCTCTCTCTCTCTCTCTCTGTGTGTCTCTCATTAACAAAAAAATTTTAAAAAATTTAAAAAAATGTTATTTATTTATTCATGAGAGACATACAGAGAGAGGGAGGCAGAGACCCAGGCAGAGGGAGAAGCAGGCTCCATGCAGGGAGCCCGACGTGGGACTCGATTCCGGGTCCCCAGGGTCACACCCTGGGCCGAAGGCGGCGCTAAACCACTGAGCCCCTGGGGCTGCTCAAGGGTTCCAGAGAATTTGAGCATTATTCATCTTCTTCGAATTTCTTCCTTGTGATTCATCATCACCAGAGCTCTCTCCAGTCTCATGCATTGTCCCCAGTTCCAAGGGCCCATTGTCGGTAGCAGCGTGACCTCCACCTGAAGCAAATGTTTCCTGATGAGTTTTACTCACGTTTTTCTTTGCCTCGTTGGGCTTCTTCGAAAAGCAGCCTCAGGTACCCCTGCAGGCGGGGAGTTCAGCCCGCGCCGTCTGTCCTGGCTGGGCCGTGAGACGGTCGGTCGTCCTTAACGCTTACAGATCTTTCGTCTGGCTCGCTGGCAGATGTCCTGCCGGAATGTGATCCACAGGATGGAGTTCAGACCCGGTCAGACTCGTTCTTATCCGGCATTTTAAAGCGGTGATGACACCGTGTAGCCTCAAACCTGCACAGACGGGGCTCTGCGTGTTTGGACGCTTCTTCGGGATCCAAATTCTATCTTCACCCCCTGGGATGCTGGGCTCCCAAGCTAATTCTTGCCGTGCACCCCTCAACATTGTGGCGCGTGTTCATCTAGTTTCACGCGGGTCTCGAATGCGTGTTTGTACTGAGCCCAGTGAGACGGTCAGAAACAGCCAAACACATCGTTTGAAGGGAATGACTAGCCTGCGAACATCGGTGGCTTTAGCATTGTTTCAAAAACATAAAATTACTCAGTTCACTTTGCTCATGAGCTGCTGATGGAATCCTAGTTTTGGAGACTTTTAGGAAGAGCAGTCGGCTGGACTCTGAGCCCCCCCACCCCTGCCCTGTTCATCCTGTGAAGTTTGCAAGGACAGGAGTGAAGAATTTGGCTTTCCAGAGATTCACCATCCTGATGTGGGATGCAGATCCGGAGTGGACTTGTCGTGGGGGACCTGCTTTCTGTGTTAAAAACCATGTTTCCCGAGTCTCTGGGGTTCAGGGTACACCCTCGAGGCACATAATGCTTCCCTACCCTGTAGCCTTCACCTTGGCCCAAGTGTAGACGGTTCTTTGAAAATCGCTGAATCCCTTCAGTGGGATTCTTGGGCATCCCCCTGCCCCCAGCATGATCCATTCCCAGTGGATGGTTTTCCACGCTTCTTAGGTCCTTTCACAGGGGCCAAGGGCAGGCCACCCCAAAAAGCACCACTTTGGCATATTATTTTGTGGTTTTGAATTTTTTTAGATTCCAATATAGTCAGCACGCAGTGCTGTGTCGGTTTCGGGTGTACAATATGGTGATTCAAAAATTCTCGACAACAGCCAGTGCTCGTTAGGACAAGCACCCACCTTCATCCCCGTCACCTGTTCCACCCATCCCCCGCCCGAAGGCAGCCATCAGTGTACTCTACGCATTTAAGAGTGTTCTTGTGTTTGTCTCTTTTTGCTTTGTTCATGGATAAAGAAGATGTGATATATATATGACATATATGTACAAGGATATTATATCCCATTGTATGTATATGTATATATCATGCATATGGTGATAGATTTTATATAATATATAGTATGTATGTGTATATATATTATATTCCATTGTATGTATACGTATATATCATGTTTATGGTGATAGATTTTATATGGTATATAGTATATATGTGTATATATATTATATTCCATTGTATGTATACATATATACAATATATATACACATTGTAATATATTTTATATAATATATGCTATATATGTATATACTATATTCATCTATGTGCATTCTCATATATACAATATATATACATTTTAATATATTTTATATTACATACAGTATATATGTATATATCTATTATATTCCATTGTGAGTTTACATATATAATACATATATACATGGTAATATATTTTCTATGATATATATAGTGTATATGTGTATATATTTATTGTATTCCATTGTGTATACATGTATATTATATCCTATTGTATATGATATATACACATGGTAATGTATTTTATACGGTATGTATAGTATATATATGTGCATATTATATTTCATTGTGTATATATACATTATATATGCACATTGTAATATATTTTATATAATAAACATTATATAAAACACATTTTATATAATAAAATATATAATCAACATATATTTTATATAATAAACATCATAAACATTGTAATATATTTTATATTATAAGAAACACTGTATATATATTATATCCCACTATGTGCATACATATATACACAAAACTATACATTGTAATATATCTTATATATTGTATATATATACATACACCCAAAATGGAATATTATTCAGTCATACAAAACCGTGAGATCTTGCCATTGGCAAAGACGTGGATGGGTCTAGAGGGTATCACGCCAAGTAGAATAAGGCAGCCAGAGATAGACGAATACCATATGATTTCACACATATGTGGAATTTAAGAAACAAAACATGTCATTTAAATAGAAGCTACTCGATACACAGCCAGGGCAAGGACACCGAGACCCTCCTCTGTTCCCCTGCAAGCAGGAAACAGCTCTCCTGTATGAAAAGTGCCTTCCCTTTATTAAGAAATAAAAAGACACCCTTAGCACCAGAAACTGAGGCCGTAAAGCTGAGAAAGCTGTGAAAATAAATCTCATTTTTTTCTAATCTGCCTCAGCCCAATTTCTGCTCAGAATTCCTTACTCATGATGACAGCTCCCAAACACCTATTTTGTTTTGTTTTCATCCTGTCCCTTCTTCACAAATATATTGTCTCTTTGTCTAAAAATGTGTAAAACTGTCTGCCCTGGCCATTTCTTTGGGTCTCAAATCTCCATGTTGGGTCTCCGTGCACACGTGATACACCTTTGTGCGTGGTTTTTCGCTGGCTAACCTGACTCATGTCAGTTTAATTCCTAAACCAGCCGGAAGTCCTTGAAGGGGTGGAAGAAGAAGTTTCCCTTCCCGACACGCTGTAGGACTTTTCTTCAGGAATTGTGACGGGGACGGTCCTCGAACACAGGTGCGTGGCTGCCCATGACGTGCACCCGCGTGTGCAGAACACCTGCCGGGGGTGGGTTCTCTCTCTGCCTCGGGACACGCCCGAAACACAGCGGCCAAGAGCGCCGTGCACACCTGGCACCTTCTCCATCCACTCAGCTTCCCCGCTGTGAGCACAGTGCGGACCTGGAGGTGAGAGATTCTACAGCTGAGGGAGGCATTTGGGTGCAGGTGATAATTGCTTCTGCAGCCGCAAGAGGCGACTGTCCCCAGGCTCCTGAGACGGTTGTGCTGTACACTGTGCTGTGGCGGACTCTTGGATGAGTTCACACTTCGTTGTGGGCGCACGGGAGGTTGTGTGGCCCAGAGCCGCCGATTCCCTGCTCTGGCTTATAGTCTCCGTGCAGACGAGACCTTGGGGCTGAGGATAAAATTTGCGGTGCCGAGTTTCAAATGGACGTAAGGCAGGTTAGCGGACGATGGTGCTGTGTTGTCTTGTGATTCTAATGGGTTTGGGTAAAGGGAAAAAGGTGTATTTTTTAGATATATGATTACATATGTGTTATAAATATATAGTACTTAATATATTATAAATATATACATGCAAATAAATATATATTAAAATTAATATGACTAATATAAACAAAATATTTTGGTTACTATTTCTAATACAGAAAATACAGATTTTTTTTTTGAAAATACAGATTTTTTAAAAAGATTTTATTTATTCATGAGAGACACGGAGAGAGGGAGAGAGGCAGAGACACAGGCAGAGGGAGAAGCAGGCTCCACGCAGGGAGCCCGACGTGGGACTCGATCCTGGGGCTCCAGGATCACACCCTGGGCTGAAGGCGGCGCTAAACCACTGGGCCACCCGGGCTGCCCAAGAAAATACGGATGTTGATAACACACGTAGAGCAATCTCTTGGGGTTCCTCGATTGTTTTTAAGAGTGTGAAGGAGTCTTGTGACCAGAGCTTCTGAGAACTTCTGCTGTGTTGTATCAGTCAGGACGTTGAAGTCATGGAAAGCCCATCTCAAAATGGATAAAACCATAAAGTATCGCCTAAGAAGACCTACTGAGGCTTGAGCCTCTGGGGTGGAGTGATTTGAGGGTTCAAAAATTTCCTCCAGTGGCCAGCAAAAGAGAGATTTTGCGGCCTGGCTTTTTTGCAAGGCCCTATGAGCAGGGTGCCTCATGGCCAAATGTGGCTGCTGTAGCTGCAGCCATCACAGCCTCACCCACTAAGATGCGGAGCCCTAATTCCAAACATCTCTTATCGCTTTCTTTTTTTAAGGCTAGAGATTTCCTTCCAGAAGCTGCCAGGCACCTTCTCCTTCCTGACTGACACACCACAGGCCACACCACCCCTAACCCAAATTGATCAGACGGGGATGTGTGCGTGAATCCTGGAGGAGGAGAATCCCAGCTCCGTCCACCCCAGTTATCATATCGCGACAAGGCCGACACCTCGCGGGGTTATCTTATTTATCTAGTTAGTGTTAAGGAAACCTCCACACCCAACGTGGGACTCGAACTCACAACCCCGAGATCAAGAGTCGCACGCTCTCCGGACTGGGCCAGCCAGGCGTCCCCGGGCACAGTTTATCTGAAGCTTCACGCAGATCTTTTTCCATTTATGATGCCCAGTGGGGGCAAAGTAGAGGTGGAGGATAACCCAGCAGCCTGTGCTATAAACGCTTTGCTTAGTTTTTATTCATTTTTTGTATCAAGTGGCTTTGCAACTGTAGCTCTTTCTTCCTCCCCCATGTGCGTCTTTGCAAACTGGTAGCATATGGATATATAGTTGCGATGGCGCTAGCCTGTGTAGACATCGGCAATATTACTGCAAATATCCTCTTGCTCGACTTTCACGTTGATTCCTAGGGCGACCGCCACAGAACAAACATGTGTGTTGCGCAACCAGACTGGTTGGTGTCTTTTTTGCTGTTTCTGGGGTTGAAAGCTCTCCCAGCCCTGGAGGTCGTGTACTGGTCCACTAAGGCGGTTTCTGGTGCATGAAGCGAGGTCGCCTTTTCTTGTCCCCACGGCTCCTTCGGGGAGAAGGCACGGCCCGCTTCTGCAGCCAGCACACGCCTCATCACAGGAAGGCACCGGGGAGCCCACCTTCCTCCGGAGGCGCCCACGCTGGAGGTCGCTGGGTGTCCCCGGTGCGCGCCTTTCTGGAGCCTAAGGCGTGCAGGACCCCGACGGCCACCCACGCTCTGGGCAGCGGGGGGTGGGTGGGGTGGGGTGGGGTGGGTGCCTTTCGCACCGGTTTCTGTGCACCAGTTCGGAATGGTGAGGGTCCCAGGGGGCAGGCGGGCGTCTGGGGCAGAGGTGGGGACACAAGGCAGTTCCGTGTGCACAGAGCAGAGCTTGCGGCTGGAACGTGCATCCTGCCCGAGGCAGCCACCAGCCCCCACAATCGCTTTGCTGATCCCGGGGGGTCCCCTGGGGCAGCTGCAGGATGAGCATTCCCACATTTACTTCCCCGGGGCGGGGGGCTGCTAATGGGCTGACCCAGGGCTTGGAGGCCGGGGTGGAGCGTGGACGGGGAGTGATGCTTACTCCTTTCACCCCCACCGTCTGCACCTGTCGCTGTTTCTTTCCGGTTCCCCGAGAGCCCCGCGGACACGGGCATTCCAACACCCCCTTCCCTAGAGCCTATGGGGCAGTGGGATGCGGAATGGTTGCTTTAGGGGCGGTGGGAGCCCTCCCTGACCCCTAACCCTCCCACCCTCTCTAGGAGAGGGCGTCCCCCGCCCCCACCCCGCGCGTCCTCAGCTCCTGTCTGTGTTTTGGAGGCTGCTGGCATCCCGGGGTGGAGACCAGGGAAGCACCCTGCACCCTGCGGAGCACAGGACGCCCCACCCCACAGGCACTGGAGCCCCTTGAGGACCGAGACCCCAGCACGGAGCTGCCGTGACCTGACTTTGGCTCCTGGTAATTCGCCCAGACGCCCGTGCCGTGCGTGCGGATAGGAGCCAGGGGCCTAAGCTCCACTTGGAGACAGATGTGCCGGCCCAGCGGGAGGCTCGGGAGGCAGGAGGCCACCCTCGGCGCGGCTGACCAGCCACCCGAGACGCTGTGGAGCACGCACACCCGCACACCCCCCACGGCAGTCACCGCCTCTGTCTTACTTGTTCCACACAGAGACCCCTGAGACATACGTCCAAGATGCTGTGGGGGTGACCGGGGAAGGGAGAGCACCCCCTTTCTTTCCTCAGGCCCTGGCAGAGGGTTATCCGGGTGACTCAGCCCCAAGCTGGCCTCCTCCCAGAAGGCTCTCTTGCTACAGGACAGAGTTTCTCAACGATGGGGTAACTTTGCCCCCAGAGGCCATGGGGCAATGTTTGGAGACATTTTCAGTTGTTACAACCGGGGGTGAGGGTGCTCCTGGCACCTAGGGGGTGCACACTGAGGATCCTACAGTGCATAGAACATCCCATAGCCAAGGATGGTCCAGCCCCAGATGTCAGTCCTGGTGATGCCAACAAAACCTGCTTTAGCACAAGAGACTATCCATCCATCCATCATGTCTGTATGCAGCCAGCCAGCCAGCCACCAACCGACCACCCAACCCTCCAATTATCCATCCATCCATCCATCCATCCATCCATCCACCATCATGTCCATCCATCCATCCATCAACAATCCACCCATCCATCCATCCATCCATCCATCATATCTATCTATACTCCAACCATCTATCCATCATCATGTCTATCTAACTATAAGTCTGTCCATCCATCCATCCATCCATCCATCCATCCATCATATCTATCTGTACTCCAACCATCCATCCATCATCATGTCTATCTAACTATAAGTCTGTCCATCCATCCATCCATCCTAGTGGTTAGCACCCCAGGCATGATCCTGCCCCTTAGGAGGCCACTGGCAATGTGTGGAGTCATTTCTGGTTGTCACAATTGAGGGAGGGAAGAGAACGCTCCTGACACGTGATGGGTAGACACCACAGACACTGCTCCACACCCTAAAGCGCACAGGACATCCCACCTCAGAGAGTGACCCACTGCACACATCACTAGCACCCAGTGGAAATCCTGCTGGAGGGTAAATTCTAACCCATGTAAAGGGGACAATGTGGGAACCCCACTGCCCCATGTAGGACATCAAGGAGGCAGCAGCTGTCTGGGACTTTACAAATGGATCTCTTATTGTTGCAGTTCTGTCCCAGGCCCCAATCCTCGTAGGAGGGCGCTTGCACACAGGACCTCACAGTTTGCTCACTTGAGGCCAGAATGAGGCCAAATGGAATGAGCCCACAGCATGGGTGTGCGGGTACACGTGGCAAATATCGGGGCCAACAGCAAGACCAGCAGAGAGGCTGGGGAACCTGTGCCTTCCCCTGGAAGTGAGGGGGTTGTCGGGGGCTGAGCAGGACTCATGTGGGACCTGACCCTTCCCGCACGTGTCCAGCTTCATGAGAACCTGTCTCCTGTTCCAGGCAGGTGTGCATTCTGGAGACCGTTAGAGGGGAAGCCATCAGTGTGATGAGGCGGGTGCCACGCTTGTGTTTTCCAGATGGCGCTGCCCAAGCGCCTGCACCTGGTTGCAATGCCTTCGCAGCTCTGGGCCTGTGACGCGGGGTGAAAAACGCCGCCAACGTCTGTCCCGTAAGAGTGACGGTTACTGATCCAGGTGCTGGGTCTCTGGACAGGTGCATCTAGAACCTGGCGCCCTTCCCTTCTGTCTCCATCCTTGTGACGCCCAAGCCCCTTCTTTTCCGAAGCCAGTGAGCCTCGATGGCTTTTCACCCCGTTCCCCGTGGGGTCGTGAATGGGTAAGTTGGCACAATGGGGAACCAGATGACATGCAGCAGAGTCCTGCTCTGGGGAAGCCGAGATGCTGGGACAATAGTAATAATGATACTGGGATAATAATAATATGGCTTGGCAATGTCCCGGTCTGATGGGCGATGGATGACATCCCCGCCCTACAACGCTGATCCTTAGTGGGGTTTAGGGGGGGCCATGTCCTCTTGGCCCTTTTCTCTTGTTTCTGGAGCATAAATTGTTTCGGTGCCCAAAGTGTGGGATGTGGAACGCTAGGAGGGGGTTCCCTGACACCCCGAAGTCTTTGGGGGGGCTGTTGGGACAGGCAGGTTTCATCAGAATACCAAGACATCATTCGTGTTTTTAAACTACGTCGGTATGCACACTGATGGTGTGGACACGACACGGGTGAGCCTGCAGGGCAGGCGGCTGGGTTAGAGGGGGCGTGACGCCCCCCTCTCTCCTCCTCCGTCACCCCAGGACGCATTCATTCATGAACACACGCATTCCGTCACTAGTTCATGTGTTCAAGTCCTTCATTCATTCCTGCGTGCAGCCGTGGACTCGTTCCCTGCACGCACCCATTACCCCCTTCGTGCTTGGGTTCATTCATTCACTGCCGCGCAGTGTCACTCATTCACGGAGCTGGGCGCTCCCGCACTCCTCCAAGCGTGCGCACGGGAGCTCATTCATTCATGCGCTGAACCCAGTCATTCATTCATTCCTAGATGGGCTCCTTCACCCATGCACGAGTGCATCCAGTTAGTCCTTCCGCCACCCACTCACGTCTCGGGCGCGCACGCATACCCTCCCCCCTGCAGTCCTGCACGGATACACGGCTGCATGCATGCATGCATTCATTCATTCATGCATGCATTCGTGCATGCATGCATTCATTCGTGCATTCATTCATTCATTCATTCCTGCGGCCAGGCGCTGGCGCATCCGAGTGGGGGGCGCACGGCCGCACCCCGGCGCCCACACTTCGCGCTGCCCGCACAGTCGCACTCCTGCACGCGCACGCGCGTGCACCCCACGCACACACACTCGGCGGCGTCCGCCCACGCGCGCACGGATTCAAGCGCCGAGGCGCCAAGTGTGCATCGGCCACTTGCCTCCCCTTCCCGGCCGCCCGCCGTCCCCGCCGTAGGTTCCAGCGCGGCGTTTGCAGGGCGGCCCCTGGCCTCGGGCCCGGCCTCCGCGCCTCTGCAAACATCGGCCGTGGCGCGCGCTGGGTAAAGGTTAAACGTCCGGAGCTACCGACCCGGGGCTCCCGGATTCCGCGGGGAGGGAGGGGGCGGCGCCGGAAGGGAAGGCGGCCCTGTCCCTCCGCGGCCGGGTCGGGGCGGCGGGCGGGGGCTGCTGGGGACCCGGGCCCCGGGCGCCGGGCGGGGGTGGGGCCGGGCTTCCGGCGAGCGGCCAATCGCGGGGCGCGGGCCTCTGGGCCTCCCAGGGCGGGCCGGGCCGGAGGCCGCAGGAGCGCGCAGGAGGTGCGGGGGTCAGGGGCTGCGGGGGGCCGGGAGGACCCTGGGGACCCTGGCGCGGGGACTGCCCGAGCGCCCCGGGGGTGCGGCGGCGCCAGCGAGGTGCGGGGCGCGGGCAGGGCGGGGGCTGCGGGGGCGTGGAGGCCTCTGGGGCGCGCCGGGGGCGCGGGCAGGGCGGGGGCTCCGGGAGCGCGCGGGGGGTGCGGGGGCGTGGAGGCCAATGGGGCGCGCCCGGGGCGCGGGGGGCGCGAGCAGGGTGGGGGCTGCGGGAGTGCGCGGGGGGGGGACCTCCCAGGAGAGGACGGGAGGGGGGCGCGGGCCGGGCGGGGGCCGGGCGGCCAGGAGCCCGCGGAAGAGGGGCGGGGCGCAGCCGGGCCGCAGGTGACTCGCGGGCGGGGGGCTCCGGGCGGGAGCGGAGGAGGGAGGAGGAGGAGCCGGGAGGAGGTCCCCGGGCCCCAGATCGCCGAGTCCAGGCGGGGTGCGCGGGGGGTGGGACGGGAGCGTGGGTGCCGAGGGGCGCCCGGCGGGAGCGCAGGACACCTTGGAGCCGGGAGGAGGTCCCCGGGCCCCAGATCGCCGAGTCCAGGCGGGGCGCGCGGGGGGCGCAGGTGACTCGTGGGCGGCCGGGGGTGGGGTGGGGGTTGGGTGCCGAGGGGCGCCGGGCGGGAGCACGAGACGCCTTGGAGCCGGGAGGAGGTCCCCAGCGCGGCGGGGACGCTTCTGACACCCGGCGGGCCGGGGCCCCAGATCGCGGAGTCCAGGCGGGGCGCGCGGGGGGCGCAGGTGACTCCGGGGCGAGGAAGGGGGTGCAGGGGGCCGGGCCGGAGGGCGGAGGAGGAGCTGCAGGGCGCCAGGGGCGCACAGGTGGCTTGGGTTCAGCGGCGCCCCGGTGCCGCGCGCGGGTGGGGGGCGCAGGGCTGCCGCGGTGGGTGTCTGGAATGCCGAGCTGTCGCCTGCAGGCCTGGAGGTCGGCGCGGGCCCCGGGAGACGCCGCTGCTAGGCCCTGCTCAGCGCCCCGGAGAGCACAGGCGCACGCCGCCCCGCTGCGCCCACGCCATGCCGGGTGAGTACCCCAGCGCTTCGCGTCCAGCGTCCCCGCCCCTTCTCCCACCTCGGACGGACATGGATCTGCTTTGGGGAGAACCCCGCTTTGAGGGCCCGGTCACCCCAAGCCCCTCGCCTCCCCTGTGTACCCCCGCGTGTGCAGAGACCCGCGCTGCGGGGGACAGATGGAGATGGGGTGGCTCTCCGCAGCAGGGAGGGGGTCCGTGCAGAGCCTGGTCCGAGGGCCCTGAGAGTCCTCAATGTTCCTTCTGTAAGGCGCACCCCGAAGAGCCATGCACTGGTTTTCTGGCCATCCAATTGCAGGGGGCCCAGTTCCTACACAGATAGGAAGCTCACGCCCCCAAAACTTTAGGAACAGAGTGCCTTTGGGGTTTCCCAAGCTCAGACCACAAGCATACTTGGCTGTTGCAGGAAAGTTTGGGGAGAAACCCCCAGCAGGGCAGCAGACTTGGGGTGGCCACGTGGCTGGGGCCTAAGGCAAGGCGTCGCCCCTGAGGGTCACAGGAGTCCTTTGCACCTGCCCTTTGGTTTTCTGGACATCACATGTGGGCAGTTCAGAGGGCCAGAAATTAGATAAGGGGCCTGTGGCCCTAACCTGAGAGAACCATGCCCGTCCTGCTTTTATCCCGGAGACGCCCCGGTCTTGCACCAGACCAGACCTGACCAACCACGAGCCCATTAAAAAAACAAAAAACAAAGAACAAACAACCCCCCCCCCCAAGAAAAACAAAAACAAAAACCCAGACTACTTTTTGTTCAGAGGAGCATTTGGGTAAAATCACTGCTTTCGTCCCGTCTGCTTCAGAAGGGAACAGGGTTGAGGCCGGGGCAGAGGCGCGGTTTCCTGCGGTTGGCGCGGGGACCGTGCTGGGAGGAGAAGCTCCGCCGAGTCTGTGTCCCAGGGGGCTTCGCCGCTCTCCGCCTGAAGCCGGCTGCCCCCGGAGCCGCGCGGGCCCATACAGTGGCAGTATTCAGCATTGGGACACATCTCCATCAGCCCTGGAACGTGCTCGAAGACCCCAAGAGGGCATTCGACACGTTTCGGGGAACAAAAGCCACCTTTGAGTAAAAGAGGAGGGGCAGACCAGGAGGCTGGCCGTGTTATTTCGGGGTGTGCGTGTTGGGGGGGTGCGGATAGAAGATGGGTCGAGCGGAGGACCAGCAAGGAATCGAAATGGATTGAAAGGAACGTTTCTCCCTGGTTCGATACGAAACCCTCAGGCACCATGTTCTTTGGGCCAAAGTTGATTTTTCAATAGTTCATTTTTTTTTTTTCTCTTAAGCCCGTGGTTGGAGTACAGCCACACGTGCTGTTTCCCCGCTCCGTGGCGGTGACGAAAGTCCCCACCCTGGTGCCGTGTGGGGCTGCAGCGGACTCTGAATGCGGTGTCCTTGGATGTTGTTTGTATCAAACCGAATCTTTGGTTATTGGTGGCTTCTTAAAAAGCAAGGCCGTGTGGCATCTGAAGACATGTTAATGAATTTTCATTCTTTTTTGCCTTAAAATCCACTGGCCTGTCTTTGGGCCTCTGATGGTGCTCTTACCCATGGGGGATCTTGCACCGCAAGAGCGTGAGTTTGCGTGTCGGGGTCGCTGGAGAGAGGGCCTCTGCTGTCCGGGGGTGCCGAGCTGTCATCCTGTTGATATGACCACGAATCCCTCCATCCCGAGCGGGGGCAGAGCCTAGGAGCTGGGTGACACAGTCCCCAGAGACCCAGCCGTGTCTTTGTCCATCCCGCGAATCAGGAAGCTTCTGGAGAAGTGACCTGTCCTCAGTGTATCATTTGGGGTCCCCAGAGCCCTCCCAGGTGACATGCTTCCCTCCACGGACCATGGCAGCTCTCCCCTTCCCCCTGCCTCACGTGCGACCGTGTGTCACGTGGAAGCAGCTGATGTGTCCAAACGAAGTAGGTCTGAAACGTGAGACGGCTGGAAATCCAACTGTTCTGGCGTCTGGCTCGATGGCTCTCCGGGGAAGGCGGCCCGCGCTTATCACCCGTGCGGACTCCAAACAGGCCTCGCGACTTGGAGAACAGTTTCCTTAGTGATCATTGAGAGGATAAATGAGTAGGAATAATCTGGTTGGGTCTTTTTCATGTCTTTGTTTTACCTTCCATTTAGAGAGAAATTTATTTATTTTCTGTTTTTTTTTTTTTTTTGGAAAGGCCAACCAAGCTGCTTTGCGAATTTGCTTTTTCTCTTTGAGGAGGATCCCGTTTAAATTGTTTAAATAGGAAATATGCAGCCAGTGACGATGATGCAAATGCAGCTTAGTGGAAAAAGGTAGTATCTCAGCCTGAAAAGGGCAGATGCATATAAACTTAAACCTGAAAGGGTCACCAGGTGATTGCTGAGCTTCTTTTCCCCAGGGTGGGTGGCATTCCTGGCTCTGCTTCCTGAGTTTAATGCTCCAATTTATTAGGGTTCTAGGGTTGCCGTAACCCACAGATGGGGTGCCTTAAAGGACATACACTTATTTCTCCCCATCCTGGAGGTGGGGAGTCCGAGGTCCAAGAGGGACCGAGGCTGGTTCCTCCTGAGGCCTCTCTCTTGCGTGTGTAGACACCATGTTCTCCCTGTGTCCTTACTTGGTTGTCCCTCTGTGCCTGTCTATGTCCTCCTCCCCTCTTCCTGTAAGGACTCCGGTCTTACTGGATCATGGCTCACCCCAGTGACCTCGTTTTACCTTAATCCCCATCTTTAAAGACCCCACCTCCAAATATATCTGCATCCTGAGGCCCAGAGAGAGAACTTCCTACGAGTTTGGCAGGAGGAACGTATTTCAGCTCACAATACCCGCTGATTACAGCAGTTACATCTACGTCCTTACAAAAATGCTGCGAAACCAGTGTATGCAGTTGCCAATTTTGATGACTTTGCTGTTTGTATTATGTTCCACCCTGTACATTCCCTCGGGCAAATGCAACTGCACCTTCCTCTTGTCTGGATGGCTATCCCATTGCAGGGTGGTCCATTTTGGATATGGGAATCTCTCATCACCTTGAACTCTCTTGGAGGAATCCAGTCTTTGTTCCCATGTCTCAGAAATGTCCACAGACAGGGGTGTCTGCTGCCCCTAGGCGTTTCTTAGATATTGGTAGATACATGATAGATACACACAAGGTAGATAGAGTGGATGGATAGAGGGTAAGAAGGATAGATGTAGTGGATGGATGATGGATTGAAAGATGACAGATGATAGATCAATCAAGATGACTATGGATGCATGGAGAGATAGATATGGATGGATGGTTGCATAGACGGTAGGTATGATTGATGGATGGATGAATAGATGCTAGATCTACATGATTATGGATGGATAGATAGATATGATGGATGGATATGTGGATGATAGATTGCCGATTGGAAGGATGAATGGATGGAGAGACGATAGATCTAGATGGTTATGGATGGATGGATGGATAGTAGAAGTGATGGATACATAGAGGATGCATAGATATGATTGGATGGATGGATGGATGATAGATATGATGGAAGGATGGACAGATAGATATGATGGATGGATGGATGCATGGATGGATAGACAGATACTTTGGGGGGCTGCAAAGTTGAGTTTTGAAGTCTACTTTCTGAGTATAACCCACAAGTCACAGTGGAGACAGCGGGAGTGTGCAGACCCCTCTTAATCCAGCAAGTCAGCAGCAGCAGCAGCAGAACGTGCAGACAGGAGCGTGTTGTAACAGGCACATTTTGGAATTTACCCCCATGGAATGTAAAGGTCAAGGAGGCGGCCCTCGGGGGAAACAGGCCTCAGAAGCCTGCGTCTGCCACGTTATATTTAGCGTGAACAGGAGCCCTTCTAGGACCCTGCAGTGGGAGCCACTGGCCCGGGGAGGGGAGGACGCTCTGGTCTTTGAGAAGTGAGGTCTGTGTGTTCTGGCCCCGAGCTGCTGCGTGCTGCGCATTTTAATTTCTGCAGACAGCACGGGAGTCTGCGCAGGATTTCTTTCAACTGTTGTGTCTCTCCTGGCAACACGCTCTTGGGGGAGCAGGAATTAGAGTTGTTTGGAAGTCCCCGTAAACGCCACCACCACGAGGACGCACTTAGACTGGAAATCACCGTCAATTGAATCTGCCATGAGCATTTCTTCCCCTCCTAGCGGGACACTGTGAAACTGGTCATAGTTGGGGTTTTTTGTTTTGTTTTTTGTTTTTATAGTTGGGTTTTTTGTTTTGTTTTGTTTTTTGGTTGTTTTTGTTTTTGTTTTGAGTTGAGTGGACATCTGCATCCTGGCTCAGCTAGTCGGGCGGTTGCCCACACGTTTTGATGTGTTTGTGTCTCAGATTCAGATATTTGGGGTGAGTTTTTCAGACTTGAATGTAGAGCAAAGCAAAGAGTCTTGGGTATCCATCCAGGCAATATATTTGCAGTATCAGGACATTTTAACCATATTCTGCTTGGCTTTGCCTCATGTATTGGGTTAGAAAGTGCTCTGTGTGTGTGTTTTAAAAGGAAAAGATGCAGGGGGTGCCTAGGTGGCTCAGTCATGCACTGTGTGACTCTTGATCTTGGGGTCATGAGTTCGAGCCCCATGTTGGGCAGAAAGATTACTTAAAAACAAAAAAGAAAAAAACAAAACAACAAAAGAAAGGATGTAGATGAAATGTTCCTAGTGAATGTTTATAAGATATGAAACAGCTACTTGGTTCAGACAGAGAGCAGTGACCGCCAAGCCCGCCACCTGCTGAAACCCCCCGGGGCTGTGACTCTGGTGTCTTTGTCCACATCCACAGTGTCTGACCAGGCGTTCGTGACGCTGGCCACCAACGACATCTACTGCCAGGGCGCGCTGGTCCTGGGCCAGTCCCTGAGGAACCAGAGGGCGACCAGGAGGCTGGTGGTGCTCATCACCCCACAGGTGTCCAACCTGCTCAGGTAAGTCGGGAAGACCCCCACGCTCGCGGACGTCACGGGAAATGTCGTGACTCTGGAGCGTCGCCGACACGCTTGTGCGCTCAAGCTCTTATCAAAGCAAGCAGGTCTCGTAGAGGAAGGGAGAGATCGCACGTTGGAAGTCATAGCAGGTCACATGTGCTCCTGCAGCATCCTGCATGGCCCAGAACAGGTTTCTAGTCTGTCCCCTTGTTGGCCGCTTCCCAGGGAAGATGAGTGGAGGTACGTCCGGGGCGGGGGGGGGGGGGGCTGTGCCTTGTGCGTGGCTGTTCTGCTGTGGTGATGACTGTGTGTCTAGGAGCAAAGCACAGCTCTGGGCTTCTCTGGATTGCTCTAGAGCACAGAGGCTGGATACAGGTGGCTCGCCCACGCGTAGAAACGTAACCAGCAGGTGGGATGCGGGATGCAGGACGCGGCCGTGCATGTGGTCGGTGATAGATGAGCATCAAAGAGCACAGCTGTCCAGCCGACCAAGCCGATTCCCAGCTCCTGAGGTCTGGAACACATGGGACACTTGATAGCTGTGTGCATGGTAGCGGCATTGCCGTGAGCTTCGGACACAGCCTCATTCGTGTGAATCTCACCTTTTCTCTGGGCTTGTGTGTTGTTGGTGCCACTCAGTTGACACGGTGTCTGTAGAAGGAAGCTTCGGAGGCAGGGACAGGGATGCAAGGGCAGGCTCCTACCATGATGGGGCCATGACATGTCTCATGCAAATGGCCGGGCTCCCGTGGACTGATCTGAAGTCAGGTGGTTCCCAGTGTCCGGGAGCTGCGTGCACTTGACTTGACATTGCCATGCAGTGCTTGAGATGGGAGGTCAACGATGATTCCAGACTTAGTTGGATAAGGATGCCTGCAGGTTCACGTGTGCGTGCTCGCAAATGCAGACGCCTGAGCACCTCGGCATCCTGGTTCTGTTGAGCGGGTTGTGCATTCCAGCCTGAGTGTGGGGACGTTCCCATCTGTAGACACACATGGTGGTGTCCCCACAATATCATGAATGGCGTGAGTTACTGGGGAGACCGTTTGTTCCTTCCACATGCTCCCAGGTGAGTGATGTCACCATGGTGAAACCTTGTGCATGGAGAATTCATGAATTTGCAGCTTCTGGAGGCTGGTCCAGAGGCCTGCACTTTGGAAGGTGTGCAGTTTGCCACAAGGAAATGCAAGCATTGGTAGGAGAGGTTGTGATAGCAGCGTGGGCATGAGGGTCTTCCAGTTTGTCCTCGCCTGTGCGCATGGTGGACAGGGCCATGGCGCTCATGGGCAGAGAGAGCCTGGAAGGGTCATGGCCTTTCCTCCTCGTGGGAGGTCAGAGGAGGCCTTCTTGGAGCCAGGGTTTGGCAGGCGAGAGTCAAGCTCTGGCTGACCAGCACCTAAGGACACGGGGAGGCTCGTAGTTTGCAGGAGTGATGTCGGGTTAGCTCTCGGGGCTGAGATCTGAGAGGCCAGCTGTGATCAGGACTAGGTAGTGTGAGGGGAGGAGGAGAACCCAGAGTGAACTGAAAGTGGTGTAGCTGTGAGCTGAGGAAATGTTCGCAGTCAAGAAAAGTTACTAAAAAAATATAGTTCAACTTCTTAGAGACCCTGTTATGTGCAGTCGGCCCTGCAGACTTGTGTAGACTCGTTGTGGAAGACGTCAAAGATTTCCCGGAGTGTGAGCAGAAGTTAGTAGAGTAGGAAGCTTTAAAGGAGACCTGGCCCTGCTGCAGAGCTGAGAGCAAGTGAAATCAACTCCGTCAACAACGATATACTTGAAGAAAACTTCCCAAGGTGAAGAAATATCAGAGAAAATGGTTATCCGCCAAGGCGTGAGGGAAGCAAATGAAGACCCCACCTGTAGATATCTACATATCGAGGACTTACTCGTTACTGCTGCAGTGATAGAGGTTTCTGGATACACCCAAGAACCCACGTGGCCAAGTTTATCGGTCATTGGCACCATGGTTGGAAGTGATTGTGAAGCATGTAGGTGCTCAGGGGCTTTGCTACTGAAAAAAAAATTGGCGTCTGCCGGCCGAACGTTACATCAAAACACAGAACTTAACGAGAAAGTTCTTTCTGGCAGGACAACGAGGCGAGGAAAAGCCTAGTACGGAGGGTGAATCACTGTTGTAAGTATATTTATGAAACTGGGCACAGTGAAAAGGGACCCGGGTTATCTGATTTATGAATTTTTTTATTTTTAAAAATGTATTTAAATTCAATTAATTGATATAGAATGTATTATTAGTTTCAGAGGTAGAGGTCAGTGACTCATCAGTTGCACATAACACACAGTGCTCATCACATCACGTGCCTCCTTCATGCCCATCACCCAGTTACCCCAGCTCCCCACCCGTCTCCCCTCCACCCACCCTCAGTTTGTTTCCAATGATTAAGAGTCTCTTATGGTTTGTCTCCCTCTCTGATTGCATCTTGTTTTCTTTCCCTCTCTTCCCCATGCCCCTCTGTTTTGTTTCTTAAATTCCACATGAGTGAGATCATATAATTGTCTTTCTCTGATTGATTATTTCACTCAGCACAATACTCTCCAGTTCCGTCCACATCATTGCAAATTTCTGGATTTCATTCTTTCTAATGGCTGAGTACTATTTCATTGTCTATATATCACATCTTCTTTTTTTATTTTTATTTTTATTTTTATTTTTTTATTTTTTTACACCAGATCTTCTTTATCTATCGTCTGTTGATGGACATTAGGGCTCTTTCAACATTTTGGCTAGTGTGGACATGGATGCTGTGAACATTGGGGTCCAGGTCCCCATTCAAATCACTATGTTTGTATCCTTTGGATAAATACCCAGTAGCACAATTGCTGGGTCCTAGAGTATTTCTATTTTTAACTTTTTGAGGAACCCCCCCATCCTGTTCTCCGGAGCGGCTGCACCAGTTTGCATTCCCACCAAGAGCCTAAGAGGGTTCCCCTTTCTCTGCATCCTCACCAACATCTGTCATTTCCTGACTTACTAATATATTTTTTATTTTTATTTTTTTTAAGTTTTTATTTAAATTCCAGTTAGTTGACATACAGGGTAATAGTACTTTCAGGCATACAGCGTCGTGATTCAACACTTGCTTACGTCGCCCAGTGCTCATCTTCATCCCCATCACCTGCTTAACCCATCCATTCGCCCACCTCCCCTACCTGACATATTTGTTTAGGAAACGATGGACAGAGTCACTGCATCTCACATGTAGGAGAAAGGAAAGGCAGAAATGATCGTATGGTTTCCCGAGTGTAAGGATCCAGGCGAGAGACACTCTGATAATAAACTGGAGAATTCCTATTTCAAGGAATAGGATATGTGCTCAAGATCCCTTATGCACCAATGAATGTGTGCTCAATAGGAATAGGATATGTGCTCAAGATCCCTTATGCACCAATGATCACCATATACAGCATGTAAAACAAAAAAAACCAAAACCTATTTGATACACAGGCAAATGCAAAAAAATGGTAGAGGGAGAGTCTTTTTTATATAGTTTTCCTAAGTTTAAATCAAAAGGCAGACACGTGAGTAAATTGGTGTAATGAATAATGCATGAGGTATCTCTTAAATGCTATGCATTATGTAAACAGTGATCTTTGTTCTCATCAGTATGGACCACTTAGAAAAACTGATTTTATACTCATGGTACAAGGAAGCATTTAATGTGTCGGTTGGAGCAGGAATTGAATGTTATGATCTCTGACTATAATGTAATAAACGTAGGCATTAAGAACAAAACAAATTTAAAAACTGCATTACCCTCGGACATTTTAAATCAGAAATTCTCTCCTAAACACTTCATGGCTTGACAAATCAAAGCTTGGTGCTTAAAAAATATTAGCAATATAAATGCTACCTATACAAACCAAAGGGGAAAGCTGGAATCACTCCAGAGAGAAACACTAAAATCAGCGAAGAAATCAAATACCGAGTTCAAATAATTTTTAAATTAAAACAAACAAAAAAATATGAAAGGCAAACAATACAAAAAAGCAGTGAAGAAATTATCCAGTTCGAAAAGCTTTTAAATTAAAACAAACAAATAAAAAATACATTAGGCAGACAATACAAAAATTGAAATCGGCAAAGAAATTATCCAGTTGGAAAAAAATATTTTTATTTATTTATTTTATTTTATTTTTTATATAAATTTATTTTTTATTGGTGTTCAATTTGCCAACATATAGCATAACACCCAGTGCTCATCCCATCAAGTGCCCCCCTCAGTGCCCGTCACCCAGTCACCCCCATCCCCCACCCACCTCCCCTTCCAGCCCCCCAGCTCTGTTTCCCAGAGTTAGGAGTCTCTCATGTTGTTTCCCTTTCTGATAGGAAAAAAAATTTTTTTAATAAAACAAACAAAAAATCCGTAAGGCAAGAAGGGAGAGATTCATTAAAAACTGAAAACTGGGAACAGGAAACAAATCTAACTTCTGGATTATTTAGAAAGTAAATTAAGACTACAGAAAACATAAATACCCAAAACTAAAATGAAAAAGTAGTTATTTGCATGCAATTTGAATTTTAAAAGCAAATGGGACACAGAGCACTTTGCCGGTAACGTTGACAAAATGCTTGATCCTTCTAGGGAAACTCGCATGACCCCACGCTGAGACTAGAAGGCATAGGATACACTGCTAGCGAGTAGCCCAGGGCGGGAAATAGAGAATCGTATCAAAGGCTTATCTGGTAGAGGGTTCTGAGCCCCGGTGGTTTATAAAGGACGTTCTGTTACATGGGCCACTATGGATGAATTTCCATGTGATAGGAGCTATCTCAGAGCTTCGGAGAAAAATGAGTGTGTTCATTTATTTAAAGAAGCTGCCCTAATCTTGATACCCAAACGTGATTTACAGGTTTGGTTGTGTTTTACTTATAGACCAAAAAAAAAAAAAAAAAAAAAAAAAAAAAAAAAGAGCCACCAAATACACACCACCAACCAGACCGCTCCATATGTGTCGTAGAGAAATGAATGGTGCCCGAAGGAAGACAGCTCATGAGCGCAGTGTAATTCGTCCACATATCAGAGAAAGGCAACGATATGGTCCTTTTAATGTAAAGCTAATGTACCAAGATGAATTCAGGTAAATTATGAGTATAGACGGGACATTTCTTTTTTTTTTAGGTTTTATAATAATCTGTTTTTTAATTTATTTTTATTTTTTATTATTTATTTTTTATTGGAGTTTAATTTGCCAACATATAGCATAACACCCAGTGCTCATCCCATCAAGTGCCCCCCTCAGTGCCCGTCACCCAGTCACCCCCAACTCCACACCCACCTTCCTTTCAACTACCCCTTGTTCGTTTCCCAGAGTTACAAGTCTCTCATGTTGTCTCCCTTTCTGATATTTCCCACTTAATTTTTTTTCTCCTTTCCCCTTTATTCCCTTTCACTATTTTTTATATTCCCCAAATGAATGAGACCATATAATGTTTGTCCTTCTCCGACTGACTTACTTCACTCAGCATAATACCCTCCAGTTCCATCCGCGTCGAAGCAAATGGTGGGTATTTGTCGTTTCTAATGGCTGAGGAATATCCCATTGTATACATAAACCACATCTTCTTTATCCATTCATCTTTCCATGGACACCGAGGCTCCTTCCACAGTTGGGCTATTGTGGACATTGTTGCTATAAACATCGGGGTCCAGGTGTCCTAGACATTTTTAAGGCAAAGAGAAATCTTAGAAGTCAGTAGATGAAGGTGTCTCAGCCTGGACACTATTGACATGTGGGGCATCCTGGGCACTGTAGGGCATTGACCAGTGTTCCTGGTCTCTACCCACCATATGCCAGTAGGATCACCACCTACAGCCCTCCTTGCCGTTGTGATAGGAAAGACTGTCTCCAGGCACTGACATGGATGGATGTTTCATTCATCTGAAAGTGGAGAAAACCATCTTAAATTAAAGCAAAGGTGGACATCAGGACCGTGATAGGCCAGAAATTACCATGTGTAAAAGTAAAAAGAGTAAAAAATCAAACGAATAAACTAAGGAACATATTTACAAAGTGCACAATGGAGAAGAGGCTTGTTGTCTACACACTATTCAAATAATTCTTACAATCAGGCCTCACAAATGGACGGATGGACGTAACCATGCCAGACGGTACGTCTTTGGGGGATCTTTACAACCAGCTAGGTTGGCAGTGGTGTTTGTTAATGTTGGTATTTTAGGGGGCAGACCTTTGCCTTTGACATCAAGTGACATCATCAGACCAGAGGCAACTTGGCTATAACCCATCCCCTCAAGAAGCATTTTAACTTAATTGAAGCATAAAATGCATTTCCTCTTGCCAAAGATGAGCTCTTCGGGCCCCAGAGAGAAACACATTGAGCCGCAGTGACATCCACCTGCGTCTAGAGCCTTGACCTTCAGAGTCAGACCAGAGGTTCCAGCAGACACAGAGCTGGGAAAGCTGACCCTGAGGTGGACACACATCCTTATGTGTCTCGCTTGGGACCAAGACGGGAAACACGAGGTCTTTCTTGGTTGCCTGTTGTCCCATCAGTCCCCCTGGTGATTGGGGGCAGTCATATATATATATTTTTTTTTGGTAGAACTGTCCTGATAAAACCAAAAGGATCCCAGAAGAGCACATGATTCCCTCCTCCGTTCCTGTCTCATCAGGGTCAGTAAAAGCTGTCTGCACTCACTTTCTTCAATCTTCTGGTCCACTCACGATGAACTGTAACATCGAGGAATCCTGAGAAGGTTCAGTGTTGCAGAACCAGTTCGGTTTTCTAGGACCCATTATAGGCTTTGCAACCGTTGGGAAGGCTGAGGAACAGTGCCCTGTGGTCCAGTGACAAACAGTGACAGGTGACCGTAAGTGAGCAAGGCTGTGGGTGTGGATGCCGACCACCACTGTGCTCTTCCGGGCTGTGGGCTGTGTGGTCCAAGTGCAGAGTGGGGTAATCTCTCCTGCAAAGAAACAAAGCCAGGAGCATATGCTCAGAGCTACAAACAGATTGTGGTCTTGAAACTGAATTCCAAGTCCAGGCGCTTATTTTGAGAAGACAGGCAGCGTTGAACAAAGGGATTTAAGGCCCAACGTCACAGTCTATTTGTAGCAGCACGGAGTGGGATTTGTTTGGCCCGCCACATCCCCGCTCCCGGATCTTGATACAACCCTAAGGATGCCATAAATTCCATAAATAATCGGGTTAAAAATAAGGGGAAAACTTGGAGATGAAATAGTACTTTCTCAGAGATGTAGGTACTTTCAATACCGTTCGATGAAAAAGCACAGAAAAACGTAAGGCACAAGCCTACAAGCCAGTCCGGGCTACAGCGGACAGGCCCCGGAAGCCCCAACACCTGACTAACAATGAAGTTTCAAAAAAGAGCAAAAGAGAGAACGGACTGTGGGAAATAACTCCCCTCCTGTTTCGGCTGTGAGAATGCCCCGTGAGCGTCGAGCGGAACGAGTGAAGGCAGGCGTTGATACCGAGGGGTGGCATTCCGGAGCCCCAAGACCCGAGAAAGGTGCTAAAAGCACTTCAGCATCAGTCGAGTCGAGCCGGCCGATGTCTCAAATTTTCTGGAGCAAAATAATTTCATGTGTGTGTCTAGGAAAGTTATAGTTGATGGGCAGTATCACGGTAGTTTCGAGTGTTCGACGCGGTGATTCAATATTCTGTGTGCTACAAAACGTTCACCACACCAAGTACGGTCACCGTACAGAATTCTGACAGTATGATTGACTATGTTCCCTGTGCTGTACTCATCATCTCTGTGACTTATTCACTTTTTTAACGACAAGCTTGTACCTCTTGATCCCTGTCACCTATTTCACCCGTTTCCCCACCACCCTTCCAGGGCAAGGTGGTTCGGGAGGGGGGCGGGCAGCGCACAAAGTAGTTTTGGAATGAGATCTCTGTGTTCAGCCAAATTAGTACAATTCGAAAGCAAATTAAAGATGTTCCAAATCCGTAAGAGCTTGAAAATGTTACCCCTCAAAGATGTTCAGGAACAAAATGACTTGAGGGGGATCCCTGGGTGGCGCAGCGGTTTAGCACCTGCCTTTGGCCCAGGGCGCGATCCTGGAGACCGAGGATCGAATCCCACATCGGGCTCCCGGTGCATGGAGCCTGCTTCTCCCTCTGCCTGTGTCTCTGCCTCTCTCTCTCTCTCTCTCTCTGTGACTATCATAAATAAATAAATAAAATAAATAAAAATAAAACAAACAAACAAACAAACAAAATGACTTGAGGATGTAATCCAGCAAAGTGAAATGTGAATCCAAGGAAGATCCTGTAACAAAGACGCAGCTCTAAGCGAGTAAGTGAGTGAAACTCAGAGTTAATTGTAAAGGGATTGAGGCATAATTGTGGAAATGATCTGGGATTTGCACTCCACACCGAGGTGATCAGTGGCGGCAGAGGGGTGAAGATACACAGGCTGTCTTTATATTCGATCAAAAATATAAGTTTAGATTCGTGTGCTGCCAGCTTGAGGGTGGAAACCACCAGAACACTAGAAAGGACGTGTACAACTTCCCAAGCATTAGTGGCAAATGTGTTGAATGGAAGCAAAAAAAAAAAAAAAAAAAAAAAATTCTAATCCATGCAATGGAAGGTGAAAAAGAATTATGAAGACAGAGAAAGTATGATAACTGTTTAAAAAAATAAGGAAAAAAAAACTGTAGGATTCCATTTGAGTAGATCAATGATCATACTAAAGGTAAAGGCATTAAAACCCTTGTAAGGGAGAGAGAGATGTTTGTCGTAGCAAAATAAGCGGAAAAGGCCAGCCCTTCCCTGGACGTGCGCAGGAGGCACCTTCGACCACCACACAAAATGTTGAAAGTAAAAGATGTGTTCGATGTGATTATATGACTCGGTTCCCATGCAGGGCCCCACATCGCGTTAGTTAGCATGTCTGCCCTGTGACTTCCCATCCATCTATGTAACATTTCCTCCTTCTTTCCTTACGTGTCGTGATCCGGACATTTTTGAACGGTACTAGTCATTTGTTTCATGGAATTCTTTCGGCTTGTGTTGGTCCCATATTTTCTTGTTAGCAGACTGAGGTTATAAATTTTTGGCAAAAAAGAAAAAAAAAAAAGTCCGCAGGGGTGGTGTACCTTTTTCAGGGCATCCTTTTGAGGAGTATGTGATGTTGCTGTGTCTTGTCCCTGGTGATATTAACCTTGAAAACATGGATGAGGTACTATCTGTGCGGTTATGATTTTTGTAACTGATAGTTATCTTGGGGGAGTTGCTTTCATCCTATGAAAACGTGCTGTTTCTTCTTAAAACCTTTACCCCTTGATTTTAGCATCCACCAGTGAACAGTGTCGGCTATAGTTATTACTGTGGTGTTAGCCAAAGGGTGATTTTAAGAAATATTTTATTTAAGTTCAATTTGTGTAACATTCAGTGCTCATCCCGTCAACCCAATGATGATTTTCTATTTCCCTCATTCCTAATGTGTTTAGAGTTTGGAATCCTTCTGTAAGGAATTGCTGTTCCTTCTTCCCCATTTACTTACTTATTCAATTAATAAGTATTAGTATGGATGTTAGGTTAGTTTTAGATTAGATTACTATTACATATGTATGGGGACGCCTGGGTGGTTCAGTG
This sequence comes from Canis lupus baileyi, assembly GCF_048164855.1. Lineage (NCBI taxonomy): Eukaryota > Metazoa > Chordata > Mammalia > Carnivora > Canidae > Canis > Canis lupus. The sequence goes on from NC_132877.1 coordinate 1,412,135, forward strand.
GTTGAGCATCTGCCTTCAGCTCAGGGCGAGATCCCGGGGTCAGGGATGGGGTCTGGGATCGAGTCCCACGTCGGGCTCCCTGCATGGAGCCTGCTTCTCCCTCTGCCTGTGTCTCTGCCTCTCTCTTTGTCTCTCTCATGAATGAATAAATAAAATCTTAAAAAAATATTCCTTGAATATTCATTTTATACTTTGGGTTTCCTATTTGTTTCCTTGTTCAAATCCTGATCGTCACCCTGTATCCTTTTGATGTGCCTGCATCTTTTTTCTGGCTTTTCCTCAATTTTTTTTTTTGTCATCACAAGATATTCCAGCCTATGATAGAGTAGAATTGAAGAAAAAAATATATATATATAATGGAACACAGGAAAATTTCATTTTGAGAAAAGGTACAGTCTTTCAAAATTTGAGTCCTGAACTTGTATGCTACTAACAATGTAGGTTTTGAATACATAAAATAAAAGCTGATGGAGATCGTAGTGGACATCTGTCAGTTTCTCCTGGCTCAGCATTCATCCCAAGGCCCGTGCATTTTTGAAAGAGAAATACCTTTCTGCGGGATGACTGGAATCAGCCTACCTAACACAGTTAGGTATAGGGGTCAAGATCTTCAAGTTTGCATAAGATTTAAGGATGAGCAGAACGGATGCAAAGCTCCATGGGAAGATTGCGCTGAGTTTGATGGGATCTTGGATGCATGCTTCACGTTTGTATGAAGCAAAGGGGACAGCACGTCCTGTGTGTTGAATGTTCCCTTGGTCTCCTAGTACTTGGTGCTATGTCTTTTCCAGGGTTATCCTCTCCAAGGTGTTTGATGAAGTAATCGAGGTAAACCTGATAGACAGTGCAGACTACATCCACCTGGCCTTTCTGAAGAGGCCTGAGCTTGGGGTCACCCTCACCAAGCTTCACTGTTGGACTCTCACCCATTACAGCAAGTGTGTCTTCCTGGATGCAGATACTTTGGTGAGTACAGAGGGATAATGAGGACCTGATACTCCACTTGGTGAGGAACCCTTCAAGGACATTGCCTTCCCCTTTTTAAGGGGGCTGCTGATTCCTACAGGTGGATTCCCACCAGGTAACATGCATCTGTATCACCAGCATTGGCCAAAATTAGATATGACATAGCACTAGCACTGCTGTAACCCTGCCCCTGAGGCTCCTTTCCTAGGAGGGGTTAATAATCACGTGATGTCATCTACACAAAATAGAATAATTAGAAAAAATATTTTGCCTTGGTTGCATATTGAGTTACATAGTTCTGATTGGACTGGTGCACCTGGCTTCTTAGGCTGTGGCGTCCTCCGTGCGTCATTTGGGGTAGTGGCCTACGGTGTAGGAACCAATGACGACGACTCTGAAAAACGGCCATTGGAAAGTTGAAATGGGAAATGACGCTGGGGTGTTGGCATCCGTTCTAGATTGTCTTGGTTGTGTCAAAGCGGGTCTCTAGGAAGATGGAGAGGTTCAGAGGAAAGTGAGGCCAGTAACGCAGTTGGAGGCACGTTTTCTTTGTTCCAAACGGAGCACAATTTAGCAAGGCGGCGGGTGTTGGAGGGGGTCTGGCGTCAGTCAAGTTCTAGAAGGCAACTGATTACATCATACCGACTTGCAGGCCTCTCCACGTGTGCATTTTCAGAGGTTTGTTGGTCACGTTTGCTAGGTTAAAGAGGATACACAGCCAGGTGAGCTCGCTAGAGGATTTTAAGAACCTTGAGAAAATAGTTTCAGAGACGGTGTTAGTTCCATCACTCGAAATAAACCGGAGGGCAATCTTAGGGTCTCTCCTCCTCCTAAAGCAAGCCTTAGAGAAAGCGTCAGCTCAAAAAATGGGCACAGGTTTCCAATCACTACACGTTGGCCACCCTCGGGTTCCTGCTGCATTTGTCACCTGCATCCCGGAGGTAAGAGACGTGACGCTACGGGTTCCCCATGCTCTGCTCGGCCAGGTGCTATCCAACATCGACGAGCTGTTTGATAGGACAGAGTTTTCTGCAGCCCCCGACCCCGGATGGCCGGATTGCTTCAATAGCGGGGTGTTTGTCTTCCAACCGTCTCTCGAGACGCATGGCCTCTTGCTGCAGCACGCCACCGACCACGGCAGCTTTGATGGTGAGCGACGGGATGCTGGAGGTGGGTGGGAGGGGAGGGGGCCGTTTCCAGCGCCCATACCCCTGCCTCATCCTCACTCCCCCTGGATATGGGAGTGGCACTAATCAGTTAAAGAGGGGGTGGGAGCATGAGGACGGTCGGGGTGGGAGGGATAAGTGAAGTCAGTAACTAAGTACGCGACAGACAAACCCATTGAGGAAAATATCCTCAGTGAGTAAGAAGAACGATTCCCCAAACCTGACCATACAGAAATAAGTAGGCGAACCTTTCTCTAAAGACCCGGTAATAGAGTTTTTTTCAGCATCACAAGCCATCCGATCTCTGGGGCAGATAGGGTTCTGTAGTTGTAGAGCGAAAGCAGCCACCGACAAGGCTTCAATGAGCATGGCTGCGTTCCTGTAAAACCTTATTAACAAAAACGGATGCCAGCCTCCTTTGACCAGCCCCTGACGTAGCATAAAGTCAAGCGAGCCACGAGAAGCCGATATTTGGCTTGATTGCGCGTTAGTAGATGCGGAAAATGCTAGAATTGTTGTCACAAAAAGAAAACCGTACACCGACCAAGAATCGTCTCTGCGTAAGGGCGAGGAGTTGCCCACCAGGCAAACACGGTTGGGGAAAGAGTGTGGCTACAAGATAAAATTCATTACGGGAGGAATGGAGAATTTTGGAGACAATGTGAGGGTATAATTATCAAAGGTTTGGGTTACGAGTGGAGAATTTTGGAGAGAATACGCACTGTTAAAATTAGTGATATGGGTGATCCATTCTTTTTGAGACAAACGATCATATTGTAATGGGCTTAGAGAAAAGAAGTACAATGGGACCGCACGTGCGACTGTGTATTTTAAGCCCTTCAAACACGTGGAAGGGCTGGACCACGCGTGATTAACCTCCTTGGGTGTACGTTCACCATTTAGGGGCAGATCAAGGCTTATTGAATAGCTTCTTCAGTAGCTGGTCGACAGCAGACATCCACAAGCACTTACCGTTCATCTATAACTTGAGCAGTAACACGGCGTACACCTACAGCCCCGCTTTCAAGCGGTAAGTTCTCCACTTTCTAGATCCTTCCATGCCTGGTGCCTTCCAGCAACCCTGTCTCTAGAATCCTTATCAGCCTTTGGCATGTGGGACAAAAACAAATTAGATCATCCCTCTCGTTGCCTCTTGCTTTAAATTATAGGTAGTCAAGGCGGTGAGGCTTAATGGTTGTGGTTCCCAAAGTATGGCCTAAGGAACCCCCGACGGGTTCTCCACAATTCTTTCAAATGTCTGCAGAGTCTAGATGACTTAAAAAAGTTATTCTAAGATGTTATTTTTTTCTTCTCTTATCATTTTTCTTTTTTTGTAAGTATACAGGGGGATTTTATAGGAATTCCATGACGTGGTAAAATAACACACTAAAAATTAAAAAAAAAAATAGAACCACGCACTAAATGCAGATGCAGATAAGAGAAAGCACCTGTCTCCTCTTGGGATGGTCAGCATCATTCCTTTGGGAATTGCTTTTCGAAAATACAATTATTTTTCACGAAAAAGTATGAAATGAGCGTCAACATCTCGTGAGTGGATTGATTTCTAACAAATTGGTTAAATCTGTCTTCAGATTTCTCGGCTTTGTTGTCCGTGACGGTAAATGCATACAGATAGGATCCACGTGAACAAAGCTCAACTCTCGGTCCTCGGTGTGTTTTAAGAATGTCAAGAAGAAAAAAAAAATTAAAAAAAAAAAAAAGAATGTCAAGAAGTCTTAGGACCAAAACATTTGAGATTCGCTGCTGTCGGTGATGTTGTTATAAACAAAAGTGGAAAGTTTGAGCAGAATCTAGGGAAAGAATAATTCTAGAAGCATGTATTTTTAACAGCGAACATATTGCCTCCAAGGAGCAGAAATGGGTCCTTGGGGAGTGAAAACATCCTATTTTTTCTGATGTATAAAGCAGAGATGTACATACAGAATGCGGATATACAGTGCAAATTTCATGGGAAGATGATTATGGGGAAAAAATGTTTAAAAACGTTGAGAGGAGAAAATTCACAATCTTGTAAGAGAACCCAGTTTTCTTGTTTGTAGCTAGTGTTGTCTACCGTAAAAGCGATTTTTGGGAGGGTCCTTGTTGTTTTAAGATGATGTTTTGGGCAATCTACGATAATGTTTATCTTTATAAGACTCTTGATTTAGTCTTCTGGTTTGAGGATTCCCTCAAATGGGTTTGAGGATTCCCAATAGGTTATAGTGAAGTTTCTTGGTAGATAGAAAACAAAATACTCCAAATGTTCATTGTTTAAAAAAAAAATTAAGGAAAATTACCACCCGGTCCACCTAGTAGCGTTGAGACAAGTGTCCATGTACTGCTTTCTTTGATGTGTGTGGTGGTTGTGGAGTGCTTCCTGCATGCATGTGATCACTTCCACGTGCAAAGTAGATCGTTTTGTGTTTCTTCCTCAGATTTGGCTCGAGTGTGAAGGTCGTCCACTTTTTGGGGCCCACGAAGCCCTGGAACTACAAGTACAACCCCCAGACTGGCTCGGTTTTGGAGGAGGGCTCCGGGTTGGCCAACCAGCACCAGACATCCTTCCTTAACCTCTGGTGGAAAATCTACCAGCACAGCATCCTGCCCCTTTACGAAAGCTTCCAGGATGAAGAAGATCACGCATCTCCGGGACACACCGTAAGCCAGCGACACCCTCTAAAAGCAAGAGTTGAGGACGGGCATAGGCTCTGCGCGATCGATACCCGGTGTACTTACTCGGAACGCTCCCTTCTGTTTGAACATGCCGTATTTCATAGAGGACGCCGAAGATACAGACACCCTGGTTTGGTTTTTTTTTTTTCTGGCTCTAAATCATGAATGTTTAATGAGCCAAAATGTTGGTGTGATCTAGAGGGTTCGTGCATAAATAGATTATTTCAGTTGGCCGCCTTCATCAGGGAAAGAGCCACTTGCAGCTAAGTGGCTGCGGGTGATTGATTACCATGTTGTTCTAGGAGATACTTGCCAATTTACATCATCAATGCAAGTGGCTTTTGGAGGACGTTGCTCAAGAGGATTTTTGAAACCGTTGATTGAGACCAATTTGATTTTTAAAAAAATGTAATGGTAACCCTTCATGCACTCAATAGTCCCGTTTGTGCAGCCAGTTTAGTACGGATACACCTGCCGCGCAGAAGGCTTCTTGAAATTCGGTCCCAGGAAAGGTTATTACCTGATCGTTATTTACCAGCGCGTGTGTTAGTACCAAGCGGCCTGATTGAAAAGAATCCATACAAATTGAAAATAACCTCTGCCACAGTTTTTGTTTGGTGGAACTAGGGGCTGCTTCTCTTTGGAAGGACTGAGTTTCTCTGATCATGTCACACGAGGGAATAGGAGTTTATTTGTGTTTGTGTTGCCACTTATTTCCTGCCAGGTGGTTTGCAAGGTGTCACAGTTTACGGGGAGGAAGAAAAGATGTGGAAGTCAGGTGGTTCTGAGGAATAAGTCTAGGAGACGTGACCCATGTGGTGGTTCTTGCCAGAATGGTGGCAACTTCCTGGAGGACCACCTGTCACCTGTTTTATTAGAACTTACCTTTGTGAGTTGTCCCATGGCCACGAGCCCTACGGCCCTGGGGGTCTCTGTGTCGGTCCTGCGGCACGGCAGTGCTTGCTTTTGTTTCCACAGTGTCAGACCCTGGCCCTAGAAGATTTATAGGTTGTTGATAGGTTCTCAGGGCCTGGTTTCATAAGTCTGTGTGCATTCCTTGGGTGAGCTTATGTTTATTGAGTGCAGATGATTGATACGGTTGGGGAGCGCTGGCCTCATAGAGGACGGGACGGGTCCTGGGGTCCCCAGGGCAGCCAGAGAGTTAAAAAGATGTAAGGAGGACTTACCGGATGCATCCCTCTTTGTGCAGGCTGCTGTCGAGGAGTTGGGTGCAATATCAGCAGTGGGGTCCAGCCAGCCTTGGCCTGCTCAGGGCCCTGTGGAGCAGACCGTGGTCTCGGATGACACCCCACCCTCACCCAAGGGATGCCATGCGGAAGACGTAAGTACCCGCCCTCCACACAGGTGTGCCGGGAGAGTCAGACGCTGGCTCCCGGAGGAGACAGAGCTCCGAGCCTGCTCCCGGAGCTCCTGGGGCTCCCGGGGAGGGAGAGGGCGTGGCCCCGTCTGCGGGGTGCTCCGGCTTCGAGGGGCTCCTGCGTTCGTGTGGATCGTCGCACCGTTTCACATGGCGTATGTGGCGTAGTGCTCTCACAGGTGTGCGTCCCAATCCTGGGAACCTGAAACCGCTACCTTATCTGGAAACGGGGTCTAGGCAGCTGTGGTTAGGTTGAAGACCTCGAGAGGATGACTCTAGGTTTTCCGGGTGGGCCTGTGTCGTCACCAGGGTCCTCAGACGGGGGAGGCAGAGGGAGATTTGCTGATAGAACGTGAGGTGATGGAAGAGGCCACATAGAGACGGGAAGAGCTGCGTGCTGCTGGCGTCAGGGGCGCGTGGCCACAGCAGGGTTGGAGGGCCCTCAGGACGCAGGAAGAGGCCAGGAGATGGAGCATCTGGGGGAGCCGCCAGAAGGAACTCCACTGGGCCCACATCTTGGCTTCAGCCCAGGGACACCCGTGTCGGAGTTCTGAGCTCCAGAACCGCAAGATGGTCAGTCTGCATCGTTTGGGGCCACCCCAAAGGGGAAGCAAGAGTGAGCATTTGTCCCAGCGGCCACAAGAAGCTAATACCCTGAGAACAGGTGTCGGGTCTCATCCTGATATTGTGGGGTCCCCAAACATTCAAGTTCAAGAGGTGTCGCCTGCATCTCCCTGGAGCCCAGCTGCCAGGCCACGCAGTTCTGCAGCCGGAGAGCTTTCGCCAGCCCCTCGATGAGACTATGACTTGCAGATCCGTGCTGACCCGTGTGCTCGTTTCTCCTGAGTCTGGGTCTGCTGAGTGCTCCTCCTCGGAGAAGAAAACTAATACCGGGTCTTATTTGCAGAAGGGATAACACCAAACGAGGCCGTTCTTTCTCCCTCCCCGATCGCTGAGTGAGTACGTTGGAATAATGTCCAGTGTTTAAAGATTTCTGAATTTGAATCCTCATGTTGAAAGCCGGTTTTATTCCCTTAATTCCTCACCGAGATTATTAGGAATTTGTAGCCGGAGATGGCTCTCGGGGGTGGTAGGTTCAAGGGCTGTTGTATTTTTCTGTGTGCTTCACCCAGGGTTGGTGGAACTGTCATAGATTGGGAACAGCCAGCGTTTAAATTTTAGGAAACGTGTCTGTGGGAGGGACTCTACGCTTTATTATAATGTGGAGTAAATTACCTCGTCTGGGCAGCTTCACGCCGTAATAGTCTTTGAGTTGTGATTTCACGTCAACGCAAACAAATGGAGCAGACGCAGGGACAGCCGGGTCCATCCGTGGTGAAAGATTGTGGTGCCATTTGGGCAAGTTTGCTCTGGCCGCGAACCCTACCCCATCCTCAAGGGGCAGGACTGGGGGAAGGAAGATGGTGGGAGAGAGCCCAAGATTGGAGAAAAGTGGGTTCAGAACAAGTCCCTGTGTGGAAGGAGGAACGTCACTGAACGTCATTGAACGTGTGACCCTGCGGGCCGTGGGGTCTATAGATGGGGCCTGGGGCTGCCATCTTCCTGGGCTCCGTGGAGTCTGAGCCCGAGGCCCAAGGGATCGGTAGACAGGAGGCGACTCCCCAGGTGGGTTGAGTGTGGCCCGTTCAGGACAGTTCACTAGTCCTCACAAGTAATTGTGGGACTCCCAACTCTAGTCTTGGCTGCCGTCCCTGCTCCCGCTCACCTCCGTACGTACCCCCACGCCCCGGGCTTGGAGAACCTCTCCAGACGGTGGGTCGCTGCGGTCAATGACCCGTGTCTACAGATGGCGAGAGGAAGCGGCCGGGGGAAGGAATACAGAACAGTCCACCTGGAGGTGTGACTTTGATCCGTACTAACGTGGTGTTTCGGGGTGTCTGCTTCACTCTTCTCTCCTGCTCTAACCCACCCTTCCATCCTGCCGTCTGTGAATTCTGCGTTGCAGTGATTGACGGTTGAAGAAATCTGGGTGGCCTGCCTGATTGCTGATGAGCACGTGTCTCCAGAAGCGATGAAATCCTCACGCTTTTAAAAGGAAGGGATGCCCACCTCAGTGCCCGCCACCGAGGGAGGCACTTGACGGGATGAACACTGGGTGTTATTCTGTATGTTGACAAATTGAACACCGATAAAAAATAAATTTATTTAAAAAAATAATAAAAAAATTAAAAGGAAGGGCTGAAAAAATAAATAAATAAATAAATAAATAAAAGGGATGCATCACTAAATTCTACTCCTGAAGCCGATATTATACTATATTAACTCACTAGAATCACGCTGTATGTTAACTCACTAGAATTTATTTTTTTTAAGATTTTATTTATTTATTCAAGACAGAGAGAGAGAGGCAGAGAGACACAGGCAGAGGGAGAAGCAGGCTCCATGCACCGGGGAGCCCGACGTGGGACTCGATCCCGGGTCTCCAGGGTCACGCCCTGGGCCAAAGGCAGGCTTTAAACTGCTGAGCCACCCGGGCTGCCCTCAGTAGAATTTAAATAAAAATTTGAAACAAGAATTAAAAAGGAAGGGAAGCTTCCACGGTATCTGGGGTATGGTTCCTTATTTGGGAATTAATTATGCATCATCACTGCCACCTACCGGCCATGTATTGAATCATTGACCCCGGGTCTTTAGTTTGCGGAGCTGGAACCCTGTCTAAAAATAAATTCAAAAAAATAAAATAAATAAATAAATAAATAAATAAATAAATAAATAAGTAAACAAGTAAATAAGTAAATAAATAAAAAATAGAAGATCATTTTCATAAATTCCTGAAAGTGTACAAGAGCTGGGTCCTGAAATTGGGATCCTTATTGAAGATAGCAGCCTTTCTATATATAATGATGGCAACAGTATTGACAAGGTCTCGGTTTTCCAAAATAAAGCTAAATGTCTCATTTTCTTCCCGTATGAGTTAATGTATTCGCCATGTACTGTCTTCACAGCCAAGTGTTTTGTCCTCCAGTGTCTTGGGTGGGGAAATGTACTTAAATGGAAAGTGAGGAATGCCCTTTGTTTTTTTAGAGTTATTGGTTGTTTTTATTGTGACTTCGTAGAACATCCCATTTTGTTTTCGTAAAAGCTTTCGTGGAGGGATAACACACATGTAAAAAAAAAAGGAAAAACAAAAACAAAAACAAAAACAAAAACAAAACAAAACAAAACGGCCACACATGATAAGTATACAGGTTGATGCATTTTCAGAGTGAAAAGCGTCCTAAATCGCCGCAATCCAGGTCCAGAAACTCACCCCAAGGGACCTCTCGCACCCTCGCAGCCACTAGGAAATGCTCTCCCGACCTTGACCCACACCACTTCCTTGCGGGTGCTTTCGAGCGCCTTCTAAGGGGGGGCCCCACAGTATGTACTTTTGGGTCTGGTCTCTTTCAGTTGACATCTGTACGAGATCGATTCGTCCTGCTGAGTGGGTCGGTAGTTCATTTATTCTCATGGGCTGCGTATTATCAAATCGTAGCAAGACCCGAAGAATCGATTAATTCCGGCATTGATGGGCGCGCTGCCGTTTTGGGTAACACGGGTATCACCCTGCTACCAGCAAGCCTATTCATGCATGTTGTTGCCCTTGCTAAGCGTTTTTGGAGACGTTATACCTAACAACGGTGCGGTCGTTACATCAAAGGGCATCACGTGTTAGTAGATTCCGCCCAGGATTTTGCAAGCGGCTGCAGCCCTAGCGGGGTTTGGGAGCTCTGGATGACGCCACATCTTCATTCCGCAACCTTCCAAGGTGCCGGTGAGCACGTGGGGCATCTCCTTGTGGTTTTATTTTTTATTGCATTTTTTATACATTTATTTTTTTATTGGTGTTCAATTTGCCAACACCCAGCGCTCATCCTTGTGGTTTTAATTTGCACGGTTGAGATGATGTTCAGTTAACTCGAGCCAGTTCTTAGGTGCTTATCAAGCTTTGACTCTTTTGGAAATGCTTGTTCAAATACTTTGAACATTTTTCTCCAGAGTTTCCTTTTTTTCTTTAAGTTAGCATCTGGACGACGTGTATATTCGAGATACAAGTTCTTTTTCGGTAGTAGAGTACGTATTAATATTTTTTTCCTACTCTGTTGCCTTTTCAGTCCCTAAACGGCATCTTTCTACGAAGAGAAGTTTATAGTTTAGCCACGTTTTAGTATTTCCTTTAGGAGTAGTATGTCTTGTTTATTCTTTAGGGTATCTGTCCGTAAACTAGGGTCATGAAGATAATCATCTTCGTTGTCTTACAGAATTTTTATTGTTTCCACTTTTTACACAGAAGCGCATCATCTACTTGGGATGGATATTAGGTAACGAATGCGTTTGGGGTCAACATTCACTAGTGTGACTTGGGTGTCTGTCATTAATTCACGGCACGGGTTATGGACCACACCATTGCTCCCCGCCTGCTTAGTCATGTTTCCTTTGCCGTCAGTTTAGTGCCCATATGTGGATGAATCTATTTCCAGACGCGAGTTTTTTGCTTTATTTCTCCCTTTCTTGCACCGATAATTACTGCCCTGGTTACCGTGGCCTTAAAAGTCTCATTACCGGTCCTGCAAGTACTTCAACTTTTTTCTTCTTTCCTTGCCTCTTGAAAATTTCCTTTAAATTTCCATATGAATATTAGGATCAGCTTCACAGTTTCTTGGAATACAAAAAAAAAAAAAAGAAATCATCTGGAATTTTGGGTAGGATTGCATTGATTCCATAGATGGGTTTTAGAAGAACTAATATCACCAAAGTTTGAGTCTTCTGCTCTATGGACTTCCTATTTTTAGATTTTTTAAAGGATTTTATTTATTTATGAGAGACACAGAGAGAAAGGCAGAGACACAGGCAGAGGGAGAAGCAGGCTCTCTGGAGGGAGCCCAACGCGGAACTCGATCCCAGGACCCCGAGATCACGACCCGAGCAGAAGGCAGATGCTTGACTACTGAGCCACCCACAGATCTTCTTTAATTTCCTTCAATATGGTCATTTTCCTAGTAAAGATCTTGCATACATTTTACTGGACTTATTCCTAGTTTTTGAGGCCATTATAAATAGTGTTATTGTAAAACCTACGATTTTTGCCTGGATCCTTTTGGTTATTCTGCATACCTCATTACATCACCTGCAAGGAAAAAACAGTCCCGTAGTTTGCTAAGATGTCAATCATACATCGACCGTGTCACCTGTCCATTCCACTCCTACGGTATTTACTCAAGATAAATGAAAGCATACGTTCATACGAAGACAGCAGATTTGATGTGTAATAGCTCAGAACCGGAGACGACTCAAGTGTGTGTCCATCAACACGTCAAAGTGTGAACACATTGCGGCCCGTCCATACACTGGAATGCTACTCGGCAATGAAAGGGAATGCACTCCGGAGACAGGCAACCGATGTGCAAAACGTAATCATACCGAGTCAAAGAAGCCGGACCAAAAAAAAAAAAAAAAAAAAAAAAAAAAAGGATATGTACCAAGTGGTTCCATTTCTCTAAAATACTAGAAGAGGTGAAATAATCTACAGTGTCAGATAAAAGATGAGAGAGGGCCCCTGGGGATGGTGGAGGAAGGAGGGAGAGATTACTGCGGAAAACTTTTGGCGATGACACGTATTTGCTCTCTTGACTGTGTCAAAATTTGCCCATTTGTACAGGTTAGTCCCAATTTATAGTATGGAAACGGTACTTCAGTAAAGCTGTTAACGAAGCAAGACGCGTGAAGTTACTATATGGTCTTGGCACATCTTCGTCTTGTTATGAAATAATTTCTACCAAAGTTTATTGCCTTAAAGCTTCGTTTTGCTTAGTACTTACGTGGTATGTTTCGCTCTGCCTTTTTCCTGTCAATCTTTCCGTGTTCTTAACGTCGAGGCTGGAACTATCTAAAAAATTCGGAATGGGGTTCTGTTTTCTTTTTATCCATTTCCTTTTTTTTTTTTGCCTTTTAACTGGGGTAGATTGTTGACATTTGATACAATTACTGGGATATTTATGTTTAAATCTCTCCTATGGTTGGTTTATTTATTTATTTTATTACCGATTTGAAAGATATTTTTCTCTCTTTTTAATCTTTCTTTGGATACACGAATGTATTTTTAGTTATTTCATTTTAGCCTCTCCTTCCATGTCACTGTGGCATTATTTTGATCGTTTTTTAAGTGGTTACTTGGAGATTTTCCAATTGTCATTCCTGACTTTGATGTCACGTAATGTATTTACGACTTAGAGACTTCTGGGAGGTAGAAGAACCCAGAAGGGTTTCAGATTGTTCTCTTCCCCCCGGCATTTTGTGCTGTTGTTGTCTGTTTTAATTCTGTAACCACTTCCTGCCGTCCAAGTCCACTTACCTATGTCATCTTATTTTCATTCCGTGTTTCTTTCTATCAATAACAGCTGTCTTCTCCCCTCAAAGAACTTCCGTTATTATCCATTTTATTATTTTATTTATTATTATTATTTTATTATTATTCATTTTAATTCAGGCTTCATGCTGAAAAATTCTCTCCACTTGTATATCTGAAAATTCCTTTACTTAACCTTCATTTTGCGGCCAGGTTTTCCGGGATGCACAATGCTCACTTGTCAGTTCCTCTTACGAGGCACTTTGACGATGTTGTTCCTGCATCTCCTGACGCCCATCATCGCTCTGCAGATTCATCTCCTAGATTCGTGTTTAGGCACTTGAGGGCGATTTATCTCTTCTCTCTGGCTGCCCTGAAGATTTTTCTCCTGGGCTTTAATTATCTGTTTTATAATCAACAGCTCTGGCTTTATTATTTTCCCTATTTGTCCTACTTGCAGGCTGTAGCTTGAGCCTGTATTCCTTCTGCGCATTCTGTGTCTCTGTATGTCTCTGTCTCCCCCTCCCTCTCCCCACTCTTCTTTCCTTTTAGGACTCTGATGACATCTCATTAGGACTTGTTACCATGTTTGCCGCATCTATGACTCCCTTCTCTACATCTTTCCTCCCATTTCTCCTTCCATGCTTCATTCCACTGGCCTATTTTCCAATTGATCGATCTTCTCTTTCATTGCGTTTCATCAGTTGTGAAACCCATGGTCTCAACAGTCCATTTCAGCTATTTTTAACCCCAATTAACATAAAATGTTAATAGCACAGCTTCCATATTTCATTGAAATTCTCCAACTTGTCCCTTTATTTCATTTAAAGTATCTCTTACACTTGATTACAGTCCACGTCTGATAAATCCTATATCTGGGATTTCGTGTGGATCTTGTGGTTCTTGTGGTTTGATTTTGTTTTTCCTCTTGCTCTTCATTCATGTGGTCTTGTCTTGCTCTGTGCTAGGTGATTATTGATACCACACGACACATTGCTTATGGAGAAACTGCAGGGATCATTGGGAGTTTTGAATCATCAACATCCAGTGGGCATTGCTTCCCCCCCGCCCCCCAGGAAGGAAATTTTCATAGAGGTGATTTGCCCACACCCCGTGGGAGGTTGAGCTGGTGTGAAATTGGGCTTCTGTGTTTGTAAGAGCGCTCTATTTCTGCCCCTCTTTTTAGTGGAGTCCCTCATGAAAGCCTGCGGTGTACAGCGGGTCCCTCCTGAACACCTCATCATTTATGAGTTCCTCGGCCTCATAGCACCTCTGAAATGTCTGCTTAAACTCTTGTCTACAGCCTCTTGCTTGCCTAAAGGGGAAATAAGATGCCGGATGCACTTATGATATTGATATTACGGGCGCAGCCCAGCCTGCCCACATGACTTCTGCGTGTGTTTGCAGGGAGAATTGGGGCAATGTGTCAGCGTTCTCTAGCCTCTGGCAGACGTGATTAGGTTAATCTTGTGGAAGCCTTTGGATCATTTACAGACCCCAGCCTGTGGGCACAAACTTGCTTCCTGACCATGAATTGATTAGGCGCGGGGTATTAACAGCCCCAAATAGGTAAAAATCTATGTCTGTGTCCCAGTCAGCTTTGGTGGCAGAGGCATGCTGGGCTCCATGCAGTCATCGTGGGATCCAAAATCTTCCTGTTGTTCTGCTCCAGCTTCTTCTAGGACATTCCATGTCCACTGTGGCTCCCTGAGACAGAATTAGCCCTCCCCGCTGAAGCCAGCCATTGCACACAGTGCCCTGTATTTTCTCCTGTGCACATGGAATGACCGTAGCTATGGACCATCCTTGGAAGCATGGAGAAAATAATCGCTCGAGTTGCTCTCTGTGGGGGGTTGTTTCTTGTGGAACCTCAGTTGAAATAGGTTGGAGGGATCTTGTTCCTCATGTGACATGTGAAGAGCGAGAGTGAGAAAAGCATATCCCACCTCAGTGGAGGTGAGTCACAGTGCATCTCAGTGGCATGGGTGAGAAGTCGCCGTGCGTCTCCACTTACGTACAAAGAAGACGGGAGCCCAACACAGTGTGAACCCAACACAGTGGAGCAGCTGCAGGAGTTGGTGACCCTGGCCGTGTCTGCCCCACACCTGATCCTTGTCGTGCTGCCTTTGTATCATGGAATCCAACAACCTAGATATTTGCGTGTTTTCAGATATTTGCAGGAGGGTTATTCTAATGTACTTTTCTTTCTCTCTTTATGACAGACGATAGGGTGGCCTGAACTTGAGACATCCGCTGGAGTGAGGTGTGACCCATTGTCACCACCCTCCCCCCAATGTGCAGACTCCTCAGGGACCCAGAGCACCTCGGTACACCTCATTTATACTCCTCCTGCACATCTGTGTCTCCTAGTGTTGTTTTCTTGGTGTGTCTGTGTCCGTCGAACAGCAGAGAAGATGCCCCATGCTTTTATTCTTCATCCTGTGATCTTGCCGAATGGTTTTCCCAACCTCGAATACGTGTTGCGATTAGTCCATAAAGGACCCAAGTGTCTGTTCAGACTTCTGTTGGTCATTTGGTCAGTCCATTTCCCTTTAGGAAGCATTAGAAATGACAAAGGTGTAACATCACCATAACACATATTCCCCCTTTTAAAAAGTTTTTTTGGTAGGATTTTGGATCCATCTTTAATATCAGTATTAAGGGATTATGGGTCATACCCTTGTTTTTGCTAAATGTGCCCTCATGAATCTGAGCTTCTGTTACCATGCATCATCAGAAGACAGAACTCAGAGTCTGCTATGCTCATTGAGACACGAGCTTAGTAAGATACTTTCATGGGCACTTGGTATAAGCTATAGTCAACCCTTCAACAACACAGGGTTGACTTGCACGAGTGCACTTATACACATGGATTTCTTCCCAAAAAATGCATGATAGCACTATATAAATGTATTTTCACATCTTGTGATTGTCTTAATCACATTTTATTTTCTCCATCTCGTTTTATTATAAGAATACACTCTATAATATGTAGAACGTGCAAAATACATGTTGATCGACTTTTCATGTTACTGGTAAGGCTTTCGATCAACAGTGGGCTATTGGTAGTTATGTTTCCGGGGCGTCAATCGTTATATGTGGATTTTCTCTTTTTTTTTTTTTTTTTTATATATGTGGATTTTCGACTGTGTGTCAGTCAATGACCCTAATGCCACGTCGTTCAGGGCTGAACTGTAATTGAATCCCTGTGTGAAAAATTACCTTTGGTGCATCCCATAGAAACTTCCAGCATCTCATCTTGTGTGGGAAATAGTGGGTGTCGGGGGTGGATGGTGGGAGCGGACAGGCCTGCCTTTTCAAGTCTTTGCAGAAGGGGCCATTTGGCACGAGATTCATTTGATCATATTTTCCCCTGGCAAAGAGTTCTCTGTCCTTGTGGTTAAGACTAGTTGCCCGAGGCCATCTGCAGACTAACAATGCAATGGTTATGTTTCTAGCAGCCCACGGATAAAGCAGAAGGTGACCCATCTCTGGAAATTTTGGAACCAAGCCAGGAGCCCCCTGTGGATGTCACCGGGGACCCCAGTCCTCAGGATGCTTTGGAGGTGGTACCCTAACTGTCTTGTCTGGCATTCCTGGTGGACGCTAGCTATCCACCATCTCTGGGGCCGGCAGCACTCGTGCGGCAACTGCTACCTCAATTTCCAGCTTGATTTGGTTTGAAATAAGACTCTGCCTGCATCTCTTGGTACTTCTGATTTGTCTTCCTCCTTCCTGGCATTTGCGTGGGGTGCTTGGTCACTTTATTTCCCATCCTTAATCACTGTGGCCTTTCTCTCTTTGCACACTGTTCTGCAAAACTGAATTGACATTCAGGGCTTTGCTGTTCTGTACGGCGAGCATGGGTACAATCACCCAGCAAGCCATTGTCTCAAATGAAGAGGATGAAAGCGAGAAAAATCTGGGGATGAATGTTTTGAGCTAAAATGGCGCTAGTGGTGCCTTTCCTTCCTCTTCTGTGTTCTTGTCTTAAATGTTCTTCTTTCTGTGGATATGTTTAATCAAAGCAATTGCAAAACAATTTTCTTTTTCTAACAGTGATTGAATGACACCTTTTGGTTTTTAAGTAAAGTTAATATGACTCCAGAGTCGGGTATTGGGTCTCCAATGAAAGTTAATATTGAACATGTGTCCATTTGAGAGGCTATAGCAGCATACTATAGACAGGGGGGCTTATGCACATGGTACATTTATTTCTCACAATTCTGAGGGCTGGAAGTCCAAGGTCAAGGTGAGACGCGCTTCCTAGTTCATAGACCTCCATCTTCTTGCTGCGTCTTCATGCAGAGCAAGGGATGAGGAAGCTCCCAGGGGTCCCTTTTATAAGGACACTGATTCCATTCATGGGGGTTCCACCATCATGACCAGACCACCTCTCAAAGGCCCCCCTCCTCATACCATCCTATTGAGGATTGGCATGAATTTTGGGGGAGCACAAATATTTAGTTTATAGCAATAGTCACAATATGGCCTATTATGTAATACATATTTTAGTTTGTACAATGCCTCTACTAGAATTTACTGCTGGAGAAAACATGTACGCTCTTTGTCAGTGTGTTAAATGCCAAATGCAGTATTTCGAACTTATTTCCAGAAGTGTCAGTGACAGGGTTTCTTCTCAACCTGTGCTGTCCGGCATGTGGAACATGAGCATATTCAGCTCCTGCACTATGGCTCTGAGGCTCTCTGATTCAGATAAATAGCAGTTAGGGGGTAACACGGTATGGGGGTGCTGCTGAGCAGACCTCATGTGACAGCCCAGCCGTGTGGTGTGGTGGGTTTGGGACCGTTGGTGAGTTCATTACCTTCTCTGATCCATGAAGTGGAGACAGGGGTGCCCACCTGAGAAAGTGGGAGATGGGGGTGGGGATTAGACCCAGGAGTGATTTAGAAGAATCCATGACAGTGCCTTGCTCATAAGGATCAGCGCCACCCCTACCACCAGGGCTTTAGCCTGGCTGTTCCCAGCGGATGGCACCAGGAACACTCGCACCTTCTGGGGCGATGCACCTGCATGCACCTGATGCATCCCAATGAGGGGGTGTTGTGAGCACCCAGGAAACAGGCGCTCCACTACTTGTCTGCTTAACTGGGGCGTGTTCACTTTCTCCTCCTATGTGTGTCTCCACTGTCCTGTGGACGACCCTCACTGTTTTGTATAATACCGTGTGTCATAAAATCAAGGGAGTTTGTGGTTTTCCTAGATATGTACCTCTTCTTGGTATCATGGATGATGCGATCACCACACTGTTTTGTGTTGAGCAGTACTGTAGCATGTGTGCTATGCGTCCTGTTCATTCTAGAAAGTTTAACTTCCCAGACATGCACTGAGCCTGAATCCAAGTGCTCTTAGAGGAGAGAAGGGCTAAGGTATGCTGGAAAAGAAAAAAAAAATTTAACTATTGCTATTATTTCCTTGACCAATAGGATGGCTATGTTTGAACATGACGTATGGAAACAAGGGTAGGACACGGAAAGTTATCCATACAAACTCTTCAAAGACACCTGCAAAAAGTTAGAGTAGAGAGTACGTACCATATGCCCAGTGGCATCGAAAATCAAATTGAACCATCTGGTATTATCCCACCAATGCACACGGCGTCTGGGGAGTACCTGGGTGTCCCCTGTAGCATCTGTGGGTGTGTATGTTATCACCACGTGCATATTTCTAGACGTCTTTTCCTAATCCTTGGTAAGAAATTTTTAGAACAAACGTATTTACTACTTTTGTTGGCTCATTGGGTGCCAAAGAAAAGGTGAGTGTGTTTGCACATGTGTGTGTTTATATATTCTCTCATATTTTGGCTTTAGGAAGATAAAAACCGCACCATCTGCAAGCAGAAAACCACTGGGGTCATTGCTGAAATGGCTTTGCCGGGTGGTCCAAACTACTATGGGCTTTATTCATATATGGCAACCATTCTCTTGATTTCACGTAGTTTCATTATATGCGGTGATGCAAGACATTGAGGTTTCGGGTGCGTGGAAGCATTAAATAGGTGCGAGTGTGTGCGTAAATCAGTTTAGTGGCCAGAAATTAAAACACTTGTAACGCAAAAGTGAACACATGTAGAATGGTATTTTGTAAGACTTCACAAAACGTGGCCAGGAAAAGCATCGTCTTCAAAGAGTGTGATATTCAGCTCAGCACGTATTTTGTTCAGAAGAACTGAGCTTCATTTGTAGAACCAGTGGCTAAAGCGGACGTTATGTCACCCCAGCGATGGCCTCAAAAACTGTCTCCTGTCTGTCTGTCGTCCCTAGGTTGACCTGGCCGTGTCGGTTTTCGAGATTTCCATTGAAGAGAAGGTCAAGGAGCTGAGTCCCGAGGAAGAAAGGAGGAAGTGGGAGGAGGGACGCATCGATTACATGGGGAAGGATGCATTCGCGCGCATCCAGGAGAAGTTGGACCGGTTTCTGCAGTAACCCGAGCGGTCCTGTTACGCCGTGTGTGGTTAGACAGTGTTCTGTTGCATGATCCCGTGAACGCGGACATCTCCTCCACGCCCTTCAGAGGGAACAGGTGTTCAACTATGTGCCTCTATTTGTGGCTGACCAACTTGAGTGCCTCACAAAAATTATGTAGACCGCCAAAAACTCAGCTTAAAGCCCCCTACCTCCCCGCTCCCGCCCTGCCGATCCAAGCTACCCATGCCTTCTTGGCTTCCCTGAGCTGCCAGTTCTTTTCAGCAAGTGGGAGCAGGAATAAACTTCTGGTAGACCCTTCTTTGTGCTCTCTGGTCCTGCTCCAAAGAGCTCTGGGATGCTGCCTTGGGCAGGTGCTACCATGACCTATCCTATGTAGGGTTAGACGTCCCTGCAGATTCTCTTCTGTCCCTGAGCTAATGACACCAGTGTATGTATTCAGGACCTCAGGAAGCCTCAACGATGGAAAGTCTTTTCCTTGAGGACTAGGGAGACGTTCAGACGAGGGTAATTCTCATGGAGACACTACAGCTGCTATTTCTCTTCTGCAAAACCCAGTGGGACTGCCAGGTGCCATTAACAGATGCCCAACTGGGGAAACGCTGGAGGTAACGTGGAAGGGAGACTCTAGCTGGCTTGGGACATAGAGCGTCGTCTTGGTTTGGGAGAACCAAGGGTTTACTCCAGCTGGTTCTAATGACACCTCGTTCACACTAACAGGATCTGGGGAGGCTCTTGGTTTAGAGGCAGATCCGTTTGCCGTCCCGTGCACTTCACTGCTCTATGCTGGATATCACTACCTCAGTCCCAAGTAGTGAGTCAAGTCACTGTGTTCTCCAGACCATTTCAATGCACCTGTTTGCATCTCACTTTTATGAGACTGGATGCTGTAGGAGAAATCCTCATCTTCCGAAGTACCCCAATTTTGTGAATTCATGCAGTGTGTTGGAACAGCTCACAGGGTCACTGCTCATGGCCACCACAATCATAATTAGAAACAGGCATCACTGTCCTAAAGAGAGGGAAATGTGTGTGGGTTTTTTTTTTTTTTTTTTGAAGTTAGAATGCATTATCATGCACATGGTGTGGAACATCAAAAGGTTTCGTACAGATAGGTTTGGACCAAGTGGTGTTGGCCCTGCTATAGCTGGGTGGGTGTGTTTGGCCACATTTTACATCATGTCGAGCAGGTGAGCCCTTGGGTAGGGGAATCTGGGGGAGTGCATGACATGAGTTGTGATGTGAGCTTCCGCAAGATGTGAGTTATGCAGGGGTTGTTTCCTTTACGTCTGGGTGGCTAATGGTCTGCAGTCTTGGTTGGCATCACACCTAGGATGCTTCCAGAGCTAAGTGAAGATAGCCATATGGATATAGCCTTATAGGGATTGAGCTGGGACGGTCATCAGCCATTAGAATGACACTATATTTATTCTGGGGAAAGACCGTGGGTGCTGTGTGCTGTGGTGTTGGGTTATGGAAATCAGAAGCCTGGGTCTGACATACTGAGAAGGAGGAAAGAGTCCAGATGATGGATATTTGAATCTGGTTCAGCTTCTGTGGGGAAGAGAACTCCTGTTTCTGGACACAAGTTCCTTGCTTTAAGGTGTCCGTTCAACACGGACTTCTGTTCTGCATTCTGGTCTCTATCTTCTGATGTGAATGGATGTTAATGCACTTCAATTAAAATTTTAAAACAGCGACATGGTGTCCCTTCTGGTGTGTGTTTGCGTGCGTCCTGAGCCATCAGAATGATATATTATATGTAACAGAGGGAAGGGATGTGGGTGTCTTTGTCCTACACTAAATTTAAGTCACCAACATTTTTTTTTCCAGAATTCCTAATTGCAGTAAAATGTGTAGAGCTATTTACTTCTCAGTTTGTGAAATTCCCTAAGGTCTCTCTCTAGGGAAGCTGCCCATTTCCTAACACTGTTTTTCAGTGTTGTGAATTCATTCATTCATTCATTCATTCACTCAGTCTATCCATCCATCCAACCACCCATCCATGTATCCAGTCATTCATCCATCCTTTCATCCATCCATCATCCATTTATCCACCCATTATACCTCTTTTCATCCATCCATCATCCATTTATCCACCCATCATACCTCTTTTCATCCATCCATCTACTGGTATATCCATCCATACACCTATCCATCTATCCTTTCATCCATCCATTATCCTTTCATCCAGCCATCATATTCCTATTCAGCCAGCCACCCATCCATTCATATATCCATCCATCCACTCACCCATCCACACATTCATGCATCCTTCCATCCTCCAGTCATCAATCCATCCATCCATCCACCCACCCATCCTTGCATCCATCCTTCCACCCATCCTTGCATCCATCCTTCCATCCACCTATCCACTCATCCTTTCATCCATCTACCCATCAGTCCATCCACCTAACCTTCCATCCATCCATCCATCCATCCATCCATCCATCCATCCATCTATCCCTCCACCCATCCTTCCATCCAGTCACTCACCTATCCATCCAACCATCCACTCATATATCCATCCATCCATCCACCCATCCATCAATCCATCCATCCATCCACCCATCCATCCCATAGTTATTGAGTTCTCTGTATGGCAGACATTGTGACATGTTCATATGTCATATCATGACATATTCAATAAATGAATAGTTCATTCTGAGGTTTCTAAATAACATATTTGTAAGAGGTGTAATATGGTGTTGTTCTTTGAATAATGCCAACGCCAGAATCTATTCTACGTAAAGTCAGGACTACACGGTTGTAGAAGTTGAATCCGCAAGAGATTTGACCTGTACTATAACTAATATTTTGGTGCATTAAAAGAGGGTTGTGTGGGTTTTTTTTTTTTACATTGCATTTTCCTAGTAATATTTTTCAATTATTATTTGGGGGCAGGAGGCAATGGCATGTGGGAGAAGCACTTGTAGATATACTGACGTTGTAGGGTGGGTGACAGTGCGTAGATATAGAGGAACAAAGTATAGTGTCCTCAGTTGGTCGTATCCTGCTGAAACCATTGAGTGCTACCTGAATGCACGCGAGCAGCCCGAGTGCTGATGGGTTTTGGCGTTGGACTGGAGACAAGTTGAAGCAGAACAGGGGTTCTTTGGGGCCACCACTCCTGAATTAGGAAACACAGACCAATTATCATTTTACATGCTTATTAGTCATTCGTATCTTTAGTAAAACGACTGCATGTCTTTGCTCATTTACCGGATGGTTTGTCTCCTTATTATGGATTTGTATTCATTTGGAAATATTTTTCTCCACGGTCCCGAGCTTATCTTCTCCTTTTCTTCACGGTGCTCTTTGAAGCACTCAAGCTTTGACTTTTGATAAACTCTCATTTATCAAGTTTTGAATAGTAGATCAGGCTTTGGGTATCCTTAAAAACAAAAATCTTTTCCCAATCCCCCAAAAATAAAGATTTTGTCCTGAGTTTTTTTTTTTTTTTTTTGAATGTTTTGCAGATTCTTCTCATAATGTTTAGGTCCCTGGTGGGTTTGGCATTCACTCTTGGGGACACTGTGAGAGGTAGAGTGTCCAAATATGTGGGGTTTTTTGCACGTGCTGGTGAGCACCCCACTGGATGTTTAACCAGCTGATCTTTGGGGCCACCCAAAGCTGAGCACATCTGCAAATTTTCCCCAGTTTGGATGTTGGAGTGCACCCCCGGGACCCCTCTGGGTGTGCTCACACTCAGGCAGAGCTGGGTACAAGGGTGTGGGAGGGGAAGGCAGGCAGCCGTGGGGATTCAGCAACATCCGACACCACGTGCAAAGCTCCCCATTTGCTGTGTGGGAGGAAACTCCTCTCAAGCTGGCTCAGAGCGGACAGCGGAGGGGAGGGGTCTGTCCTGCCCCTTAGTTAAGCCACAGCCGGTCTAACCGGTGAGGCTCCTTGCCAATGTTTCACTGTGAGTCCAGAGCCCTGGAGACTGAGCTGGGGCTTGTCCGGTCAGGTTGTGAATGAGCTCTGAGTGCCCGAGCCCTGCTGTGAATCCCGCTTACCCCAGAGGGTCTGCACACAGCTCCCTGTGCCTTGTGGTGGCGGGGGGGGGGGGGTTTCCCCCATCCCCTCCACGCCCCCACCCCCTGCTGGGCATCCCATCTTCTGCCTCGGTTTTGCATTTTTTTGTGTGTATATTTTTTCATTGGAGTTTGATTTGCCAACATACAGCATAACACCCAGTGCTCATCCCGTCAAGTGTCCCCCTCGGTGCCCATCACCCAGTCAGTTTTGCATTAAAAAAAGAAACACAGTGATGTAGAGCTGGATACTGATAGTGTTCTGTGAGCAGAAAGACATTTCACTGGAAAAGACTGACTCACAAGAAGATAAAGTCATAAAGGACGGAAAAAAAAAATCCCTGGAGATTTCTTGCAGAAATTCCTGACGTTTATAAATGAACAGCAAGGGCTAAATATGCTTAAGAAGTCACTTAATTTAGCAATGAAATGATGTATCAAAGACCTTGGTCAAGTCAAGTCAAGTCAAAAAAAAAAAAAAAAGGCTGTTTCACCTTCAGGCTGAGACGAACCCTGATTCTAACACCGGGGCTGATATGTGCCCACTTGCAAGAGTGCATCTCTCAATTCCCAGTTCTATCTATGGATGGAGGCAGGGGTCCGGGGTTAGGACTTCTGCAAAATCCCCTTCGCCGGGGCTGACTCGACTGGGAGGAATGCCCTTCTTCCTGCAGCCCGGAATGTCCACGTCATGGCTGGAGCTGCTGCAGCCATCCTGAGACCATGAGGCAGAGGAGAGTAGAGCGTGCATTTGCAATGAGGCTGCCAGCCCGCGGTTGCTCCCCTCCGAGAGCACACATCCTTCTCTCGCTTATGGCATTTATTCCCGATGTCTGTTACTAGCAGCCCCAAAGTAATTTCTAACTCGTAAGATGAGGACAGAGGGGCAGTGAATGTAATGTGTGCGGTTACATCAGCCGCTTAGGAGATCATCCAATCCTCAACACCAGACACGGAGCTGGTTTCTCTGTTAGCCAGAAAGACGAGGCTCGGAAACATCAGCCTCCCCTTGTGTAAGGCTGTCCGCAGACACAGCGAAACCCCAAGGATGGATGCTTTAAAATCAATGTGTACAAAAATTGGATCCTGGCATCATGATCACTCCCGAGCTTTAGGAGAGGAGCAGGACTGGGGGCATTACTGGGTGTCCACTGCCCACTCTGTGCCCAGGACACGGTACTCAAGACAGGGAAACCCAAGCTAGACCTTATGGTGTGTGTCCCCTTCCATCGTCCTGGTTTGTGGGCGAGATGTGCTTCTCCCTTTTAAGTATTTAATTTAAACATTCAATATTTATTTCGCAGATTCACGGGGGCAGAACTGGCAAAACTGTATGTATTTATGGTGTACAGCACGATGATGCGATACCCGTACACCACGTGAAATGACCACCCCGGTGAAGTGAATTAACGCACCCATCACCTTCGCTAATGATCACGTAGGGTATGCACGGCGACGACACCGCACGGCTAGTCTCTCAGCAGATTTCAAGGACAGGATACAGGATCAGAAACTAGCCCCTCCCCCCCACCGCCGTGCTGGCCCAGGCATCTCCAGGATGTGATCCTCTCATAACTGAAAGTTCGTGTCCTCTGAGCATCCTCTAGCCATCTCCCCCCAAACTCCTAGCAGCCATCACTATTGTATCCTCTCTTTCTACAAGTTCGAATTTCTTTTTATTTTTAAGATTGCATGTATCGGTGAGCTCATGCTTTTTTTTCCCTAGGTGTGTCTGACTTATTGCACTTTGCACAATGTCCTTGAGGTCCACCCCACGTCATCCATAAATGGCAGGATCTCCTTCCTTCTCGTGGCTGAGTCATGTTGCATCGTGTGGATGGACCACCTGTTCTTTATCCATCCATCCATCGATCCATCCATCCATCCATCCATTGATCCATCCATCCATCCATCGATGAGAAGTTGGGTTCCTTCCAGGTCTTGGCTGCCATGAATCATGCTGCTGTGCACATGGGGGTGCAGATTTGTTTGAGATCCTATTACCATTTCCTTTGGGGTAAATACCCAGCAGTGGAATCACTGGGTCATAGGAAGCTCTATTTTGAATTTTTTGAGGAGCCTCCATACTGTTTCCAGAGTGGCTGCTCCAGTTCGCATACCCACCCACAGGGCATGAGGGTTCCACTGTTTGCCACACTCCCGCCAACTCGTTTCACCCCGTCTGTCTGTCTGATGACGGGCATCCTGCCAAGTGTGAGGTCATGTCTCACTGTGATCTTCATCCTGCCCACACGCGCAGAAGGGGAAGGTCCCACAGCAAGGCTGCAGCCACGGCTTCCAGATGATGTTGCTCAGGGAAAACTGGGTGGGCACAGGGCTCAGGGTCTTTCTGTGCTGCTCCACAGCCTCACCCACCTGTGCTACTACCATGTTGTACAGAGGTTCAGAGTCAGGGGACAGGGGCCGTGCCTCAGAAGGGTCCCTGGAGAGCTCAAAGAGCAGGGGCGGGCTGTGCTGGGTCACACCGTCCCCCGAGCAGGGGCACACACCCCAGCCGTAGCAGGCCCCTGCGCCCTTGGGGTGGAATCGTGGCGTCATGTAGTGGACCTTCCAGAGTCTTCCACCTAAAGGCAAATGGAGACGTGGTCAGGGCACCCAATGAGATGAACATTTATATTGGTAGGCTGCCCTCCATACTGATGGGTCTCACCCAATCAATTGAACGTGTGAGACAAAGGAGACTGAAGGTCCCTAAAGAGGAAAGAATGACTGCGGAGTACGATCTAGAAATCATGCCTGAGTTTCTAGGCTTTAGAATCCAGGTGGCAGCATCCACGCCGGCCAGACTGAGGGCTGGCCCTGAACATTTCAGACTTGCCAGGCCCTACAGCCACATGAGACATGTCTTTCAAACCTCTGTGTGTGTTTCTATCCATCCATTTGTCTACATCTCCTTATCTTCTATCTCTGTCATTCATCCATCTATTATCTACTTGTCATCTATCTCATTACATGTTAATTTATCCTATTACCAGTCCACCATCTACCATCCACCCAAGCATGCATCTGTCCATTCATCTGTCTGTCCATCTGTTCATTTGTCCATCCATGCATCCATCCACTCATCTCTGAAACAGCCCATCCATCCATCCATCCATCCATCATCCACCCATCCATTTATCTATCCATCCACCCATCTCTCCACTCATCCATCCATCTTTCCACTCATCCATCCATCCACCCATCCATCTATCCATTTGTCCATCTGTCCATACACCTGCCCATCCATCTATCCACCCATCCATCTATCCGTCTATCCATCTCTATCTGACCATGCATCTATTCATGCATCCATACATCCATCTACCTGTCCACCCATGTATGTCTCCACCCATCCATCCATCTATCCATCCATCCACCCACCCATCTATCCATCTGTCCATCTGTCTCTCTCTGTTCATTCATCTGTCCAACCCATTCATCCATCTCTCCATTTTTCCTCAATGCATCTCTATCTATCCATCCATCCATCCACCCCTCATCCCTCCCTTCCCTCCATCTATCCATCCATCCCACACACGGTGGGTTCTGTTTCTTGGGGGAACCCTGACTCATGCAAGCCACCCCTTGCACCGGGGGGAAGGTATGTACTTACTGTCCTTCTCGTGCCAGCGTGCCGCGTGGAGATACTTTCCACAGTAATGAAACAGGAACTCATGTGCTGAGTGCTCAGCAGCCCCTCGAAGCAAGGGCACCAGGCTACGGCCATCAATCACCCTGATTCCATGAACAGACATAGGAAGGGATCAGACCAAGACCATTCAGTCTGTGTTGCACCTGGAAATGAAACTCTAACCTTGTAAGGGCCCCCCAACTAAGAGCAACAACAGCACAGATGAGCTGTCTCTCTGATACTATGCAGATTGCAAGCTGCTGAGCAAGATGCATGTCATTGTTTTTAGACACAAAGTCACTAAGTTGTGGGGTCATTTGTTACACAGCACTACAGGCAACATTTTAAGACATAACAGATTCCAAAAGATGCCATCCGGTCCGCAGGAAGCGGATGAAGACAGCCAGTGATGGCCACATGACCTGGAGAGTCTTCCTTACAACAACTGATATTTAAAAAAAATCCTTGATCTGAATTTAATGTGCAAACATAGTGTTTTTCCTTACGGTTGTAAAGCACCTTTATTTTAATTATACCCTAATGATGACAGTTCTGTTTTCTGTGTCTACGTGGCTGGGTTACAGTCTTCAGTGATTTGGTAAAACACCAGTCTAAGGGTTGCTGTGAGGGCACTTGTTTTTTCAGAAATGGTTGACATCCACAGTC
Source organism: Canis lupus baileyi (assembly GCF_048164855.1). NCBI lineage: Eukaryota > Metazoa > Chordata > Mammalia > Carnivora > Canidae > Canis > Canis lupus. Next base: position 1,439,448 of record NC_132877.1, read on the forward strand.
AGTGGGCTCTGTGCAAAACAGAGCCCATTCATAATGAGGGTGGGCCTCACCAAATCCGTTGACAGCCACCAAGAGCAAAGACGGGTTTTCCAGGGAAGATGGGATTTTGCCTCAAGATTGCAACACAGCAATCCTACCTGAGTTTGCAGCCTGATGGCCTGACGTAAGGATTTCAGTTTGCCAGCCTCCACAATTGCATGAGCCAATCCCTTAAGATAAATGTCTTATTTTATAAGCACAGACATGTACCTGCACTGGTTCTATCTCTCTCATACGGGAGTATTTATTTGCCCCTCTAAATGGAGTAAAATCCAATCATGATCAAAATATTTACTGCTTTGTTTTTATCTTGTGTTAGCAAGAGACTTTGGTCATGTGCTAATATTGAGGTAATAAATCATTTTTTAAAACATGCTGTGAGAGCCTCACTAAAATATGGGCAAAAGTCCATTTCAGGAAATCATAGGGAGATGAGTTTCAACGGATCGACATCTAATGCTTTCAATCCCCCCATTGCTGTGCGGAGTTATAAAATTTTACCAAAACAGCAAAACGAGAAGGACCCAATATTTTATATCATCACTCTTTGCCGAGTGTGATTATTTTGCATTAGGCTGTCCCCTCCATGCGAGGATGTGAGAACTTTAATCTCGTGGTAGGTTTTCTCATTACATGTGAAATAGTAAAGGATAGCTGTCAGGAATTGGGGCACGAAGGGGTCTCACTGCATGTGTACCTGTCCTGGGGCACCTCGCCGCCCCCCAGCTGGACCACGGTGGGGAAGACATCCATCAGGCTGGTGGGCTCGTGGATCACTCGGCCAGCTGGCAGCACCCCAGGCCACCGGAAGATCCCCGGGACGCGGATGCCGCCCTCCCAGCCCCCCATCCCTTTGCCACCTGTAAGTAAGTAAGTGCCATTAGAATTCTCCAGGAGATGGTCCCATCCACACACACACACCTGGATACACCTGTCTGTCTCTGTCTATGGACCTGGGCACCCCTGCTCACAAATGCACACTTTAGCAACCTGCACCTCCCAAAATGTTTGCTGCAATAATTCCAGAACCTCGCCATACCCCCACTGGCAGGTGGAGTCCATATGCTCTCCTCTTGACATTCGATGAGTCTTTATGACCATTGGAACACACGGGGCGTGCGATGCGTGGCTTCAGAGGTGTAATGCATTTGGATTTCACAGTGTGCATGATCCTTCCTCTATCCTTTTTCTTTCTGGAAGGACTAGAAATTGGGTCTGGGATCTCTTCCCCTGCTTCTCTTCCTCTCCCACCTGCTTGCCATACCACCCACCTGTTCCTTTACTGCTTTTCCTGGTTATTTTTCATTTCTGGGACCCCTGGCAATGGGTTTGGGCCCAGATTGGCTCTTGGGGAAAGGCGTATAGGTACTGAGCATTAGACAACATGCTTACACTCCCTAGGAACTCTGGGTATGGGAGTTAAAGCCATCCTATGTTACAAAAGGAGACTTGTAAACAAGAAGGGTACATGTGTTCGGAGTCTTGCTAAATAAATGCAGCTTTGTTGCAGTTTGGAAACTGTAATAACTGCACTCGCCTCGCCTGCTTTCGTTTTGCGCTGCTGCTGTTGCATAATAAGTTACTGTAAACCAGCAGCTTCACTCCTGTGTATTAGGTCTCGGTTCTGTACGTTGGGAGTCGGATGTGGCTTTGCGGCTACTCTGCTCTGGGTCTCACAGTCGGAAGTCAAGGTGTCGGCGGTTTCTAGAATATACTACTGGAAATGATGAGAATCATGAACCTATTACAGCTTCAGGATGTACACGGAAGACGGGAGAAAACATCCACTTCCAAGTCGTAGGAACATATACAGTCGACCCTCATTACTCCCCAGAGTGATGTTCTACAAAGTCACCACAAACACCCAGTTAGCAAATACTGAACCCCGACTTCCAGATTTAATCCAGGGCTCAGTACCAGGGAGACTCTGGTCCCTGTATTTGCAATAGCCAATTGGTCTATTTTCATATGTTTTGGTTTAAAGACCCCTTCTTGAGTAGATACTGCAATTCGTTTGCATTGACCTCATGGCCAACAGTGCGGGAACTCGAGTCTGGATGAAGCTAATCTAACGTACTTATTTTCTCCATACGGCCCATGGCAAGCTTCTTGCCCTTGGGAACAGAGCACAGCCCTTTGGCAGTACAGTTGGAGCCACTTGAAGCAGCAGAGTCATCAACAAAACCCAAACAAAATCACAAAAACATGGCCACTAAAGACACCACAAAAAGGACACGTGTGTATAGTCTGAGAGATGAAATGTAGGCAACAGGGTCGCCTCATCTGACCTTAGCTGAGAACGTGTGTGTCGGGCAATGAATGTTTTCACTGCTGTTCACATGAGCGCAAAGACATTGCAAGTACTGATTTTGGGGTTACAGATAAATTTTAGCAAGTAGGTGAATTCGTAAATATGGAATCCACGAATCATGCAGAGTGACTGTATCAGATTTTTTTTAATGGCAATATAGGGGTGCCTGGGTGGCTCAGCTGGCTAGGCATCTACCTTGGGCTCAGGTCATGATCTCGGGGTCCTGGGACCAAGCCCTCTGTCAGGCTCCCAGCTCAGCAGAGAGCCTGCTTCTCCCTCTCGCCCCCTGCTCATGCTATCTCTATCTCTATCTCTCTCTCAAATAAATGAATAAAATATTTTTAAAAATGGAAAAACAAAGGTATAATGCCCCAAATCTCACATGACATAGTGGAATACAGGGACATATGTAACTAAGCTTATGGTTACTGCCCTACCTTTGATTTAGGGTGGCATTTATTTTAATTTTATCTTATTTATTTGTATATCTCTCTCTTCCACTACAATGTAAACCCTTGAAGGGAAGGGCGTATGTCTTATTTTCTCTCTCTTAACATCTGGATAGAATTTGGTGTATGGCAGCTGCTCAAGAAATCCACCTTTGAAAATGCACACTTTTCCCCCTTCTGGTTGTTTTCCAACCTGTATTTCTGGGAGTCATTTGGTGGGTCCTTTATCTGCCTTTTAACCCCTGATATCCATTGGTCTCACCTCTGAATATTCCATTCCATCCCCCCAGCTGGCCACGTTCGTCTCTTGCCTCCAAATGTCCTCCATGATCAGAGGTAAAATAGGTGAATGTCGTGTTTTTCAAACCGTTTTCTTCAATGGCATTAAGGACTTCACCTTTGAGAGAATTGGAACATTTCACGACAGAGCCAGTGAAATAGCATCAGCGAATGCAACCCCAATTTGTCCTTTCTTGCTAGAAAGTCTCATAAGGGGACTCGGCAGTCGCCAAGACACCATCATTATGAATGTGATCACAAAGTGTGAGCCCCTATCTTGATTTTTCTGATACCACAAGATTCAGAATCTTGTTTACAAAGGTATCACAAATATGGAAAACAGAATAAACGCCTAGAGGCAGTATGCCAGGGATGGCGTGCTCTGAACATGCACTGCTGGGATGAATATGTGTGTCTGTAAAGAGTGCATGGGGGTGGGAACGTGCTGAGAAAGGATTTCATGGGAGACCCCTATTGAGATAGGAGGAAGCCAGAGCCATGAGCATCAGTTAGTGGTGTTGGCACATGCGGGCCAAGGCTCAGGAGAGCAGAGCCATCTATAAGCCCAGCCCTTGCTTTCTCTACGGAGACCAAATGCACATCTAAAGCACTGAAAGTAGAGATTTCAAACCACGTGGGCAGGTGCACAGTGGAAATGCATGTTTTTAAAGCATTATGTAACCCACCCTCATGTTTTGAGGTTGTTTGCCTCTTTACTGGTCTACTATAATCATCATGCTTCTCCCAGGACAAGTCATCAGGTCCTGCAAGAATTTAGATGTCTACGTTCTTTTAAGAATCTATATACACTTGAAATGTGGTAACCTTGTGTATCAACTATACTTCTTTGTGAAAGCAAACAGAATCTACAAGGTCACTCACTGGATCTCTCCAGGCTTTCTCAAGGTCATTGGGGGGACCAGCAATGTTGGTCCGTTGCCCTGAACAACAGTGTTCTTGGTTCCCTTTCTGTAATGTCACATGACAGCTTTAAATAATGCATTCTGTGGAAGGATGATTTGGTGCAGGAATAGATTGAGGAACCGGAAGTGCTGAAGGAGCATGTGAATGATATGGGGAAGTCTCCCCCTATCCTTTGCCTTTTCTTATTCTTTATTGCAACCCAGTTCATAGTCGGGAGACCCATCTGTTACCAAAGTTGTGTGGTGAGGCCAAGGGTGAATGAGGGACGGCCGCACCTTGACTTACCTACAAGCCAATCCATCTCTTCCACGTTGTCGCCATATAAGCCGTGCTGGCTTTTCCCGAGAAACTGTTTTGTGGTTACCAGGGGAATGTGTACATGCAGCAAGGACAAGAAGAGAAGAAATGGTTGGTGCTTATTTCTGAAAGAAGAAAAACATCCTTCAGATACAATGGCACCTGTTTCAACACTATTTGATCCATCTGAGTCCTTGAAACCCATCTCACCATTGGGGCTGGTTTAAGAAATCCCAAAGATGGCAAAGAGACCCACTCAGGTGCTCTGAGAACTCACCTCCTCTTTAAAAATGGGAGGGTTTTATTACCTTTCGATATACGAAACGGCCTCCCGTAGCATGTGACTCGTCGTTCTTTCCAAATCCATGGGCTGCTCTGTGACGTCATGGTTTCTCATCAAGATACAGTTCCAACGGCGCACGAACCCAAAGCTGGCGTACCAGGAGACAAAGAAGAGGAAGACGAGGCTGGCCGCACCCAGAACTACCTTCCAGGACACGGAGATTAACCCGCAAACCTTGCCAACAGCAATGGTCAGTACCGCCAGGGCCGCCATCTGGGTGGAAAGCCACAGCTTTGCTCTGGTGGTGGCATCTACTTCCGGGGGCCTGTCTGGGTGACAGTCATTCACCAGCGTGAAAGGCATGCCATAAAAATAGTCAAATCCATGGTTCAATGGGTGGTGGCAGTGGTCGGTTCGGGATTCACAGTTTACACCCTGGTGCCATTTTCCTGAAAATAAGAGCAGAGGGGTAAAGAACACACATTGAAAGTACTCTTGAAGGAATTCTGCGTGCTACCGATCACCTTCTCAGTAACTGCCGTGCTCCAATCAAAAGGATGCTATGCAAACAGCAAAATCTGAAATAGGAAAGGAACATAATAGGGACTCCTGGGTGGCTCAGCAGTTGAGCATCTGCCTTTGGCTCAGGTCGTGACCCCGGGGTCCCGGGATCGAGTCCCGCGTCGGGCTCCCTGCAGGAAGCCTGTGTCTCCCTCTGTCTGTGTCTCTGCCTCTCTCTCTGGGTCTCTCATGAATAAATAAATAAAATCATTAAAAAAAAGGGACATAATAGAAATTCAAAATAGAAAGGAATAAAATGAATTTGTTTGATATAAAGCGCATGGCACTACTAAACGAACGTATGGAGTCATGATCGTTATCAAGAGATTGAAAGTTTAAGATTTTCTGGACTGTTAGGAATTATAAGTTTGCAAGCTTAGACTATCCTGCTATTAAATAACTCAGAAAATATCATTTACTGATATTTCTTACTTAAAAGACAACCACTCAATAAAGGGGTTGGCTCTAGAATAATCTTACAACAGAATAGAAGGACTGGCTCACTCCACTAACTAGTGAGCAACAAATGCTTGTAATAGACTTTTTTCCAAAGGCAGTAACTTATAAAATCACTGAGATGGAACATGAGGAGACCCATATGTCTAATTCTAGCAGGATATACAAGAATTGGGTTCTTCCTATTTTATGTGCTCCAGACACTCAGCCAGCTTAAATCTAGTTACAAAATAGGACAGAAAAGGGTTCAACATACTATTTGCCATAATTTCCAAGTGCAGAGGTTAAACCAGGTCTCCACCCTGTTCTTCCCTCCCATTACAGAGCATTGGTTCTAGTTCCAAGCCCAAGGACATCCCTTTGTACCCCCGCTTACATTTAAGGAAACGAAAATGCCGGAATGGGTTGAAACGGGTGGAGAAGAAAAGTATAGAGGAGAGTCTCCTTCTCGTCTGCTTTCTACCATTTGGGACGTGAAGAACAGCCTTGTCTAAATGTAGATGAGGTGTGTGGACCAGAAGAATAAAGATTCACAGAAGGAACCGATACCCTGGTCCGTAGTTCCAGTAAACACTAAATAAATCTACTTATCTAGTGTTAAAAACAATTCCACCCATGGAGTAGAAGATACATGGGTGGTTGTGGGGGTGAAGGACATTGACCCAATGGCAGTGAGCTGGTAATGGAAAGTTCTAGTAACTAAGAAGCTTTGCTCTACGTCTTAAGATTGAAAAGAGAAATACAGGCAGTAGAGTAGATGCGTACAAAGTCCTTGAAAATGTCCCTGAAGAAGCGATAAGCTGTGTCTTGAGTATCTATGTTTCCCCAAAATTCCTACGTTGAGACCTGACCCTGAGGCTGATGGTATTTGGAGGCAGGACCTTGGGGGAGGAGGAGATCAAGTCCTAAGGCTGGAGCCTCCACGAATGGAATTAGCGCCCCAGAGAGACAGTCACTCCTTCTTCTCACGAGTGACACATGGAGAGAAGACGGTCATCTGTGAAGCAGGATGAGGGTCCTCACCAGACACGGAATCTGTCAGCCCCGGGATCTTGGACTCCTCAGCCTCTGGAACTGTGGGTAGTAAATCTACATAATCTCTATTTCTAAAGTAGTAGGAAATTTTAAAAGGGGGGAAGGGTGATTACCCCTCCCTCGTCCTGACAAAGTGGGGGTGTCACGGTCCCCTCTAAACTCAACGGGGACTCTGAGTGTGGAAAAGCTGATGAAGACTCAAATGGGACCCCCTTGCACACGGATCTGACCCAGCCCTCCCTTGACCGGGGGGTCAGGGAAGACGCCGTCGTCATCCAGCCTCTGATTCCTGTAAGACGGGATACGACTTCTAAGCACACAGGCTGAGCAAGGAATGAAAAGGGTCAAGCGTCTGGCCCATGACGGGGGAGTGCCCATCTGCAAAGAAGTAACCTAGCAGGTGTCAGAGTGCCCTTCTCAGACAGGTGGTCTTACAGGGTTGGCCCTTGAACTAATGATGTCTGAGAACCGGCTCTCCAGAGGATTCCCATCATTCCCTACAGAATGACAGACGATCCAACAGTATGACTGGTCCAAGAGAGGTCACATGGGGCCAGCCCCTGATTTGGGTTCGGACGCGTGACTTTTTGGCCCTGCAGGGAAACAAGTTCTTTTGATGGTTGACCGTCCTGCTCCCTGAACAATAGGAGTACCTATGAGGCCGGTTGCATAACCTTGCTGCTGCAGGAGTCTCGCAAATGTGGTTTCGTTCTCCGGGAGTCCGCCCGATGCCCCGTTCCACTGGAGGGCGCGGTACCCATCATGGGCTTCCATGCCTGTGGAGCAGAGCAGAGAGCACGCACTCACTCTCCCACGGCTACAGCACGGGTTCTCACCTGGGGAGGGGCCTGGCCCACGCCAGTGGACTCTTCACTCTGCTCGGGATTGGTTTGGGTGATCGCAGTTGAGGGAGGGATGCTACTGGCATGTGGTGGGTGGGGACACCCTAGCGTGCCCAGGATGTCCACACCACAGAGAATCATCCAGCCCAGATGTCAGCACTGCTGAGGTTGAGAAACCCTGTCTTAGCAGGAGAGATTGCGTCTTTATCTTTCTCTCTCTCTTCATCATCCAACCATCCATCCTCTCATCTATCGATCGATCGATTGATCGATCGATCCATCCATCCATCTACCTATCTATCCATCTATCGATTCTATTATCTATCTAATCTATCTATCTATCCATCGATTCTATATCTATCTATCTATCTATCTATCTATCTATCTATCCATCCATCGATTCTATTATCTATCCATCCATCAATTCTATTATCTATCTATCCATCCATCCATCGATTCTATTATCTATTTATCCATCCATCCATCCATTGATTCTATTATCTATATATCTATCTATCCATCCATCAATTCTATATATATCTATCCATCCATCCATCCATCAATTCTATTATCTATCTACCTACCTATCTATTATCTATCTATTATCTATCTACCTATCTATCCATCCATCCATCCATCCATCCATCTATCCATTTATCCATCCATCCACCTACCTATCCATCCATTGATTCCTCTATCTATCTATCTATCTATCTATCTATCTATCTATCTATCTATCTAATCTATTCATCCCTCCATCTATCCATCTACCCACCCATCCATTCATCTTTCTATCCATCTATCCATCTATATTAATCTATCAATGCATCTATTATCCATCCATCCATCCATCCATCCATGTATCTATAATTTATCTATGTATCTCCCCAGCTATCAATCTATTAATATCACCTATCAATCTATTATCTATTTATCTATCTGCCTACCTACCTATCTCTATTGTCTCTCCATGATCTATCTGTGGCAGTGGCTCCCAACCAAAGGTAATTCTGCCCCGCAGGGAATCCTTGGCAATGCCTGGAGGCATTTTTGGTTGTCACAAGTTGGTGGGGAGAGTGGCTGCTACTAGCATCTTGTGCATAGAGACCTGACCCCCAGCACCTCAGAATGCAACTGTATTTGAAGATACTTTAAAGAGGTATAAATGAGCTCACTGGGGTGGGCTCTGATCCCATAGGACCAGGGTCCTTATAAGAAGAGGAGGTGAGGACGCAGACATGCACAGAGGGGCCACCACGTGAGGACACGGGGAGAACACGGCGTCTACATGCCCAGGAGAGAGGCCTCACAGGGAGCCAGTCCTGCCCACACCTGGATCCCAGCCTCCCAGCCTCCAAGATGGTGAGAAGATTCATGTCTATTTAGGCTGCCCCATCTGTGGTACTCCGTTTGGCTGCTCAGAGAATACAACAATATTCCAATACGTGGATACGCCAGTTTATTAACGCAGTCTTCCACTGATGAACTATATCTATGTCAGCACCTTACAGACTGTGGTGCTGTGAACATTCCCATTCCATCTTCTGCAGAACATGCACATGTGTACATGGTGGGCACGTACTTAGGCATTGCTGGGTCACGGCACGTGCGTGCATTCAGCTTCAGCAGACAATGACAAGCCATACCTGAACTGCACCACACCAACGTCCTCCTTGTCCTCTGACTCCTGCTTCTCTCTCATAAGGACCTTTGTGAGGACACGGGGCCACCTGGATAATCTAGAATAATGTTCCCATCTCAAGACCCTCCACTTAATCACCTCTTCGAAGTCCCCTTGGCCATATAAGGAAATATTCCTCTAAACTAAAATATTTAAATTAATAAGCGTGATGTCAACCCAAACCAGCTACCGTTGGACAGCTTCGGCCTCTGAATTCCCAATCAACCCAATCATCGCGTGACTTACCTAAAACACAGTATTCTTTTTACATAATTTCAGGGTGATGGCACCGCAGATGGTAGCTGCACCATTTTCCCTGCATCTCAAGCATCGCTAATAATACCACGGACAAGACACGAGTGGACGCAGACGTGCCCCCGTCTCGGTCGTCCCCACCACACTGACCTGATCTGAAGGAGTGCCTCCCTGTGAGGAAGGAAGATCTGCTGGGGGTGCAGAGGGGGGCGGCCGCCAGGTGCTGGGTGAGCCTCACGCCTTCCTCTGCAAGCCGGTCGATATTGGGTGTCCTGAGCAAACCACACACAAACATCCCTGTCAGGCGGGGGACGTGCTGACCAGGACCCCTGCACCGAGAAGCAGGGCGCGGAGCACACCAGTATTTCCTTAGGGTTTTACAGGTAGCTGCCTGTGGGGGTTCCACCCACCCACCCACTCTGTGACCCCTGCAGCTTCTTTCCTGACGACTCCGTTCCTAAAGACACAGCGCCCCTCGCCCTGTTGTGTGCAAGCTGTTCTCCGTAGTCCCGCGGCTGTGGCTTCCTGGCCCCTCGCCGGCCCAGAAGCCACAGCTGATGCTAGTACTCGACACCTGCTCCCCCGGGCAGCTGCGGGGGCCTGGCCACGCCTCTGTTTTCAAAGAACAGCTGTCAGTTAAGATTGCTCTGGCTGCTTTTGTCCCCTTTGACTCTTTTTAAAATTGTGAGCAACTGAAATATAAATGCTGTTATTAAAAATCACCCATTTCGGTATTCATGTTGGGTGTTTTCAATAACCCAACTATTAAAATTTACTTTTTTTTTTTTACTAAGCTCTGAATATGAATTGCAAGGGCTTATAGGATTCTAGCAGCGAAGTATAATTATGTTAGTTCTGACCTATGTCTCAGTTTACAAAAGTTCTATCTCTAGTTTGATATCCAATGGTCGTCCATCTATTACCTACCGATCTATGTATCATGTATCTATCCATCCGTCCATCCATTCACCCATCCGTCCACTCATCTTTCCATTCATTCATCCTTTCACTCATCAGTCTTTCCATCCATAATCCACCCATCCATCTTTCCTTCCATCCATCGATCTTTCCATCCATCCTTCATCCACCAATGCATCCATGCATCCTTCATCCATCCATTAAACCAATCATCCATCTTTCTACCCATGTATCCATTCATCCACCCATCTTTCCATTCATCCATCATTTGTCCATTCATCCAACCTTCCATCCATCCATCTTTCCATCCATCCTTCAACCACCAATGCATCCATCCATCCATCCTTCATCCATCCATTAAACCAACCATCCATCTTTCTATCCATCTATCCATTCACCCACCCATCTTTCCATTCATCCATCATTTGTCCACTCATCCAACCTTCCACCCATCAATCTTTCCACCCACCCTCATCCATCCATCCAACGTTCTACCCATCCATGTCTTCACCCATCCATCCAATCATCCATCCATATTGATGGAAATCCATCAATACTTCCATCCATCCATCCTTCACCCATTCATCCATCAGTTCATTTCACTCTCCGTCAATCATTTATCTGTCTAGTATCTATCTCTCTTCTATCAAGTATTTATCTCTTACAGATGTCTTCATGATTATCTACGCTGTGGAACAGAATGAAAAACATCACAGGTTTCAACCTCAGCATTGAAATCTTTCCTGCAGAATCTCATTCCTCTACTTGTTAAAACACACCTTAAAACAGGAAAGATGCTGCTAGTGATTTTAAATTCTCTGCTTCTCAGTCAATGTATGTCATCTCCCTGTTTCCCTAACGAAGTTGATGGGCAAATATAATCCTGAAATACTACACTCAACTGCCTTTCATTTTTTATGCATTCTTTTTGTTTAAAATAACTCTCTGGCATGTGGGATCAGATATTTAAAAAAAAAAAACCAGAGGAAAAAAAACCCAGAAAGAGTTCTGAGAATGATATTAATATGCTGAGGAATAGCCCAGTGACTCTCAGCAAAGGAATGGAGGGGCAGGGCATAAATGCGACTTTCCCGGGAGAAGAGATATCTTTTCTTCCTATGATGGTAATAAAACGGGCAGTTTCCACGTTATTTACAGACTTGGCTATATCGTTAACACATGCCTGGTGTGGATTTGCTGTTAGAGCATCAGGGGTCACTTCCGTGTTTTGCATTATGGGCCCAGAAAGAAACATGGAGATCATCCAATGGCCTTACATCAAGAAGGGAAACTGAGGCTGGACATGTGACTGATGGCACAGCTATTCAGAAGCAGGTTGAGAGGGCCACAGAGCCAGTTCCCGGGCTCCCTTTTTTGTCCTGAACTTCTATTCCTCTGACCCTTCGCAGCTACATGTGCATTACACACCTCATGTGCTCTCGAGGCCCCTTTCTTACGAGGCAAGATACGAAACAGAGCTGGTGTGGCCTACACGAGCGACCGGAGGGATTGACAACGAGGATGTGTGAGCTCTGATTTCGAGCACAACCGTCTTACAGGGTATTTAGGCACGCACAGCGAATACTGTGGTTGCTGGAAATAATTCGAGGGGACGGATTTACTAGTGAAGAGCGGCTTATGTGATGTGCTACAGAAGTCAGAATGATTTCATAGCAAATCACTGAAGGACGAAGGGAAAGATGGCTTATGGGACGTGGAGCCAAAGACAGTTTCCCTCAGGCAGGTGGTCCTTACACACGTTAAGTCTTCACCTGTCAGCCTTGATAGCTTACTTTGGCAGGATTTTTAAAGGGGGGTGTGGCCTGCCCGTGTTGGGGTGGGTGGACGTGCAGTGTAGACAACATTTTGAAGACCAGCGAAGTGTAATAGGTTTGGGTAGAATGGCCACGTTTCTTACAGGTGCATCGTGAGGGGCACGGCCCCACATCCCTAAGTGGCATGCTGCAACTCGTGTCGCTGATTGGCCCAATGTCTTCATCAACGAGCCAATGAGTTAAATTAAGAGAACATCTTTGCTGGCTTTAGGATGTCCCCAAAGACCGTCCTTGCACTGCCAGTATTTTAGCTGGAAGGAGAAACACTAGACATAAAAATCATGGGTGCTGCCCCCCTAGGGGTGGTAATGGGAATGCAGCCCCAGTTTCTTGATTTCTTAATGGCTTATGTTTGCTGAACCCAAACCAGCAGCCCACAGAAGGTCCTGAGGGGTTAGGAATTCATCATATATGAATTCTGGGGACACCCTTCAGTCCATAACAGGGCATGATGGCTCAGAGAGTGCAAGGCGTTCTTTGGGGGTGTGAAAATATTCTAAAATGCATCGTGGTGATGGATGCACATCTCTGAAAATGCCAGAAGCCAGCGAACTGTCCACTTCCACTGGGTGAGGGATCTGTTCTGGCAGATGTAAGTGGGCAGGGTCAGCGTGGGGAAGGAAGGTCCCTGGACACACAGGCCAGATTTCTGCTGATGTTAGAGGGGCTGTGACCAAAGGGGGGTGGGGTGGGCCTCTGCAGGCCAGTCCCAAGGTGGGCAGCTATTCCAAGGCAGGTTGTGTGACGTTGGGGTGGTGGTCTTCCTAAAAGAAATGGAATGAGGTGCTTTCCTACCTTTTCTCCTCTTGCTGCATCAGCCTGCAAACATCACCGGCCACTTGTTTGCCTGCAGGGATGGCCTAGGAGCCTGCATACTGTGAATATGCAATCAGCGCCCATCGGCAGTGGGTGAATAGCAGCCCCCAGAGCAGATCCGCCCGGCCTAATCCACTAGGGTGGGGGGGCCTTAATTGGAAATGGGGTCTCTACAGGTGTAATTAGGTAAGGATTTAGTGATGAGCTCATCCGGGATGAGGATGAGCCCTACAGGCAATGACAGGGGTCCTCATAAGAGACAGGCGAGGAGACACAGATGCAGAGGAGGAGCCCCGTGAGGAGATGGAGGCCGAGACTGGAGGGACTTGGTCACCAGCCCGGGGGCGCCTGGGGCCCCAGCCACCGGCAGAGACGGGAGGGACCGTCCCTGGAGCCTCTTGGGGGAGCGTGTCTCCCCTACTGGGCCTCGATCTCAGACATCTGGTTTCCAGGACTGAGACAGAATAAATTCCTATTGTCTACAGTTACTCCATGTGGGGCCCTGTGTTAGGGCAGCCCTCCGAATGAATCAAATACACCACCCACCGGAGTGCCCTCTCTGAAAATTTCAGTTTGGCACCCTGCTTCCCTGTCAAAAAATCACTTCTTCGGCCTTCACTCTGAGGCACTAAGGAGTTTCCCACTACTTGCAGATTTTAAGCGCATCATTCAGCGCCGTGTACCCCCCTATGCTAGGGCACACCCAGGACCACCAGCATACTGTACCTGAGGGTGCTGTTCCCATAGCAACCAAGATCCCCAATGCCAAGATCATCTGCCATTATCAGTAGAATATTGGGTTTGAACGCATTTGCTGCTTTTAACTGGCATGTCCCCGGGAGCAAACACAGAAGGAGGAGAGGCCACCAGGAGTGCCTGCAGAGACAAGCCAGCGGCCAAAAGTAAGGTCTCGGGTTTACTTGCAATGTTAAGTCGGCCTTTCGAGGCAGCTTGCTGGGAAGGCAGGTGGTGCCCGCTGGGTGCTGGGTTCGGATTTACTGAGGGAGCCGTCTCCTGTGCGTTCTGCCTCCTTTTGCTCTGATTGCTCCCATACTGACACCCCCCCCCCTCGCCCGGGAGGACCCCAGCAGGACCGTCTGCAGGATCCAACGCAGGACCCTCCACAGGATTCCCCGCAAGACTCCCCGCAGTAGCTCACATCAGGACCCCACGCAGGACCCACTGCAGGACCCCTGCAGGACCCCCCCGCCGGGCCCACTGTAGGACCCACCGAAGGAACTCTCCGCAGGATCTCCCCACAGGACTCTCCCCAGGATCCCCCCCCGGCCAGACCCACTGCAGGACCCACCGAAGGACCCCCCACAGGACCCTCCCCAGGACCACCGCAGGACCCCCCACAGGACCCTCCCCAGGACCACCACAGGACCCACCTTAGGACTCTCCCCAGGACCCCCGCAGGACCCCCCGCAGGACCCTCCCCAGGACCCCCGCAGGACTCCCCGCAGGGCCCGTGTGCCCCAGTGAAGTGTCTTGCGCAGAAGGAAGCCCTTGGTGCCCTCCTCCCGACCCTTGGTAACCCCGCTCCTTCTGGGAGGTGCCCTCGCTAAAGGGTAGGGTCGCCTCCCCGGGTCGCGCCGTCCTGCCTCCCGGCTGCCCAGGCGTCCCCGTCCCTCCCGGGGCGACCCCCGGGACGCAGGCCGGCCCAGAGGTCGCCGCAAGGGCGGACACGCACTTTCTAAGGAGGAATGTGGGGGGGCCCGGGGCGCCCTGGTCCCCGTTCCTGGCTCCAAGCTGGCGGCTCGAGCGTGCCCGCGGTCCCCGGCGGGGTCCCCCCGTTGCGCCCGGAGACTGGGGCCCGGGGTCTGGGGTGGCCGCGGCGGGACAGGCCGTGGGCGCAGCGTTCGGGGGCGGCCGCAAGCCGGGAGGGGGGCCCGGCGCGTCGGGGAGGGTGGGGGGCGCCGGCGGGCGGGGGCACGGGGCACGGGGCACGGGGCACGGCTGCGCTCCGCCCGGGGGTCGCGGGGGCTGCGCGGGCCCCAGGGTGGCGGTGCGAGGCCAGCGCCGCGCCAGGGCAGGGGTCGGGCGGGGCCGGGGCGGGAGCGAGCCGCGAGGAGGAAGGAAGCGGCGCGCGGCGGGGCGGGGACCTGGGGGTGGGACCGGACGTGCCGCCGAGTCGGGGAGGGGCGGGGGCGGGGAGCGGAACCCGGCGGGGGCGCGCACGGAGGGAGGGAGGGAGGGAGCGGGGTGGGGGTGCAGAGGGAACCGGCGGGGGGAGCTACCTGCCTCGGAGAGTGGGGGGCAGAGAGTGGGGGGGGACATTGGGGGCCAAGGGAGCGCGTGGGGGCGGTGGGGACCCAGCCTCGCCCGGGGGGGCAAGGTCGTGGAGGGAGGGGACACTGGGGCCAAGGGAGCGTGTCCGGGCGGTGGAGGAGGGTGGGGACCCGGCCTCTCCGGGGGTGGGGGACAGAGAGTGGGGAGACAGGGTCATGGAGGGAGGGGACACTGGGGGCCAAGGGAGCGTGGCCCAGGCGGTGGAGACCCGACAAACAGTGGGGGGACATGGTCGTGGACGGAGGGGACACTGGGGGCCAAGGGAGCGCGTGGGGGCGGTGGGGACCCGGCCGCGCTCTGCCCGAGGGTGCCCTCTCTGTGCCCCCGACCCTCCAGCGCCAGCTCTCCAGCCCCGCGTCCCTGCGACTGCGACACGGACTCTCCCCGCGATTTGGCGACTCCCGGGGCTCGCCCCGCCCGCCCTGCCGCCCCGGGGGCCGCGCTCCCGCGTGTGCACCCCGCCCCCTTCCCCGGGCCCCGCGCACCTGGCAGCGGGCGCGCTGCGTCCCCCGGGAGCCCCGGGAGCCCCGGGAGCCATGGCCGCGAGCGCACGGGACGCGCAGGACCTTGGCCCTCGGCGCCCGTCCCGCCCACGCCGCCGCACCTCCTGCCGCCCCGGGGCTTCCGGGAACCGATCCTGCAGACCTGTTTCCGCGGGGCCCTGGCGCACCCCCGGGACACTAGGGTGCAGGCGCCCGTGGGGAATCTCGGCCGACGAGCCCCTTCCTTGCAGCAAGCGCTGCAGCGCGCGTGCCCTGGGGCCGTGGGTCGGACCCTCCCCGGGGACTCTCCCTCGGGGACCTTCCTGGTGCCCGCATCCCCGCCCTGCCCCCCATGACCTGCCCCCCATGACCCGCCCAGACTTCTCCGTTTCCCTGCCCAACTCCCATCTGCGCGTTGGGGACACAATGCTTGGGAATTCAGCTTTCCCAAAGTGTGTGTGTGTTGGAGGGGCCGGGGCGGGGGCTGCCCTAAGTGCCCTGGAGGCTGTTTCTTGAAAACTCTGCGAAGGATGTGTTTGGAGAAAAGACCTGTGCGCCTTGGAATGGGCAGACTTAGTGAGCTCCCGACTCCTGCGAGGCCTCTGGGCAGGAACCCACCCTGCTGCCCGAACCTTGGTCCCGGCTTCCAGCCTCCAGAGCTTCGAAAGGATGAGGGTGAGGCCTAGGCTGCCACCCTGCTGGTTCTCTGGGGTGGTGGCCTCGGCACACAGGCTACCTGGGACCCAGTGTAACAACCCACCCTGAGAAGGGGAGACCCCAGGAGATCCCTGGGTGACTCAGCGGTTTGGCCCAGGGCGGGATCCTGGGGTCCTGGGATTGGGTCCCGCGTTGGGCTCCCTGCATGGAGCCTGCTTCTCCCTCCTCCTGTGTCTCTGCCTCTCTCTCTCTCTCTATCATAAATAAATAAACAAATAAATAAATATTTAAAAAAAAGAAGGGGAGACCCGGGGGCCAACTCAGAGTGTCGGTTTATTATTTTCAGCATCGAGGAGGAAAAAGTCACTTCAAACGGGGCCTCTTCAAGTGATTCTTGGTGAACACATGCCCTGGTGACTTAGGGAAGCCCAGAATTGGGGGGCCGTCCTGGGTACTCGGTGTCCTGCTCTGTACTGGGAGGTCACTGCATGAGGACCCGGCTCGTCGCACTGGACGCGCCCAGGACGGGCCTCCAACAGGATGGGGATCTTCCCCCAGGCCCCACAGCCAAGGACGTCTCTGCGCACGCGAACCCCTACTCCGTATGACACAGGAATAGCTTCCACTGGGACTGCGCACTCTTGGTGGGGTCCCACCAAACGGATGGGGCTGGGGTCCGCTGGTGGAAATGCCCATAGCAGGACGGGCTTTGCTCCCCACTCCCTTGTTGCCGGGCCTGAACGACCCCTCCTGGCTCGTGTTGCCGCGATGAGCGCACGCCCCTGCCTCTTCCTTATACCTCTGCGTTTTGAAGGGCACAACTGTTCCACTCATGGAAATGCACGACTTAACTTCACAGGGGTGTTTAATTTCCACCGGCAACGAAGGGCAGGGGTTGGGGGTGACCCGGCTGTCCCGCCGGGCAGTTATCGTGGGTCGCCTTCCCGGTCACACCAGCAGAGGGGGAACTGGCCACAGCACGGCTGCAGCCAGGGCCTCCAGATGTTGCCCAGCGTATCCAGCTGCAGCGGAACTGGGATGAGGGTCCGGCGATGCTCCTCCACGGCCCGAGCCACTGTGTCCATCACGTGATAGAATGAGGGCTCCGTGTCCGGAGTGAGGGCGTGGGCTTCAGAAGGGTCTCTGGACAGGTCGAAGAGCAAAGGCGGGTCGTGATGGGCTACCTGGTCCCCAGAGCAGGGACAGACCCCTCTCCCGTAGCAGGCACCGGCTCCCTCTGGGTGGAACAGTGGGGTCATGTAGTGCACCTTCCACAGTCTTCCTCCTGAGGGAAGGACAAGGATGTCAGGGGGCTCACGTGGAGACATAGAATGTGTTGCTGGAGACAGGCCCATGTGTCCTTGAAGCAAGGAATGGATAAGCAGATAAGCCAATGTGGCCCAGCCCCGCAAGGGGATGGCATTCTGCCATAAAGATAAATGGAGCTCTGACATAAACCTCAAAAACGGTGAGAGAAGCCAGACACACGAGGCCACAGAGTGTGCGATCCCAGTTGTATGAGGCATCCACAACAGGCAAATCCATAGACCCAGAAAGTAAAAGGGTGGATACCAGTGCCTGGGTGGGAGAATGGGGAGTGAGAGCTAAAGGGGACCGGGTCTCTGGAGGAATGGGATGTTCTGGAACTAGGCACAGATGATGTCTGCACAACATGTTGAATGTGCTAAATGCCCCCAAGCTGTACATTTTAAAAGACTGACTCTTACAGTATGTGAATGTTACACACCGAATTTGCGTGCCTCCAAAATTCATATATCGCAGCCCTGACCCCCAACAGGATGGAACCAGGAGGTGGTCGTTGGGAAGTTAACAGGTCAGGAGGACAGAGCCCTCAGGAATGGGATGAGCTCTGACAAGAGTCAGGACAGAGTTTTGCTTCCCTTGTGTCTCTCCACCATGTGGGGACATAGCAAGAAGGTGGCCATCTACCACCCAGCAGATGTCTGTTGTCTGGAAGCCACCAGTCTGTCCCGAGCTAAGACGGAATCACAACTCGGGAAAGCTGTTGGCAAAGGAGTGAGCTCCTCCTGTCATAGGTTGTCCCAGGCAGGATGCTCAGAGGCTTAAAATGGCACCAGTGAGTCTGGGGAAGCCATGTGTGTCACTGGAGGGTAGAGAGGACTCTAGTGGCCCTGCCTCCTCCAGGGGCAGAAAGACCAGGAAGCAGGGACAGATATGGGTCACAGCTGCTCCTGGGATCAGGAGAAGGAGGCCAGGAAGCACGGCCCTAGGCCCCTCCCTAGCAAGTGTGTGCAAGCAGGAGGGCATGCCCCCTCCTTCTTACGCCCTGCCCAAGTCCTGCTTCCTGGGGCTGGTGCCCCTGTGCTTTGGTGTTTACAGACCTGCACCCTGTGATTAACGTCTCTGTCCTCTGTCCACCTCTGAGCACTTAGGGTGACCTAGCAACTCCCAGTTTGCTCACCTGAGTCATGGGCATAGCCTTTGTCATCTACCATTGTCTCCGGGGTGAAATGGAATACCTTCTGTCACCTGCTCAATAAAGGTCACTCACTACTTCCATAATCCAGCAAATGTGTTAAGAACAAAGAGAAGAGAGATAAAGTCTCAGACCAGATAGTGGTAAACATACACAATAAGGAAACGGTGAAGTGCAAAATGCCTGGGGAAAAAATGCAACTGGTCCAGGTGGCAGGAGGTGATGGTGGAGGTAGGTGTGAGTGTGTGGGGTGCATGGGTGTAGGGGGACTCATTTGGGTCAAGAAAGCCTTGCTGGGAAGGTAATTTTGCACTTGACCATCAAGAATGAGCCAGTCACATGGAGATCCAGTCGCCCTATGAGTGTTCTGAGATGGGGAGGGCCTCGCTCATAGTACAAGGACGAATTTATCCTGATGTGTGTGCAATGGGTGGTCTTGGGATGATTTTCAGCAGGGGGTTAAGTGGATCATGCATGTAGGATGAACAGGAGACCTCTGGAGGCCACTTAGGGGTACCATTGAAGAGGCTTGGGCCGTGGGAATACACTCTACTTACCGTTAAAAAAATATAGAAATATTCGCCCAATAACAGAGATGACAGGTCAGTGATGGGGTAGCCACAGTGTAAAAGAACAGATTTGAACACTGGACCCGGTTATCTGTGCTGCTAGGCATGCATGGTTGTAGACTGGGCTGTACAATGGAATGACGGTTTTTAGAAAACCCTCAAAAAGGGAAGGAGATGTGTAATAAGTGATTTTGAAGAACCAAAAATGTAGCAATAAAAGTCATACCAGATTACAATGATATTGAAAAGAATGGATGAAAAGGAGGGACATTCAAAGAAAAAGAAAAAAAAGATGTCTCTTAAATAAGGGAAATCCCAAGGAGTATGCCTTCGCTCTTGACTCACACCGCTGGAGGCTTCTAAGAGGATGGTTTTGAGGAATGGAAAGGTAAGAGATAAATCACAAGGAGAATACGGCTCTTCCCAAACACCAGAGGAAGAAAAGAATCATAAAACCTACGCAATCACAAAGTCACACATCCAATCAATCGTAGGGCAAATCCAAAAGAGAGGAGAAAATATCAGCACGTGGCAAAATAATAGGGAACTAGAAATGAAGAAAAGTCACTCAATTAGGTGAAACTCTGTTATCAGAAGGCAAAGGTAGCGGTGGAAATCAGCTGCGTATAAAATTTAAAAATAACAGTTTTTGAGCAGATGTAAGAACTGGATTTTCGAAAGAAAAATGACGCCTAAAAACAGAAAACCTCTGGATATGCCAGTTAGCTGAAGATGGAGAACAGATCCATATAAACGTGGAGGCAAATGAAATACAATGAGATTACTTGGGACAGGAGAAACTGTGCTTGATGAAATGAATACTTTTGAAATAAGAAGAATAAGTGGAGGGACATAACATGTTTCAGTTGGGAAAATCTGATATGAAGATAACCAGTCTTCTCCCTGAGTAGAATTTACACATGGGATGCAAAGCCAATTAATTCATATTTCCATAGGATTTTAAATAATCTAGCTGTAAATTTAAAAAAAAATGATTTTACAGTTATTTTAAAAGCCCAGTTGGGCCAAAACAGCCCAGGGAATTTCTAAGTACAAAGATTATTCCGCATGGACGTTGCTGCTTATATCACAAAGTTATGATTATTACAACAAGGAGGTAATGGAGTCATTGAGTTGAGGCGGTTGAGACGGGTGGAAACCAGCGTTGTTAAGGGCAGAGGCTTCGAAGCGGGAGAGGCCGACTGGAGCACTCGTTCGCAGGAAAGCCATATGAAAATCCCATAAGCGCCGGTAATGGGGTGCTAAGGTGATTGGCGGCTTGCGTTAGCAAGGATGTTGCTGATGTCAGGAAAGATCAGTGCCAAGAAACAGAGAAAAGGGCTGGTGTGAAGCAGAGCCACGGGAGCAGAGGCCAAGATGCGACTCAGTCACCCAGAGCACTCACCGTCCCGTTGGCGCCAGCGGGCTGCGTGCAGGAAATTCTCGCAGTAGTGCAGCAGGAACTCGTGGTCAGAGTGTTGCGCTGTCCCCAGCAGCAAGGGCAGCAGGTCCCGGCCATCAGTCACCCTAGACAGGAGCACGGAGACTCACGGATGCTGCAAGTGCGCACACAAGGCACGCGCGAGCCTTAGCGAGCTTGGGGAAGCATTGAAACAACCACTCCCATGACTCGTCTACAGACCTCAGCTTTGGCTAAAAGAGCCCCGAGGATCCGACATGCTCGGCTTGTTGTCACCTGCCCAACCTTATTATGAATGCAAGAAAAAGCTGAGGATTCGGTGAAATGCCTTTTTGGTCTTACACTCTATTGGGCTCTAAGCCATTAAGGGATATGGTGCGTTCTTCATCAACACCGGGTACCATTTCCTTGTCTGCCTCCGAAGCCCCTCCCCAACGCCTGCCTGCCTTGTCTCCCCCCCCCTTTCCAACTTCCTCGTCTTCTTCAGTTTCCAAGATCCAGCTCCAGTCCCATTCAGGATGGGTGGAGGTTTCTTGGGATCCCACTTGCACTTTTCTCCACCCTTCTTAGGAGAAAGCCCAAATCCACCACTTGTGATTTGCAGGGATGGCCCTGAGCATTTTCTGTCCCAGTGACCTGGTCAGTTTTCAGGATCAAAAGTAAATCATCGATACTGAGGATAGATTTTTACAGATGTAAAAGTCTAAAATCTAAAGGGATCTTTAGATCTAAAAAATCTAATCTAATCTTAAAAATCTAATCTAAAAACTCTAATCTAAAAAGGGATCTTTCTCTGTAATTTGACCCATGTTCTTTATCAAGGTAGAGAATTCAGAACCCCAAGTCGACTTTACTTAGAGTTACTAAGTAACTCTAATTTATCATGAAAAATGAAATAAAAGAATCTATCAAGAACATGGATGTGCGTGCATACATGTGTATACATATATATAATTACACCTTCAAATATATGTATTCATATATGCACAAGCACATATATATGCACACACTATATGGCTGTATTTATTTTACCTTCTAGTGCAACAACACATTCGCAATATACATGTCACGTAAATTTGTATTTTTAAAGCAAATGATACATTATAACTTAATTTAAAAATAAGCATCCGGGCAGCCCTGGGTGGCCCAGCGGTTTAGCGCCTGCCTTCAGCCCAGGGTGTGATCCTGGAGACCCAGAATCGAGTCCCGAGTCGGGCTCACTGCATGGAGCCTGCTTCTCCCTCTGCCTGTGTCTCTGTCTCTCTCTCTCTCTGTGTCTCTCATGAATAAATAAATAAAATCTTTAAAATAAATTAAAATAAATTAAAATAAAAATTAGCATCCAATTAGGGGAAAAATATTAAAAAAACATATGATATTCAGTGCAAGAAAAAACAGAATGTTAAGGTGAAACAGTCAACCTCTCTAGTGATAAAACAGTGAAAATTACAATACACACATATATGTATGTTTGTATACACACATATGAGGAACCTATACAGGAATTCATATTTATTTTAGTTCTATTATGTTTTAAAATAGACATCTCCCTTATGGCTGGTGGTGATCCCCAAGGAACGATTTGACAAAACATATCAAGAGATTTACCTATAAATGGCCATATTCTTTGACTCAGGAATTTACGTTCTAAAGGATTCTTACTAAGGAAGTAATTATGACAGGCAGTAACATGACAAGATAGTGGTTATTTTTGTTGTTGTTGTTTGTTTTTTTACGGCAAGGCTAGTGTCCAACTATAAGGGGATGGTTGAAAGAAAATACCACGAAGGCATTAAATTCTTTATTTATTAATTAAATATTAATTATTAAATATTTATTTAGAGGCACAAGGACCTCTAAATCTCTATATATATTTACATAAATACATATAAACTATGGAAAATCTATCTAAAAGATATATCTAAATCTGCATATCTAGATAGATCTAGATGTAGATCTAGATACATGATATATATTGTAAATTTGTAATTGTATGAGGATCGTTTATCATGTGATTGCGTAATAATTATATGATTGTATACATAATTATCAATTATGACATAATTTTATTTTCTACTCCCCCACCCTAAATTTTCTGTAATTTTTAAGACAAAGGAAAATTGGAATCTATGCAAAATCTCTACCACACTACGTGAAAAGGAGCTTCCTGTGATGAACTGTTACCTTTTTCAATGACCGCCATAATAAAATGCCTCCACTTAAGAATCGGGAGAGGAGAAGTGGATTCGTACGTATAAAATGAAGCAGACAGCTGACCCCTGTCGCTAATAACAGGGAGCCTAGAGTGTTGTCCCAGATACTCATTTCATGGATGTGTCATGCAATACAAGAAGGACAATGACATTTCACAGACATGTTTCTGTGCAAAATTGAGTTGCTAGGGTTCCCTGGGCTGACTGTACCTGTCCTGGGGCACCTCACCGCCCCCCAGCTGGACCACGGTGGGGAAAACATCCATCAGGCTGGTGGGCTCGTGGATGACGCGGCCGGCCTGCAGCACCCCAGGCCACCGGAAGATCCCTGGGACGCGGATTCCACCTTCCCAGCCCCCCATCCCTTTGCCACCTGTGTGTAAACATGAACAGAAAAGAATGTGATTGTCCCATGTTTTTTTTGGCAGCGTGTTTTACGATCTTTGGGCGGGGGGGAGGGTACATCCAAGGATGATGTGTCTGTAGTTGATAGGATTCCAGTTTGAATATGATGTGGCTGCCGTGGTACCCACTCTGCTTGGATGCATTGCCTAATTCCTGAGTCCATCACTTGATGGAGGGATAATCAAAATGTGGTGCATCCATACAACGGAAGGTTATTCAACCATGAAAAGGAATGAAGCAGTGACACTTGTAAAAATGTGGATGAACCTGGAAAACGGTGAAGGAAGCCGGTAGCCAAGGACCGCATATACTGCATGGCTCCATTTACATGACATGGTTACGATGGGGAAACACACCGAGACTGAAATAAGTTGGTGCTTGCCCGGGGCTGGGCGAAGGAGGAACCGGGGAATGATTGCAAATGGGTACTGAGTCTCTTTTTGAGTAGGTGACCATGTTCTGCAATTCAGCGGTGGGGACGGTTGCACAATTCCGTGAATATACCAAAACCCATGGCATTGTGCAAAAGGAAAAACACACACACACACACACACAACTGATTTGACCATGACAAATTGTCATTTCCACCCTGAATCGCAAAGCAAAGTCGCTGGTGATTCTCTTGAGGTGGGTGGCCCCATTCCATGGGAAGGGTTGGGAACTGTAGGATGGGGATAAAGACCATACACAAGGATCTGGTCATCTCTCTACCTTTGTAGATTCCATTCCAGCCGCCATATTGCTCCTTTCCGAGTTGGGCCTCTAAAGATCCCCCGTGATCCGACGTAAAATAAACAAGCGTGCTGTTGGTCAACCCTTCCATATCCAAAGTATCAAGGATCTGCCCTGCAGAGGATACATGCATTTGAGCCGGTCAAAATGGAAGAGGGTCTGAAACCAAAGTATTCAGCGTGTGCTTCAGCATTCTGGATCTTTCCGTGAGAAGGAGGCTTTAGCGTTAACATCTAATGGGGGTGAGCAGCAGTAGAATCATGCTGACCCAAGATTCATATATGCCCTTAGATACACCCCATCCTGTTTCCAAAAAGTTTAAGGCAAGCTGTAGGGCATACACTACATAGGACAACATAGCAAAGTCTTAAAAAGGAGGTAGAAGATTATAGAGTCAATCATACTTCAATTTAAAAAAAAGGAAAGGGGGAGAAAAAAAAAAGAAGGAGATGGAGGGGCTCTAGGAAGAAGGCTGACAATGGCATTGGCGACATGTGTCCATTGATGAAGAATAGTTTACACCTCTGGCTCCAGGTGTCTTATAGTCACCTCAAAGGGAAAGCTTATGGTTGATGCAATTTGCCATGTCCATGAGATTTTTTTTTTTTTAACTGGACGAGAAGAATCATATTATTTTATTTCTAACAATGGGCCAGGCTTTTAATCTGCCCCCTGTCATGAGGACCGGACACCGTGAAAGTTGAGTATGGTCTCAAATAGATCCTGTTTTTGGATAGCTTTTCCTGTGACCTAATCTGTGCCGTTAGATCTAAACAGCATGTCTTTGGGGTTCCGGTCTTGCTTTTTGATACGGTCTGATGATCCTGCATTTTATTGGTTCGACTGAGCGCAATTAAGACAATTAATTGTCCATTCACTTAACTTTAAATTAACCGTGTCATTATTTTTGCTCTTTCTTGGTCTCATCCACGGTTCAACCATTTCTTTGTTTTCAGGTGCTTTGTTCTGGACACAGATTTGTGAATTTGCGGTTCTACTAAATCCCCCTCCTTAAATTAATAATATTTTTATTATTTATTTATTTATTTATTTATTTATTATAATCTTTTTAGAACAGCTTTGGGTTTTACGGGTAAGCCGAGTCTTCGTGTCATCAGTGAGCCAATAGTGACACATTACTATTAACCAAAGTCTAGTTTCTGTGGTAGTTCACTCTTGGTGTTGTACATTTTAAGGGTTTTGACCAATGCATAATGCTATGCATCCAGCATTATAGTATCAGACAAAATAGATTCTCTGTCCTAAAAATCCCTTCTCCTTCACCTACCTGCACCAGGACAACGGTTTTCATTTAAAAAATGATCATACTGTGGCTTGAGTTTGAAACTGGAACACAGAGGCACAGAAGCCATAGAGAAGATTCTTGAAATACGGCTTCAGAGTTCCTTATCTTGAGGGACTTAAGGTTTTTTTTTTGTTTGTTTGTTTTTTTTTTTTAACTCTGTACTGGAGAATTTCAGACTTTATCATCCAGTACGTGTTCTATTACCTACATCCTCACCTATATTCACAGAAAAAGTGTTTCCCTCAACTTGCGTCATGGTGAATTGTGTTTTAAACGCTTAATATTTGGTATCACGTAAAACAGCCTGTATTTTCCAGCGATTCTTAATCTCTTCCACACCAGGACCATAGTGCAGTACTGAGTGAGTTTGTCCTGAAGCCCCACTAGGGATGTGATGTGACATTGCTCTTTGCCTACGTGTCTCCCAACGTCCAGCATTTCCCCCAACAATTCACTCAAATAATGCATTTTCCTCCAAGGTGACGTTTTCAACAGATTTTTAAAAGTATGTTTTCTCCTGAAATCTCTGATTCCCATGCTGCTGTAGCTCCTGGCCCTCTCTGTCTGCCACTACATCAACTCAGGGGCACCCAAGTCCTTGGGTGAGACTCAGAAAAATGGCTGTGTCCATATCCATGTACCATTGAAGAAATGTGTGCTGTCTGTCGTGCCAGATACGATTCCAAGCCCAGGGGATGCAGGAGGAAAACAGAGCAAGACCATCCTACCCATGGGGATTTTAATCTATGTTCTCCTGGGAGACAATCGAAAATCACCCCACCTAAGACAGTGATGAGCAGAAACAAAGCAAACACAGTGAGGAAAAGGCTATAATCGCGTACACCCTTCACGTTTGAGGAGATGGCACTACTCACACTGCCTCTCCCAGCTGTCGCCTGGATTAATGTCATCTCATCCCGCATGTCCTTTCCTCCTGCTGTTCCGGGAGGAGCACCAGTTCCGTTTTCACCGGGGAAAAGGCACTTACCCACCATCCAGTCCATCTCTTCCGTGTTATCCCCGTATAGCCCGTGCGCGCTCTTCCCGTGGAACTTCTCGGTAGTGATCAGAGGGGTGTGCACGTGTAGAAAGGAGACAAAGAGGAGGAAAGGTCTGTGCTTGTTTCTGAAAATAAATAACAGCGACTGGAGCCACTTTTACATAAAGCAGAGATTCGGGTCCCGGGGATGCAAAATACAGACGGAGATGATCACGTCCAAACGAGTGTATCTGCTACTCTTTAATGGGATGACTTGACCCTTCTATAAAGCCTGTTGCAAAATTTGCACTGATATTGTGCATTCTTTCCCTGAATTTATCAACTTATAACCCTACATACTTCTGGCAAGCGAAGGTAAGACAGAAGAAGGCCAGGCAACTGTCTGATCTGACAATTATTCCATTCAATTATTTCGGGATATGTTCCCGTGCCGAACATTAGCGTGTAGAACAAAATGACATTGCGTATATGGTTTTCTGTTTAATTGCTCTCAAGCAACAAAGTTTAGGCTCTGACATGATTGTTGAAAAACACACTTTTAAAATGATGATTATTAGGTTATTGATTTCCGTTTGACCGTCCCCCCACCGAGGCGATGCCTCACCTGTCCCTCTCTCCATCTGATCTCTATGACCCACTGTGTGTCGTTAAAGTACAGAAACAAAAGCGAACGTCTTAGACTTACTTGGGGCACCTCAGGCTCACCTGCTGCCGTTTGCAAGCTACGGTTGACCCTTGAACAACACAGGTTCATTGTGTTGCAGATCCACTTATATATGGGTTTTTTTTAAAGATATAAATACAGTACAGTACTATAAATGTATTTTCCTTATGATTTCCTTAATAACATTTTCTTTTCTCTAGCTCACTTTATTGTAAGAACTCATACAACCTATGGGTTGACCGACTACTTATGTTCTCAGTAAGACTTCCAGTCAACAATAGGCTATTAACAGTTAAGTTTTGGGGGAGTCAAAGGTATATGTGATTTTCAACAACACATGGTGTCAGCTGTTGATACCCCAGGGACCCCATGTTGCTCAAGGGTCAACTGTAATTATCAGCTTCATTTCTGACCCATGTTAGGCAATTCCATGAGAAGAACGTTCTGGAACATGATCGCAACCTCATCACCACCAGGTGAATTGGGTTTCCACGGTGTCCCCCACTTTACTGGGACACACTTGGGGAGCATGGAACTGACCCTGGTGTAGCTTTTTACCAGGCCCCTCTTGGCTCTGACATACTGAGTCCCTTTGTGATTCAAATTTACATTTAGGGTCAAGTTAGCAACAGTTCTGATGATAGAGCTTTAAAAATATTTAGAATTTGTTGTAAATCTTCAGTGATTCAGTTTGTTTTGTTAGTTAAATATGGCCTGAGGTGATCAGTCAGTGCTTACATAAGAGGACTGGCTCCAAGTAGGAGGGGCCAGCAGCAAGTTTCAACTGACCTGTCACTTGTTTCAATGGGCGCGATCAAGCTGGACTCAACTGAACAACATCTCTGGCCCAATTTACCAAAAATATCTTTCTGGGCCAGGGCGATTTCCCCATTCATATCTCCATTACAGAAAGGAACTCAAAAGATTTTTTCAAATGCATTTTGAGCATGGACCAGAGCGCTAGGATGGAGCTGACTCTTTGATGCTCACCTTTGGACAAAGGAGGAGACCTCTTTGAGAATAAGAGATGTCGTCCTTTGAAAGTGCATGGGCTGCTCAGTGATGGTGTGGTTTCTCATCAGAAAGCAGTCTGCGTGAACAATCAGGACACCTATAGAATATGAGGTCACGAAGAGCAAGGTGGCAGCTATGGTTGACCAGACGACCGGAGTCCACGAGCCTGACGTCAGGTGGGTGAGTTTCCCAGCAGTGAGCGTGAGGGCAGCGAAGGCCATGATTTGGAAGCAGACATTGAGTTTGTGCTCCATGCCAGCACGCTTCTCTGACAGCTCCCAGTGGATGCAATCTCCCATCATGGAAAAGGGCATTCCGTAGAAATGGTCGAATCCATGGTTGAGTGGGTGGTGGCAGTGATCATTGGAAGATTCACAGTTGAGGCCCAGATGCCATTTTCCTGAAAGGCAAAAAGTACACCCGCATGACAACTAGTTGATCGCTGGCTGGTAGGTATTGTGTGCTTGCTGCATTCCAGGTGCTCTGCTGGGTTCAGGAATAGGGCAGGGAAGTTGAGGTGCACGGGTAGAGTTCCATCACAACCTGGCTTCACTGTTACAGGGGAATGAGGACCCTGCGTGGCGACGTTACACGATACATGGTTTCCTGAGCTGCTGAAACAAATTTCCAAAAACGCGGTTGCTTAAAATAATAGCAATTCATGCTCACCCAGTTCTAAGGCCACGAGTCCAGAATCAAGCTGTGACAGGGCCATGTTCCCCCTGTAGGTTCCTGGGAAGGATCCTTCCTGCCTCTTCTAGCTTCTGGGGACTCATGCATTCCTTGACTTGCGGTCATATCCCTCCCATCTCTGCCTCTGTGGCGACACGAACTTCTCCTCCTCCGTGTCAAATATCCCTCTACATCGCTCTTAACAGGACCCTTGCCCTCGCATATAAGGTCCACCTGGGTAATCCAGGATAATCTCCACATCTCAGGATCCTTGAATTAGTCCCATTAGCAAAGACCCCTTTTCCATATAAGTTAATATTTTTTTTTTAGCTTCCAGAAAGTAGGACACGATATCTTTGGTGACCATGATTCAGTCTACTGTACCTGAATTTGCAAAGGTCTGTGACTGAGCAATAAAGAAGGCACGGAGCAGTCTGATTGCTCTAGAAAACGCAATCTGCTATAATCAGTGGGTATAAAAGATTTCCCAACTTTGGAATTATCTTTCTTTCCCTGTCTTTGTTAAACCACTGTAACGGTGGTCAGAGTCATGGTAGGCCATAGGTTCTACATGGCACAGGTTTCAAGTACAATCAATGGCACATGCTTCTCTATGGTCACTCCTAGAGTGTTGATAGAGACCTATGTGCCTTCCCACCACCCCAAATGGCATCTCTCATCCAGAAAGCCTCATGCAATTTTCCAATTTTCCAAGGAACGTTCCACAAAAATAGATTTCTCTCTTGAAAAATGATAATAAGCCTATTGCATTTGATATTCAGTGTATCAGCTAGTGTTGCTCTTCATGATCAATAGATGGCACTGTTAATAAAAAATTATTACTATAACATGATAATGGTAGTGACAGCTTGGGCCCCTATCAAGAAACGATTATCCTTCATCGTACTTCATTCTATATATGACATGGTTTGTTGACATCTAGAAACATAAGTATGCTATTTATGGAAGCAGAGAGGGAAGTAATTAAGCCTTGCAGTCGCATTTTTGTGCAGAATTTAGGGAAAACAGCATTATGGAAGTTGATGGTAATTTGGTGACTTTAGGAAAAAAATTTCCTTTTTTTAAAAAAATCAAGGTGCATCAACAAATACCAAGAAATGCCAGGTGTTTCATTAAGCTGATATTTCTTGAGCAACTACTTTGCAGTAAGCACTCTTTTTTTTTTTTTTTTTTAAAGATTTAATTTATTTATTCATGATAGACACAGAGAAAGAGAGAGAGAGGCAGAGGGAGAAGCAGGCTCCATGCAGGGAGCCCGACCAGGACTCAATCCCGGGTCTCCAGGATCACTCCCTGGGCCGAAGGCAGGCGCTAAACCGCTGAGCCACCCGGGCTGCCCCCAACACTAAGCACTCTTTGTAGTGAGGTCATCCCTGCATTCATGGAGCTTTCTGTCTGGAGGACAATCCCACTGCCTCAAAACCACTGCCTTTCCAACCTTTTTGGTTGAATATACTCTCCATAGAAAAGAAAGGTGCTTAATACTAAAAATGTACATACCTATTAGTCCAGTGGCGTATCCTCTGTCTTTTAATATTTTTGCAAAAGTTGTCTCATTGGTCGGAAGCCCTCCAGATACTCCGGTCCATTGAAGAACACGATAACCATTACTGGAAACCATACCTTTGGGGAACCATTTTCAAAGAAACGTTACCATCGCACATTGACAGATTCTATCATTATTATTAATTGACAGATTTTATCACTATTATTAATTTTTCACTTAAAATATGTGGTGAAAATTTTTTTTTTAATTTTTATTTATTTATGATAGTCACACAGAGAGAGAAAGAGAGAGAGGCAGAGACACAGGCAGAGGGAGAAGCAGGCTCCATGCACCGGGAACCCGACGTGGGATTCGATCCCGGGTCTCCAGGATCGCGCCCTGGGCCAAAGACAGGCACTAAACCGCTGCGCCACCCAGGGATCCCCTGTGGTGAAAAATTAGTTGAAAACTTAGCAAGAAGGCTTAGTGTCCTTTTACGTGAAGGTTATAAACACAAAGAGACTTAAGTAAAAAAAAAACAGACTTAAAAATGGTTTTATCATTTCACCAAAGTCTTTATATAATGCAGGGATTCTCAAACTCACCTGTACTTTGGAATCATTTGGGAAGCTCCAAAATATTCTGAAACCTGGTTGTCAATCCATAAAGTTTTATTTTATATTTTATTTATTTTAATATTTTATTTATTTATTTATTTATTTATTTATTTATTTATTTATTTATTTATTTATTTTAGGGAAAGAGACAGAGGGAGTGAGCAGGGAGAGGAAGAGAATCTCAAGCAGACTCCAGGCTGAATGTGGAGCCTAATGTGGGGCTGAGTCTCATGACCCTGAAATCATGACCTGAGCCAAAACCACGAGTTGGATGCTTAGGCAACTGAGCCATCCATCTGCTTCCGCTCCCCACTAGAGACTGTGGTTTTAGTTGGTTTGGGGGTGGAAGTGCAGATTTGGAACGGTTGCAGGATACCGCAGACAATTCGTATGTGCTAACAAAGTAGGACGCCACGGATAAAAATCACACGGACTCTGATATATCCAGGGCATCTACTCCAGTGTTTAAAAAAAGGTAAATTAAGCATTTTTCTAAAGTTCTGCAGTATGCAGTGGAAAACCACCGATTTGGAAGATGCTCTGTGCCTCCTAGATCATTTTGATGAATGCAGCTCCGTCTTGCTAGAGATCTACCTGGTTCCAAGAGTGAATCTACCTCATCAATCATTATTTAGGAAGTTGGAGAATTCTTTCTGAGATTTTTCTAAACCTTTGAGCATGCGTCTGGTTCAGGGGAAGACTAGTGAGACATACATGGTTCTTGGCCATAACAAAGACAGCCGGCGTGTTTCTGCTTACGTTGGGCGGGACTCCTTCTTCCCTGGGGCATGACAGGGTGCCAGGGACCCACACATGTGAGGGTCTAGAGTCCGTTTGATGTGTCCCACAGCCAATTGGTCTCTAGTTTAGTTTTTCAAACACAAGTCCACTAGTTGAGGAGTTTCTGTGAAGGTCTTTCAAGATATGGTTAACAATTGCAATCAGTTGGCTTTAACCAAAGGAGATAGCCCTTGATGTGGAGGTTTCTTATCTTTAGGGTCAAAGAGCAGAAGCACTCTAAGGACATCACACAGACTTTTTGAACTTTTCGTCTACTCCCTGCTCAATCCCCCTGTCTGTGTGACCTCACTATCTGTGGGGCTCTATGGCTCTTACTGACCTAATCTGATGGTAAAAACATGGAGGGATTAGATTATTGTCTACCCACAGGGAGAATAATCTCCCCCACCCTTTAATTCCTCTAATACCGGGAGCTTTTTTTTTTTTTTTTTTTTTTTATTTATGATAGTCACAGAGAGAGAGAGAGAGGCAGAGACACAGGCAGAGGGAGAAGCAGGCTCCATGCACCGGGAGCCCGACGTGGGATTCGATCCCGGGTCTCCAGGATCGCGCCCTGGGCCAAAGGCAGGCGCCAAACCGCTGCGCCACCCAGGGATCCCACCGGGAGCTTTTTCTTCTCCAGAACCATGGTTGGACATGAGGGAGGACAAACCTGATCTCAGAGGGTATCTGCCCGTTAGGAAGGCAGCCCTGCTTGGGGTGCACACTGAAGCAGCCGCGATGTGCTGGGTGAGCATCACCCCGTCCTCTGCGAGGCGGTCAATATTTGGAGTCCTGCAGAGGGAAACAGGAACAGTTTTATTCCTTAACAAACAAACTCAACAGGCTTTTCCACAGGCACACCTACATAGTCAATAGAAAACCAGGCCATCATCATGTAACACATCAAGGTGTTCTTGGGAATGACCAAAAGGCAAGATCTTCAAATGTCATCCAAACCATCAAAGAAACAGAAACTCAATTTGATATTGTTTGCTAAGTTTTTGCAACTCGTACTGAGATGGGCATTAGGGGAAACTCAGAATTGAGAGTCTGCAGGGCCCTTTCACGTGGGATTCACAGTTTTGATTGGGAAATTTGACCTCCTGGCACCAACATATGGTAGTTGGTACGGGAGGGTGGGATTCAGATGTAGCTTCGTGCTGTGGCCTGAGCCGGGCCCTCGAGGGTAATGGGAATGTGACTAAGGCGATGCAGTGAGCTCATTCTCAGAGAGATGGACCAGCACTGACAGATAAGCATGTCGTGGTGGTGACATGGATTCGGCTGTCTGAAGCAGAGCTTTTCAGCAGGAAGCGCTGAAGTCATGTATGAGCGAGTGGTCTTGGCCTGATGGGTAGAAGTGGAGCATGAGTAAGCTCGGGCCTTTGCCTCAGATGCAACACAAATGTTTTTTCAAACACTGTCTATCACAGGCCGTGCTGATGGAAACCATGTCTCAAAGTGAAGTGATGAGTCACAGGCAGGATGAATTCGAGCTGGGGTTAGTGCTGGGGTGGGAAGAAGGAAGGGTGAGAGGGTGATCAAGGAAACATGCACAGAACCCTGTCGAAGTCTGGATCGCACGTATGAAGAGCGAGATCCATTGTCACTGGTGCCTTCGTCGGGATGCCCGATGAGCGATTCTCGGATCCTTGCCTGATGCTGTTGTTGCCATAGCAGCCGATATCGCCGATGCCAAAATCGTCCGCCATCAGAAGAAGGATGTTTGGACGCGAACCGGATAAATCCCTGCAAGCCGAGGGCCTCGCACCCAGAAGCACACCGACCATCACAGCCAGCCAGCTCCTGAAAGACAAGGTGCCGATGAACGCCTCACCCTGCTTCCCATTTCATTTACGTGACTTCTGTACATGGGATTTTTTTAGGGGTGTCACCATTTTAGGGGACTTTGATATTAGCATCCCACTGCAGAAGAGTTTGAGTCCATTCTTAGGCATTTAATTTTTTTTTTAGCTGAAGACAATTCATGCTCTTGATGGTTTTATTTCCACTGTAAATTTTTTTTTGAAGCCCTGTTGTTAGATCATCATACCCATGATTAAGAAAAAGCCCTAATTTGGTTTCTTATTATGCATGGATCAGGTCCAAGGAACGTCTATAGCTCCTTCCCCTTTGCCTCTTGTTTATTTTTCCTTAAATAAGTGAACGGTGCTGAACTGGGTTATCTTTGGCACTTTGTGGGAGTGGACCTACTGACCAGAGTAAGGCAGAGGGGAAAAGTCAGGGCAATGGTTTACCGATATCATCTGGTGATTCTTTTTTTAAAAAAAAATTATTAAAGATTTTATTTATTTATTCATGACAGACACACAGAGAGAGGCAGAGATATAGGAGAGGGAGAAGCAGGCTCCCTGCGGGACTCGATCCCAGGACCCTGAGTAACGCCCTGAGCCAAAGGCATATGCTCAAACCACTGAGACACCCAGATGCCCTCCACCTGGTGATTCTGAGTCCATTCAAAGTCTCCGTATAGTCCAGCACGAATGTGACCGACCTTTTTCGCTCACTGATACCTGATGGGAAGTGGGTCTGTTGGGGTGATGGAGGTTCCAGCCCAGGGTAGAGACTCCCTCGTGCTGGCATATCAGAAGGAAGAATTGCCACAAAGGCTGGTGGCTGTTTCACCTTCATCACTCCCATAACTGTGGCGTCCATGGAGCCACTTTGGCCACGTCCACACAGAGCAGGACAAGAGTGTTCCAATCCCCAGTGCCATGAAATACAGATGGGATCTGAGTCTCTGAAGAAGATTGGCCATATGGGCTCCATGGAAAATATGAAAAGATTCCTTCAGAAGCTCCCGGATGGGGGGAGTGTGAGTCACTGATATGAATCCTGAGTCCCAGGACCAGTCCCCCCGATGCACAATCAGCGCTAGGTGAGCAAGCCTACTGTGTCGACGCATCCTGGCAAAGGGACGTACAGAAATGTAGAAGCAGAAACAGAAGATTAACGATCACCCGTAATCCCGTCTTACCAGGAATGCTCCAGATGCAGCATATTGTCTTCTGCCTTTTATTCCCTGTAGGAAATAAAGAGGTGTATTATAACAAAGGCAGCAGATTTGCACCAATTCCATATGTAAAATAGTAAGTACGGAGCAAAAGGGCGACTTTCTCTCTGATGCTCTCAATAAAACCTTAAAACAATGACTGAAAACTCATGAAAAGAATGATCTTCCTTATCGGAGAGACTTAAGATGCTGAATGCTGCGTAAAGAATATAGGACGCGTGTCTATTGAGGGCCAGGTGGTAAGCATTTAAAATATTTGGGGGGGATCCCTGGGTGGTGCAGCGGTTTGGCGCCTGCCTTTGGCCCAGGGCACGATCCTGGAGACCCGGGATCGAATCCCACGTCAGGCTCCCGGTGCATGGAGCCTGCTTCTCCCTCTGCCTATGTCTCTGCCTCTCTCTCTATCATAAGTAAATAAAAATTAAAAAAAAAATTTAAAATATTTGGGGCTTTCCTGCCCCGATGGTCCATTCTGTGGCTGTAACACAGCAGCTGTCATGGACAATACACACGTGACTGGGGTTGCTGGCTTCCGCTGCAACATTATTTGCAAATCAGGTGATGTTTGCCCCCGTGAACCGCAGATTTGTGAACTTTGATATCGAATGTAGAAAAGAGAGAAAATGCAAAATTAAGTGATAAGATTATTGACTTGAAATAATCTCCAATATCCATCTTTTAAAAAAAATTGTCATACATGCATAGAACGAAATGTACCGTCTTAGCCATCGTTAAGCACGGAGCTCAGGGGCCTTGAGCATATTCACACAGTTGTACAACCATCGCCACCACCCACGTCCAGAAATTTCTCATCCATCCAGAGTGAAACTCTGTCCCCATTAAATATGAATTCTTCGTCGAATTCCCCAGCTCCTGGCTCAGACATGAAGGGAAAGCCAAGTTGGGGTTCTGTGGGTCAGGGACCTTGACCTGGCATGGCCTTTGCAGTGACCTGAAGTCCTACTCATGAGTTATTTGAAGAGATCTTGGCTTCCATAGTTGGGGGGCTTCTGAGCCCAGAGGGCACCCAGCCCTCCTATGAGTGCCACCCCCCACCCCGAGGAGGGCCAGATGGGCTCCTCGTCCTTCCAATCCAGCCTGACCTTTCCGTGCCCTTCATGTTCTGTGAACATCAGTCCTTGGCCACAAGGTGGTAGGGGTTTTTCCCAAGCTCCTTGGCCATCTCAGGTGATTTCTCACACCGTTGCACACTTGTTTCACCTCAGCAGAAGGGCAGGGTAATGAGCCTGTGGTCAACCAGATGCCCGTAATGCGCGGAGAGGACAGGGCCAAGCATGTGTAGAGAAAGACCCCACGGAATAAGTTCATTTGTGGGCTGTACGTGGACACCGCACGTAGGGTGGTAGGGAAGTTTTCAGATGCGATAAAGGCTGACGGGTTCCATCACCGGGCAAAGTCTAGCACCAAACCATGGCTGTTGATTTGCTTTATTCATTTCCAGGAAGGATTTTAGTGAGGTGTGAGCCACCCAGCTCCATGGACTTTTTTTTTTGCTGTTTTCCCTTCTGGAGGATGTATGGTGTCTTGTGATTATACCTATGTGCTGTTCCTATCATCCAAGACGTTCAGTTTACATCGGGGCTCACTGTTGGTGGTGTCCATTCTGTGGGTTTGGACAAACGTATAATGACATGGATCCACCATTGTAGCATCCTACAGAGTGGTTTCACTGCCCTAAAATCCCCTGTGCTGCACCTGTTCATCCCTCCCTGCACCAACCCCGGGCAACCACTGAGATCTCCCACTGATGTTTCTGCAAAATCCCTTCTAGAGGATTGCCAGAGACTGCCTCCGAGGATGGGGGGGCGGGGCGAGGGGGGGGCAGGGGGAGGGTGCCCTGTAGGGGGGAGGGGGCCCTGTAGGGCGGAGGAGGGGGATGGAGGAGGGGGATGGGGGAGGGTCCCCAGCAGGGCGGGGTGAGCGGGTGCCTTGCAGGGGAGTTGGGGGGGCCGGGGGTGCAGGGGGAGGGTGCCCTATAGGGCGGAGGGGGGGACAGGGGGAGGGTGCCCTGTAGGGTGGAGGGGGGGGACGGGGGGAGGGTCCCTAGCAGGGTGGGGGGAGCGGGTGCCTTGCAGGGGGGGTGGGGGGTGCCCATAGGGCAGGGGGGCGGGGGAGGGTGCCCTGCAGGGCGAGGGGGCACAGGGGTAGGGTACCCTGCAGGGTGGGGAAGACGGGGGAGGGTGCCCTACAGGGCGAGGTGGGGAGGGAGGGTGCCCTGCAGAGCGGAGGGGGGCTAGGGGAGAGTCCCGTGCGGGGCGGGGGTAGGGTGCCCTGCAGTGGGGGGGGGGCAGGGGGGAGGGTGCCCTGGGGGGGGCGGCGGGGGAGGGTGTCCTGCAGGGTCGGGTGGGGGGACGCGGGAAGGGTGCTCTGCAGGGTGGGGGGGGTGGGGAGGGTACCCTGTAGGGTGGGGGGGGTGGGGAGGGTACCCTGTAGGGTGGGGAGTGTTGGGGGTGCCGTGCAGGGTGGGGGGGCGGGGTGAGGGGGCCGTGCACGGTGGGGGGACGGGGTGGGGGGGCCGTGCAGGGTGGGGGGACGGGGTGAGGGTGCCCTGCGGGTTGGGGGCGGCTGGGGGGGGTGTCCTGCAGAGCGACGGGGGGCGGGGCGGTGCCCCAGCGTGGGGAGTGCTAGGGGGTGCCCTGCAGGGTGGGGGGGGCAGGGGGGAGGGCGCCCTGTAGGGCAAGAGGGGGCGGGGGAAGGGTGCCCTGCAGGGTGGGGTGGTGGGGACGGGGGAAGGGTGCTCTGCAGGGTGGGGGGCGGTGGGGAGGGTACCCTGCAGGTTGGGGCGGCTGGGGGGGTGCCCTGGGGGGAGGCGGGGGGGGGGGGGAGGGCGCCCTGCGGGCAAGAGGGGGCGGGGGAAGGGTGCCCTGCAGGGTGGGGTGGGAGGGATGGGGGAAGGGTGCCCTGCAGGGTGGGGTGGTGCGGATGGGGGAAGGGTGTTCTGCAGGGTGGGGGGGCGGTGGTGAGGTAACCCTGCAGGTTGGGGCGGCTGGGGGGGTGCCCTGCAGTGCGGGGGGGGTGCCTTCTAGGTCGGGGGGGGGGTAATGGGGACGGTGGGGGTGGAGGGTGCCCTGCAGGGCGGGGAGGTCTGGGGGGGTGCCCTGCGGGGTGGGGTGGGGGGGACGGGGGAAGGGTGCTCTGCAGGGTGGGGGGCGGTGGGAGGGTACCCTGCAGGTTGGGGCGGCTGGGGGGGTGCCCTGCAGGGCGGGTGTGGGTGCTGCTCCGGACAGCTGCGCAGCATCCCGGCGCTCGGGCCCCGCGGGGAGGGCGTCTTACCTGAGGGGCTGCGCTCCGGGAGCGAGGCGGGGGCGGGCGCTGGGCGCTGGGGCGCTGGGGCGCTGGGGGTGTGGGGTGGGCGCCGGCCCCGCGGGGAGCGGAGGCTGCGAGTCCCGGGCCTGCGGGCCGCTGCACGCATGTGCGCAGCGGACTCGGGCCTCAGAGCGCAGGCAAGGAGCTGGCGGGAAGCAAGTTCGGTTGCGCAGGGAGCGGCCCCCCCCCCCCCCGCCCACCCGCCCCGTCCCGCCCCCGCCCTGCAGGGCACCGTGGCCGGGTCGCACCGGGGACCCGCTGTTCTTCCGCAGGAGCCTTACCGCAGCGGGGCGGCCCCTCGGGCTGAGCACAGTGACTCATTCATTCCCCCTCCGGACTGTGTTAACCCCCGGGGGAGCTCGCCTGCTGCGCTCCCTTCCAGACAGGGGAAGCCCCGGCCTTGACGAATGCCTCTTGAGCAGGCCTGGCATTTTGTGGCTCCCCCTCCCCCTGCCCCTGCCCCAGCCCCCGCATCTGCCTCAGAAATGACCAGATTACCAAAAGAAGAGGAAAAGAGCCGAGGACAGCTGTGCTCACAGCACCGAGCATCATCACCGCCGGCAGGTTTGCACCTCCCTAACCCTTCCACCGTGCCCGTGAGCTCCTTCCACGCCCAAAGCCCATTCCTGTTTGTGTGTTTTCTATTCACTGGCAGCCACCTGTCTTCCTTCCTCCGGTGGGGGGCAGGATGCAGATTCCAGGCATACGTGATCCTTTTCAAAGGCTTCTCTGGATGAGAGCTCTCTGCACACTTCCCGAGGGGGAATCACATGCAAACGCCCGAACTTGTAGCCCCCCTCGTGCATTTTTGCTCTCTGTGAGCTCGGGGGAGGCCTGATGTGAGGCTCACGCGTGGCCCATAACCATCTTATGACTTTGCGGCTTCAAGAATCCGTCATGAATTGAACAAATCATAGCAAAAAGGAGGTGAGCGCCTTTCCGAAGGAGCAGCTGGTGCTTGTGGTGAGGCCGGTGAATGATGCTGGGGGGTAAGGCACTAACGGGTACACTGAGGCTCTGGGCCCAGACTTACAGCGACCGGGAGCCTCTGGATCCTCTTGGTAGCTGAGAAATCCCAGGAACAAGCCCTTGGAGACTTTTCACTGTACGTGCCCCACACGTAGCACCTCTTGAGACACCTGTTTTTCTGCTGCCCTGAAATGGGATCATTGTGCGTTTTGGTTTTGAGTCATTTGTGGCTCTAAGATGACATGTAACACTGTGTCTATGTGGCTGGCATCACTTCCTGCCAGGATGGGCTCTAATTCGCACCACACCCCCTCCCCATCCAGCTTCTACTGTATTTGCTTTTGTGCGTCCCGGCGGTGGCCGTGGAGTCTCCAGCAGCAGCCCAGACATCACAGGGAGATGGTAGATTGGCCTTAGAAGCAAACCAGGCTCCCTGGGGAGCAGGTCTGTTTGCAGAGATTGCATAATAGGATGACGGCTTCCAGGATTCCAGGATTAGAGTATCCTTGAGGTGTGACCTCCTTGCAAGGCTGGCTCCTTGCTTCTCCAGAAATGATGGAGCTCTGGCTGAAGCTGTGTGCTTGGCCGATGACATGCCTGCCTTTTTCGTGGTATTTCTCACCTCAACACACGTGTCTCCATGTCGTTGCACACATATCCCCATTTCAGACACATGATAGGACCGCAATAAAGGGTGATTAAA
This sequence comes from Canis lupus baileyi, assembly GCF_048164855.1. Classification (NCBI taxonomy): domain Eukaryota; kingdom Metazoa; phylum Chordata; class Mammalia; order Carnivora; family Canidae; genus Canis; species Canis lupus. Next base: position 1,479,253 of record NC_132877.1, read on the forward strand.
TGAGAAAATGTGTTGTGATAGAAGCCATTCTTCTATCTATCCAACCACCTATCATCTATTCGTCCATCCATCCATCTATCCATCCATCATCTATTTATCCATCCATCATATCTATCATCTATTGATCCATCCAACTATCGAGAATATCTACTATCTATCCATCCATCCATCATCTATCCATCTGTCCATCATCTATCCATCCATCATCTACCTATTCATCCATCACCTATCATCTATCCATCCATCCATCTGTCCATTCATCATCTAACCATCCATCCATCATCTATCATCTATTGATCCATCCAACTATCGAGAATATCTACTATCTATCTATCAACAATCCATCATCTATCCACTGATTTATCCATCATCTATGTATCACGCATGCATCCAATAATCATGTATCTATCCATCAATCCATTCATCCACCTGTCTTATCTGCCATCTATATCTATCCACCTTTTCATCCATCCATCCATCCATCCATCCATCCATCCATGTATCTATCTATCTATCTATCTATCTATCTATCATCTATCTTCTAAGCATTTCTTCAATCACCTATTTTTCTAGGAGTGTGTAACTGAATCTTGCATCCAGGCTGTGTCAGTGCGATGCTATATCCACCTATACGTGCAGCTAATGATGCTCACCTTCCGGAGAGGTGTGCGTTGAGGCTTAAAGATGCAATGCTGATAAGACACATTTAGACGGCGAGACGGAAGCTACTCTTGAGAGTTTGCAAAAGATTTTAAGATGCTGAAACTCCCCTTGTACATCTACTCTCTCTTTGCTCTTTTGAAAAACCTACCTGCAGTCGTTGGTGGAGATTTTAAAAGAATTATCCCGGCGGAAAACATATTTGACTTAATTAAGTCCCCTTAATTATATATGTATGTTTGGTGGCCCTTGAAAGCTGAGATGAAAGATCCTTTTGCTAAATAACTATGTATCGGGGCTGCCGTGGTAGGTTATGCCTACATATAAAGATAATTGACAGACTTGAGTAGTGCCCAACCTCGGTACTTAATAAACGTTTAATTATAATAATGAGTGCAGTCACTTGGAACTGTGGCAGGAGCCTGGACACACAGGATCAGTACCCACAAATGTAGGACCTGGAGAAACAACTTGTTTCCAGTAAGTAAAATATGTTAAGCTCATATGATTCAATAGATAATATGTGAAGTTCATGTAATTCCAGCTTGGCCTGCTTAAATTTTTAATGGTCAGCAAGGTGGAGAGTGAAGGGTTGAGGATTAGTTGTATCAAATCATCATTCTCTCTCTCTTTTGCGTTTCCTTAGATTTTAGATAAATGGGAGCAGAAGGTATTAGATACTCTTTCGTGTGGCTTCTTTCACTCGGCATACTCATGTGGAGATCCTCATGGTTGTCGCCTGTATTATCAATAGCGCACGGCTTGTGGTTGCTGGGGGGATTCCCTTGGATTGGGGACTTATCCATCCACCTGTTAGTGGGCACTCGGTGTGTAAAATTCTATTTTCTGGAGTGCATGCTATGTGTTCAAGAGTGTTTTTGTTATTCCCAGGAAGACAAGTAAGTGGGCTAATCAAAGGTCGTGGAGGCGAGTGACCTTTGCTCGGTAGTAAAATGATAAAAGTCTCTATAAGTAAGCTTGCAAACTTTAAAATTTGTTTCCTTCCTTCCTTCCTTCCTTCCTTCCTTCCTTCCTTCCTTCCTTCCTTTCTTCTTTCCGTACTTCTTTTGTTCTTTCCTTCCTTCCTTTTCTTCTTTGTAGATGCTGTTATAATCCTTGAATGGGACAATGCAGCTCGTACCATTGCAGTGAATGAATGAACAGCAAAATATTGAAAATCGTAGGTTCACACATAGCGTAACAGTTTTGCCTATTCAGAAACCTGGCTTCTGGTCTGGTCTCTGAATTTACTTCACGGTGGTTGTCATTTAATGTTTGACTATTGGACCTTTTCTTAGTGGAAAGCAAATAATGGAGGGGTGGGTTAATCTCATCAGGCAGAAAATGTGGCTTTATAGGAATTGTTGGGGGTGGGGAAGAGAGTCGGCTTTTAATGGCAGATGTATTTAAGACGTTTCATGCTGTTGAGTATTCTCTTTTTCACTTTATAATAATGATGTTGCAAGAGTCATTGAATATCAGTCAATTTAGAGGAAGTTTGGGGCTTTATGTGAATCTTTTCAGAAGTGTCTTGTTTAACTGAGGAACCACAAAATGCCGTTCAACCTATTAAACGCTCTCCAGCAGGAATTAGTAAAATAAAGCAATGAGAAAATTGCTACTTTCAATTATTTAACATTAAAAATATTTAATATATTATTCAATTATATTTAATATATTTAAATGAGGGGGCGGGGGAATAGAATCACAGCCGGTCTACTCTAAATCAACAGCTCTGGATGAGAAACCAGAATCTTGCTTCATGAATGAACAGCATTTGAAATCATCCAAGGGTGATTTCTGAACAGTCTGGTTCAATGGAGCTCACCACGGAGATGGTGATTTCATGCCCCAGGGGCACTGGGCAATATGTGGGAATAATTGTGGTTGTCATATCTGGGGAGGGGGTGCTCCTGGCATGTGGTGGGTGGAGACCAAGGATGCTGCTCATCACCCCACAGTGCACAGGATGCCCCACCCCAGAGAACCATCCAGCTCCAGATGCCCTCAGTGCTGAGATGGAGAGACGGCCATCTGGTACGTCTGACCCGTTTCCCTTGTCTGCCTCTCAAGCTCTTTTTAGGGACACGGGTGGGAATTTACGTCTTTGAGCATCTCCTCTGCTTTAGCTGCATTGACCGGCCTCGCTGTAGACGTTGGTCCTGAGCATGTGGCAAAGGAAGGAAGGAAGGAGATGCTCAAGTGAAAATTATCATCAGTTGTTTGCTCCACTTTGAGTATGACCTGCTGAGTTTTGCCCGGCTCCCCCTGGGTTGCAACTATGTCTCTGACTCGCTCTCCTACACACGTACTACTGCCGCCCGCCGTAGTAACATGGTGGGCCTCCACCGGACATCAGGCCACCAGCACTGAAAGTCGGCTGTGGCTTTGGTTATATAATTGCATGATTTTCCAGGCGTGTAGGGGAAAGAAGGAGCTTCCGTTTTTTTGGAAGAACATACAGGTAGTTCTGAGACTAGGTTCAGTGGCTAGAAGATTTTTATTAGTGAATATTAATAGAGAGAATGTTTTAATTAGTGGAGAGGGTGCATTTGACTTTACTAGTTGGCCCTAAAGCTATACCCTCACCCCTGGGGCCCCCTGTATCCACAGAAGAGTGGGAGTAATCCTATCATTACCGTCCTTCCTCCAAAGCTTAAGGACATAACATCCAGGTAGCATCACTATGTCCTTGGATGAAAGGTCCCATGAAAGTAATTACTGTTTTGATTGCCGCCGTGCTTGAGGAATGCCTCACAGGATTATACAGCTTTACCATCAAAGAAACCCAAAAGGTCAATGAGGGCATCCTCCTTCTTTTCAAGGAGATAGCATAGACTTCTGCACTATGAATAAATTCCCATTTATCCAGCTATTCTTCGTCAACATGATTTCAGTTGGCTTCAGCCTGATTCTATTTAAAAGTGATGATGCAATGAACACCCTTTCTCCCGCCTTTTGCTTGTTGGCTGAGAGTTTCTCCGGGGTGAGAAGCCATGGTGTCATGGCTTATGATTTTTTTAAAAAATTAATGTTTAGTGGCAACAAAAGCTTCCACTGACAGTGTGCAGGTAACCTTCATGGAATCTTGCTTGGAAGTGCGTGCTATCAAACTTGAAGAAATTACTGGGGTTTTGATAGATATGCAACCTGATGATCCTTAAAATTTACTTTTTCTAGTTGCTGAAGAGACTAAGCATATAGTCATGAGCTTATTGGCCACGTGTGTGTCTTCCATGAGTGGCCGGTAGACACCAGATGTCTAGTTTTTCTATTATATTTTTATTCCCTCTTTCAAACTATTTATAGAAAATATTGCAGATATATTCTCCTTCTCCAAACATGGCATTTTTGCTTTGTGGATGGTGTCTCCTGGTGTGCAGAAATTGCCCCCCGCCCCAGTTACTTATATTTGTTTCTTGGTGTTGCTGTAATAAATGACCACAAACCAAAGGCTTACATCAACAGAGATATATCTTACTGCAGTTCTGGAGACCAGAAATCTGAGATCCAGGTGAGGCAGGGCTGTGCTCCCTCCTGATGCTCTAGGAGAGGGTCCTTCCTGCCTTTTCCAGCTTCAGGAGCTCCAGGAGTCCCTGGGCTGGTGGCCATGACCCCTCCCCCCAATCTCTGCTTCTGTCCTCACATGACTTCTCTTCTGTGTCTCTATCTCCTCTCTGTCTCTTATGAGGACACCTGTCATTGGATTTAGGGCCACCCTCATCCACAACGGTGTCAACTCCAGATCCTTCACTTAATCACATTTGGAAAGACCTTATTTCCATATAAAGCCCTACCCACAGGTTCTTCCATGTAAGCAGCTGATAACCTCTCTCTCACTAACCTGTCTATGACTGATATGTTTTGCTCTTTCTTGGTCATTGGGAGTTAACCTCTAAAGCCGAAAACATGAAAATCTGGAATTTTAAAGACTTTTCTCCAGCTTTATTGAGATGGAATTGACATAGAGCATGGTGTAAGTTTAAGGTGTATGATGTGATGATTTGCTGTCTGTATATATTGCAGAGTGATTACCAAAAATAGGTTAGAGAGCACATGAATCACCTCACATAGTTGCATTTCCCCCCCCCCAATATTTTAGAAGGGCCACACCACCATCCAAGGGCACTGGTTTGGTTTGGTTTTGGTTTGTTTTGACTCTTACTCTCAACACAGTCCACGCATATGTGCACGTGCATTTTCACCCATTTGAGGATGTAATTCTCGTGTTGGCTAATGTGTTTCCTACTTTTTCTTAGATGCAAGTTATTGACAACGTGATCTTATAGGGTAGTTTTTCGAGTGGTGCTTCTTGATTAGGTCCGTAACTTTGAACATCTCCTCAAAGGCCTGAAAAACCATAATCTTATGTTCCCCCTCTCCAACCCCACTGCCTAACCCATTACATGGCATTCCTGTATATTTCCAGTAATTCCCAGAATGCATTTCCGGTACATGCTCCCCGGAGACATCAAGCATTTCCTCAGTGTTGGGTGAAAAAAAGCAAGAATGGTGCTTTTTAAAAATTTACCAATTGTAGCCGTGTCATTTCATAAGAATGTATCTCTCCAACCCAAGATTGGTAAGAGTCACAGTGGATGGTCTTGGTCACCTGTGCAAAGTTCTTCCTAACTGGCAAGGAATAAAAAGCTATTTGCAAAATAAATGGAAATAAAAGTTAACTTCCTGGTGTAAGAGCTCCTAGAGTCTCAAAGAATTATACATATCAGATCTGGATTTTAAGGGGTATCAAGAAGACCATGTCCACCCAGGTAGCTCCTCTATCTCTACCCCATTCTGCATGATCCCATTCTCCACTTCCTTTCCCTACTCCCAAAATTTAACATAGGATTTTAGAAAAGGTGGGCAAACTGCTGAGGCGTACCTGGGCTCCTGGAGGTGTAGAAATGCATGAGGCTGGCATCACATATGAATGTGGCTTTCCAAATTGGTTTTATTTTCCAGCTGCCTTCAAGGAGATGTTCAAAGGTCACCATGGAACCAAGTCGAATGCACAAGTATTGCTCCGGGGTTCGTGGGGCAGACACAGTGGGAGTGTAGGTTTCATCAAATGCCCCCTCGAGAGTTGGCCTCTGGCAATGCCCCATTTGAGAGCCTTACCGGAGGTCTAAGATGGTGAGGTAGCCCTGGGTATGGGACACACATACCTGATTACAGAGACCTCCCGAATGCCACATCTCCAATTTACCGTCCTTTGTGAAAGTGTTCTGAACCCTATGACCCCAGCTCCCTCTCCCATAAAACAAAAGAGGTGTCATTAAGCCTTCGAGGCAAGCTGGGTGAGATATTTTGAGGATCCAATGGGAACGTGTGTAGAGATGCCTTGGGAATGAGAAAGCCCAATAAACTCTGTGGTGGTGTCATTAATCATTATTACATAGAACTTGTCTTGTGGGATGGCTCCTCAGCTTACAAAGCATCACCTACTTGGAGCTGTTTGAGGGTCTTCCGCGGGGGTGGGGTGGGGGGAACACAAGACTCTACCACTCTTTGGACTCTTATAAAAGGATCATAATTACAGCTCCTAAACATGCTGCTAAACTCATTGTGCTCAATGAGTTTGGGCAACAAGACCATAGGTCCATGGTGTTCATCACTGGGTTTTTTATTTATCCACCTTGGGCAGAAAAATGTTCTTTGCAGCAGAGTACGTACGTACCGGGTGCCTGATACAAATAGTTATGGAATGCATGCGTAGTCGTGGATGGCTTATTTATTTCACTGACTTTGCAATAAAGAGTTTTTGTTGTCAGATCCACGTAATGTGTTGGGAATCAGCCGTGATATCTCTCCAGAATGGACTGGGTCGTGCATGTTCTTGGTCAGATTGATTCTGGAGGAACATGACTTGTTTGCAATTAGCTGTGAAGAATTGAGAGGATGACCACATTAACATGTTCTCTAATACTTTGGATTGAGTTCCTGGCTATGAGAGACATGTTGGCTGTGCAGTACTTCGGGTTTTTCTTTTCTGCCCTAGGGGAGCCAAATACGCAGACATGAAGCAGCTGTTCTATAACTGGTAAGTAGGTGACTTCCTAAACCTTCCTTTTTCTCTGTATGCCAGACAGAAGGGTTCTCTGTCCCCGGGTTCCTCACCCCCGCTGATGTTTGGCCTACCTAATCTGTGTGACACCTCCTAAGGATAATGAGGGGTGTGCTGGGGGCATCCCACAGGGTGGCTGTTTTGAGGAGGCAATACTTACCTTAAGAATGCCAGCGTGTGTGCGAATTTATAGGGCAAAAGGCAGGATGTTGCAAAGGTGAGGGCTGCACAAAGGCCAAAATCACGGATCATTGAAGGGATTGTAAGGACGCCCATGGATGAGCCTAAGCTGGTGGTTGCGTAATGAGAGGAAAGCATGATGAAAGAGCCAAGAGCGCCATTTTGTGAGTCTCGCCAATCATGGGGGAATGGGAAGCCACTGGACTTGGTTAGGGAGCATTGCAACCAGATTGGTACATTGATAGGGTTGTCCACCTTGGCTACATTTTGGAGGGTGCCCAAGTGACCAAAATGGGACCAGTCAGGCCACTTAGGAGAGTTTTGAGAAACCCAAGTGAGAGACACCGTGAGTTACTTGGCCTGCCATGATGGATGGATGCAAATGGGTTTAAGATGCATTTTCTGAGGTAGAGCTAACAACTTATAATGGATCAGATGGAATTTGGGGTTGGGGAACCCATTTCCTGCATAAGACAATGGTCCTCAACTTGGAGCAATTTTGATCAAAGGCTATTGTGCGTTTTTGAGCATATGATAGCCATTAGCAGTAAGGATTGCGTGAGTGTACAGCCTAACACTTAGTAGACTATATAAATATGTTAATTTTCCTTTTTCAGATGTTAAAAGAATTCCCAATGTTATTTTAAATATGCATTTTAATGTATTAAAAAGTACAACTGAATGTCCAAAAAAAAAAAAAAAGAAAAAAAGAAAGAAGCTGGACTAGCAGGCAATTAGCCTCCTATTTTCTATTTTGCTTACATTTTTATTCACATAAATCAAATTATTAGGACTTCCAAGGAAGTTTCACCACTATTAGGTCTTCTTTTAGGAATCTCATATCATGAAACAGTTTGAAAAGTTATAAGAAAAAAAAAGAAAAAGAAAAAAAAGAAAAGAAAAAGAAAAAAAGTTACAAGAATTTAAATATCACAAGGCATAGAAAATTAACGTTAATTAAATCAAATTATTAGGACTTCCAAGGAAGTTTCACCACTATTAGGTCTTCTTTTAGGAATCTCATATCATGAAACAGTTTGAAAAGTTATAAGAAAAAAAAGAAAAAGAAAAGAAAAAAAAGAAAAGTTATAAGAATTTAAATATCACAAGGCATAGAAAATTAACATTAATTAAATCAAATTATTAGGACTTCCAAGGAAGTTTCACCACTATTAGGTCTTCTTTTAGGAATCTCGTATCATGAAACAGTTTGAAAAGTTATAAGAATTTGAATATCACAAGGCATAGAAAATTAACGTGTATGTTATACGATGTTAACATAAAACAAAACTTTAAAAAAAATTCTGGTTTCTGAATAAGGCAGGTCAGGTGCACTGTGTAGTGGGAATTGGTAAGGAATAGCATGACTTCAGGCTTTCAAACACGGATTGACGGCGTGTGTTGTGTTTGTCACGTCCCCACATGCTTTCAGGACCTGCCGGCTGTTGCTGTGGCTGTGCTATTGGTTGGGGGACCTGAGCGCAGGCTTCATGACCAGAAACTCCAGGCCCAACATTGTGCTGCTGATGGCGGACGACCTGGGGGTAGGGGATCTGTGCTGCTACGGTAATAACACAGTGAGGTAAAGAAGCCACCCCGCTGTGGAGGGGGTGCCTCGGGTCCTCTGGTTCCTTCTGAGGCTCTGTCTTCGGTGTGTAGACCCGTCTTCTTCCTATGCCCTCACACGGTCATCCGTCTGTGTGTGTCCTCATCTCCTCTTCTAAGAACACCCTGCTCCTGTTGGGACCCACCACTGACCCACCACTGACTTTAACTTAATCTCCTCTTTAAAGACCCCACCTCCAAAAAAGAAAAGAAAAGAAAAGAAAAAAAAGACCCCACCTCCCCATGCTCCAGAAACACTCCCATTCTGAGGTCCTGAGGGTTAGGGCTCCTACTTATGAATTTGGGGAGACCACCGTTCAGCCCATGACACACATCACGTGCCCTTTTGTGTCTGGTTTCTTTCACGGAGCATCATGTTTTCAACAACGCGGTAGCAAGTGTCATTCCGTCCTGTCTGTAAGGAAGTAACATTCCACGGCCCAGATGAACGACCCCTTAGAGATTTTTCAGGATCTTCCCTGATTTATTTCTGAAGCTTTTGGTGACCATGATCCTTGCTCCTCAGCACCAAACAAATCTTATTCGTGTGCAAATACACGGTGCCTCCTAGCGTGAATTTAAATACCACCGGTTCTCCTTGGAATGTGTCTCACGCACTAGTCCTATATTTTAAGCAAATTTTTGTACTTTGAAAGGAGCTGGTCTTCTTAAAGGCGTTTAAGGTCTGCATGAGCACATCTGTTTCCCATTTAAACTCCTGCAAGGAAGTAACGGGTAAGGCAGGAGACGTTGCCTGGGAATCTAGTACTGTCACTCTCAGCCAGATGCTGACTCTACTTGCACAAAATACCGGTCTGCACAGATGGACTCTCCCCTACGCAGATGCTGAGAGTGTTTGGGAATATGGGGCTCTCTCCCCCCCTCACATTGCTGTGGGGTTGTCATTCATGTGTTATTAAGATTGTGGATACCTTAGTTTATCGGATTTGCTAAAAGCACCTGTGTGAGCCTATATCCTATAGATGCCCAAAAAAATCTTTGGGGATCGTAAAATACCAGATGAGCAAAGTCGGCAGTAAGTGAAACTCCAAAATGCTACCATTCCTTTATTTTTAAAAAAGGATACATTTTACTACAAGAAATACGGTACAATTTTATGTAATCCAAGTCACCCCTTCATTTCGGGGAATATAATATGAACAAATGGACTAACGTTTGCATTGAAATGCCTATGAGCTCACACTGGTTATAGTTTAATTATACCCGCGGACCTGTATTAGTCTGCAATTGTTTTGCCTGAAGATATATTGTTTTAAAATGTGCTTTCCATTTCTTTGTGACCGTGGATGATGCATCTAAACAGGCAGACGGGTTGAAGCTTTAAAAGCATGTATTTTAGGTTTACAGAAAACAGAGTCATTGGACTCAAAAAACGGGATGGCTTTGAATCTTCTTTATTTTGTTGAGAATTAGAAACCCACGTGATGAACCCTCCTTCTGTCTATAGCACACCCAATATCGACCGCCTGGCAAGCGAAGGCGTGAGGCTCACCCAGCACCTGGCAGCTGCCTCCGTATGCACCCCGAGTCGAGCTGCCTTCCTGACAGGGAGGTACCCCATCAGATCAGGTGAGTCAGGGCAATGCAAGGCCAATGTTGTCTATATGTCGTGCTTTCTTCTTATTTATTTCTTGCTACTCTTCATAAAGACTCTCCAAAGGTCGCTTACAGTATTAAGGATCTAAATACAAATGGGGATGGTATTGCTCTACCTGCACAGATTAAATAGGTGGGTCTCTTGCCAGGTGCCACTAAGCCTGCTCACCTGTGTGCATACAGCAAAGGGTTTCAGGCTCTGGTGAGCAATTTCCCAACTGCTTCTAGGATTTGCAGGTACGTGTAGTCAGAGCCTTCAAAGTGTTCCTCTTGTCCTCAAGCTAGCAGAGAGCATGTAATAGTTACAAGAAAAGTGGATCTGTGCAGTGCCTGGGGATGTGATTGGAACCAGAAGGAGCTCTTGGGGAGGACGTGGAAAAGATGAGTCATACATTTTCTCTCTCTCTCTCTCACACACACACACACACACAACATAATGTTGTAGAATCAACATTACAAATATCAATGTTTATACTCAGCTACAACATATCAAACCTTTTATGATGAAGAAGTTACCGATATTCCCGATCCCTAAATTTCCACATTTCTACCTAAGTATAGAGGTGTCTCGATAGGACCTCCACTTGAGAGGAGGGCCTGGAGGAGACATGGGTTTCTCACCATATAGAAAGATGGGATCGAAGTTCTGCTTCATCAGATTTTCTTTTTTTTTAAAAAAAAGATTTTATTTATTTATTCATGAGAGACACCCAGAGAGAGAGGCAGAGACACAGGCAGAGGGAGAAGCAGGCTCCATGCAGAGAGCCCGACATGGGACTCGATCCTGGGACTCCAGGATCACACCCTGGGCTGAAGGCGGCGCTAAACCGCTGAGCCACCCGGGCTGCCCCTTCATCCAATTTTCATACACACACTAACATCTGTACATATATTTATAATTAATTAAAAGATGTAACCACTTTTCTTGACAATGACAGGTAGGCTTCCATCTTTTAGGATTTGGCAAAAGGCCCTTTTTAATGTACCTGTTTCTGTTGAGAAGGGAAAAGCAAGAGGCAGATTGGATCACTGCTATTTTAACATATTCTGTTTTTTTTTAATTGATTATGTATGTTGGTGTAATACCTTTCATTATAGGTTTATTCTTGGTAGTTGTAATTTAAGTAGGATATATGCACTTCAAAGTGCAACTATCCCAGTGGTCGTTCAATGAGCATTGGAAACCCATAGGAGCCCATGAAGCATCCCAGGAGAATCCTCCTGGATGATGTTCCTTGAAATGTGAGGAGTGAGAAGTGAGGATGTGCTAGTAGAGGTAGTGGCATGCACAGATAATGCAGTCCCACGTGAGTGCACTAGGAGAATAAGGCAGCCACATCAATAATCAGTCGTCTCAAACTGTCTCAAACCATCTCGAATCAGTTGTTATCAAATACTGTGTAAGCTATACCCCAGATTTAGATTTAGATGGACAGATGGTAATGAGGTTTGACCAGAGGAGGGACATGGGTTGGAAAGTGCTTCAGAAGGTACCTGAGATGGTGGATGGAGATCACCTCATCTTGATCATTATTCATGCTTTTGATTCTCCAGCTCAAGAGGAGCTGGTGGACATCACAGCACAACCCAACTTAAGCTCTACCCCAAAGCTATGGCATCAGAGATAAATATCTGAATCGTTTACCAGGGTAGAGTTATCAGGACTTGACATGGGATTGGACGGAAGAGGCAAGTCTGAGTGAGATGGAGGATTCCAAAGGCATTTGTGCATTGAGTGGCTGGGGAGGGGATTCTGGTGTCCTTTGTTGAGGCAGGATTGGAGTACGATGACCATCGACTGACTCTGTGTTGCTCACGTTGAGATCAGGGTTCCTAAGTATAGAGACGTCTAGATAGGACCTCAACTTCAGAGGGTCTGGAGGAGACGTGGGTTTCTCACCATGTAGAAAGATGGGATCAAGGCTCAGAACTGAGGTCCAAGGATACGGTCCAGAGTAACATGCACAATTACATTTGAATTTTGAATAATCAATGAATAGGTCTTTAGTACAAGTATGCCCTGTGCAGCGTTTGGGGCATGCCTGCACTAAAAAAAAATCATTTGTTATTATTATGAAATTCTAGTGTGACCAGATATCGTGTATGGAGCTGGTGATCCTGATCCCAACAGGATACCTGCATTTGACAAATGGGAGGACGAGCTCAGTAGAGACGAAAAAGCAAGGGAAAGGTCAGGAAAGAACAGAGTGGTGGAGGTGCACTAGCACACACTTCGAGGAGAGGAAGAAGATTCCTAGAGTTAGTCATGAGTGTCATGAATGAGGGACTACGATACTCATTTGGTGCCCCCTTCTGTGACCTTAGGAATGGCGTCTCCCTACAACCTGAACCGCGGGCTCACCTGGCTTGGAGGCTCGGGCGGTCTGCCCACCAATGAAACGACCTTTGCCAAGCTGCTGCAGCACTACGGCTACCGCACGGGCCTCATAGGTATGGCCCGCTGAACTCTGACTGGGAAGCGGGGTCGTGCACATCCCGTCTCACTGGGGCTCTGCCTTCCCTGGGGACATCAGCTGGACTCACACCAGCTGACTACTTGTTGAGAGGAGATGCGAGCAGAAAGGATTTAATGCACGATTGTTCAGGACCTTTGGTACCTAGAGCAGGGTGTTGGAAGAATCGTGGGAACGAATCGCAAATGTGCTCATCCATTGTTATAACCAAAATGGAATATTCTGTAGGGGGTTCGGGGCGGAGGAGGGGAGAGGAATACATACTTTGATGACATCATTACTAGCAGAGAAGTGAATGCGTTTTGATTTTTTTTAATTTTTAAAATTTTATGGTTTTAACGATTGACTGACTTAATTTAGAGAGAGAGTGTGTGAGTGTGTGTAGGGAGCAGAGGGAGAGAGAATCTCAAGTAGATGCCATATTGATGGTAGAGCCCCATGCAGGGCTTGATCTCACAATGCTCAGATCATGGCCCGAGCCAAAACCAAAAGTCAGATGCTTAATTGATGGAGCCACCCAGGTGCCCTGGGAGTGTGTTTTTATTTTTTATTTTTTTTATTTTTTAAAGATTTCGTTTATTTATTCATGAGAAAGCCAGAGAGAGAAGGGGAGAGAGAGTGAGAGAGAGAGAGGCAGAGACACAGGCAGAGGGAAAAGCAGGCTCCATGCAGGGAGCCCGATGTGGGACTCGATCCCAGGTCTCCAGGATCACACCCTGGGCCGAAGGCAGGTGCTCAACCGCTGAGCCACCCAGGCTGCCTGGAAATGTGTTTTTTTTTTTTTTTTTTTTTTTTTTTTTTTTTTTTTTTTTTTTTTTTTTTTGGAAATGTGTTTTTAAACAGCTCCTCTTGAGCTGGAGAATCAAAAGCATGAATAATGATCAAGATGAGGCGATTACTACATTAGACCCTTGACTAATGAGGGAACTATGGACGCTGACACCCACCCCCCGCCCACCCCGCACAGTGGAAAATCCACGTACAGATTCTGAGTCCCCCCCAAATCAACCGCCAACAGCCTGCTGTTGACCAGGAGCCTTGCCAATAACATAAACAACTGATTGACGCATATTTGTAAATCCTACGGGTTATATGCCATGTTCTTACAACAAAGTGAGCTGGAGAAAAGACACTGATCCAACGAAATCCCCGGGGGAGAAAGATACATTCACAGGACTGTACCGCATTTATCAAAAATAATCCCCGTGTAAGTAAACCCACAGAGTTCAGACCTGTGATGTGTGACGGCCAGCTGTAGTCTACTTAGGCGGGTCACCTGATATCTTACCCCCTTTTTGGGGGAGGCATGACATTTTGACAGCATCCCACCACATTCGTTCTGTGGAATTCCAATCCAATGAGTGAGGTGCTGTGAGCAAATAACTTTCAGAAATGCCACCTGTTTACTATGTGCATGGTTTTTAGGATTCTCCACGTGGGATGTCAGACTCTTAAATGTTTTGAGATGTCCTCCCTTAAAGGAATAAATTAACAAAAGAATGACTTTGTCCCCGCCCCCCCCACGTGACCACTATGGTGTTTGTCCCTATTGAACTGCAAGCAGCACGGTGTGGACGGAGACCTCATACACTGTGTCTCTGGAATAGTCCAGAGCACAGCCAAACCCAGGTTGAAATTCAGCTCTGCCATTATTAGTTAACATGACCTCAGGGTTATTAATCCATCTACAGGGTGAATTTCTCTTTGGCAATCGAGGGAGGGCCTGGAGTGGATTAAGTCCAATAGTGTGTGGAAGTGGATTAGTAAGAGCTCAATAAAACGAATAGTGAGCATCACCTGAAGCCTTTTGCTTATGGCTACTCTTTTGCCGTTACCTCGGACCCTTGGAGCCGCTCCATTGGTAGAATTTTGGTTCCTTTTCAGTGGGATGGAATAAAAGAGTCCGAAGGCACTGCTGGATAACAGATGCGGGGTGTAGGGAAAGCGGTGTTGGTGACAAATATGGGGACCTTCTTAGCATCTCCCAGGGAGGTGGTTGGAGTACCAAGGCAACACCCTCATGGCGAGCGAGTGCAAGTCATATTTAACTTTTCTAAGCGAAGCCCACGTTCCGGAAACTGGTGGATGTATCTGCTCCCCTGGTGCCATTTTGTTTCTCCCGCAGGCAAATGGCACCAGGGTTTGAGCTGTGCCTCTCGGAATGATCACTGCTACCACCCCCTCAACCATGGGTTCGACTATTTCTACGGGCTGCCCTTTGGCCTCCTAAGCGATTGCCAGGCCTCCAGGACGCCGGAGCTCCACCGCTGGCTCCGGATCAAACTTTGGATCTCCACGGCCGTGCTCAGCCTCGTCCCCCTGCTGCTCCTCATCCCCAAGTACGCCCGCTGGTTCGTGGTTCCGTGGAAGGTCATCCTCACCTTCGCTCTCCTCGCCTTTCTGTTTTTCATTTCCTGGTACTCCAGTTATGGGTTTACTCGGCGTTGGAACTGCATTCTTATGAGAAACCATGAAATCATCCAGCAGCCAATGCGGGAGGAAAGAGTGGCTTCACTCATGCTGAAGGAGGCCCTTGCCTTTATCGACAGGTATGGGGTCATTTCCAGCCCGATTCCTTGCACGGGAGTTTTGCTTGTGTTTCGGAGAAGTCGGGTTCGTCTTGGGCGTATGGGCCTCCTTGTGTGTGCACGTGTGTGTGTGTGATATTTGCCATATACTAGAATCTCCCCTTACAATAAAATTGAACATGAAATTTCCTGCAAAACACTAAAATGGTAAAGAAATACATTTTGGGACCTCTGGGTGGCTCAGTGGTTGAACTTTGGCTCCAGTCATGACCCCTGGGTCCTGGGATCGAGTCCCACAGGGAGCCTGTTTCTCCCTCTGCGTGTGTGTGTCTCTCTCTCGAATAAATAAATAAAATCTTTTCAAACAATCTTCTTTAAAAAAAAAAAAAAGAAATACATTTTGTTCACTCTTTTTTTTTATAAAAACTGGAATGCCTATGACTTTGATCTATATCACTTCAGTGTGGATTGGGATCTGAACTGAATCAATCTTAGGGATCGATCTTGATTTTGGTTTGTCTTAGAAGCTGCCCGAAAATACTTCTCTAACCGTGAATGATGAGGGAGTGCTTCTAGGCGTAAATACGTAATTTGAACTTTTATGCGTTCAGTAGAAGCCACGTGCGCGTGAAGGTGAAGGTCTCCTGTCTTCTGCGCGCCAGCTCCCTTCTAGGTTACCAACTAGAAGCAGATTGAGTTGTAGATGTGGATGCTCATTCATCGGCTCTGTCTGTGTTATTGGGGAGTAGATGGAAGAGGAAAATGATAATTTTGTGGAATTAATGAGTCCGACAGTGGAATTTCATCCACTCTTATGCTTTGATTCTTTGCTGCATGTAACACAGCGGTCAGAATGCGGTCACTCAGCTCTGCTTGCCACTCCCATGCGCCCTCTTTGACAGAACACACCCAGGCTCTATGCCCTTCCCCCTTTATCATACCCGGTTGTAAAGGTGTGAAGGAGAAATCTTAAATGGCTCCATATGACATTAAAATGCATGACACACAACAAATAAGGCGTATTAGCACCTTAGCTCTTTCTATGTTGCTTCCCGGGATTCTGTGCAAGCAGCCTCATGGTCCAAAGTTCATGCCAAAGCTCCAGCCATCGCTTTTATGTTTCAGGCAGTACTGAGAAGGAAGAGGAGGAGGAAGGAACGAAGACAGATTGCACTCACTGCTTTGTCGCTGCTGCGAACGTTCTGATATTCTTTATTCCCACTCATGGCCTTTCCACTCACGTCCTTCTGATACTGCATTAGTTGCTACTCGTTGTGAGTGGTAAGGGTGACGTAAGGACATAGACAACCTCTATCAACCATTTCGGGATCTTTCAACTGATATAGAATCATATCTGAGTGGAGAAAACGCCTCGGTTTGCGATGATAACTCACTTCTCGTGTCCCGCCCCCTCCGACTTAGGTACAAACGCAGCCCCTTCCTGCTCTTTGTGTCTTTCCTGCACGTCCACACTCCGCTGATCACCAAAGACAAGTTTGTGGGTCACAGCAAGTACGGTCTCTACGGGGATAACGTCGAAGAAATGGATTGGATGGTGGGTAAGTATCGAGGGAAATCATCTTAACTGTGTGAGGCGTGAGAAAGCGAATCCGCACCGGTTCCCTCAAACAACGGACAGCCCCTCGGGTGGGTCGGCCGGTTGCTGAGTAGTTGTTCCCATGAACAACTGTGCAGCGAGACCAGCCACACTTAGAAATACGGGTTTCCCCGTATTACGGGCTCCCCCGTCCTTAAGGTCGAGACCCGTTGTTCAAAATCGATGAAGGTGCCTCGTGAAGGATACGGCCCCTCCCCATCGTTTGGATGCATGTAAGTGCAAATGCCTCATTCTCATGAGCTCACTGTTACGAGAAATGCTTAGAAAAGCAGGACAGAATTTACCAAAACCGAAGCCCTGCGTTTAGAAGTCATAAAGCGTCAATACGGAGATTAACACAAAGGGTCATAAATAAACGTGCATATCAATAAAACAACCAATCGTGTTTTCCAAATAGCCTCTTTCCTCATCTGGACGTGATGTAGGATTTCTTCGGCTCAAAATAGTATTTTACTTTTGAAACACGGGACTTTTTTTTTTGTTTGTTTGTTTCGTTCTACTAGTGGAGGCCTCTGAAAAGTGTTCTGTGCAGAACCACCTAAACTAATATTCACAGAATTTTACATTTTTTTAAGTTTCTTAAAGATCAAAATGTTACTTTTGGATATACTGAATACATATAAACATGCATTTAATCTCTATTAATATGAAGTCAATGAAGCAAGGAATTAATTTAAATTGATATTTTAGATATATCCATGCAAGTTAAATATTAATATTCATATATGTGTACATGCACTGTTTATATGTCTTTATATGCATAATAAATACTTTTTAAAAAATTTTACTGGCAGATACACACAAACATTGAAACCTAGTGACACCTGCTGCAGTAAAAACAGCTCTAACATTATAACGTCAGTGTAACTGTAAAAGATTATGATTTCTTACCTTGACGTTTATCCTCCCCCAGGACAATCTGCTTTGGAAACAAGGCATTTTGCTGCATTTCTATCTCGAGGCCAAGAACACTTTTATGCAAAAGGACTTTCTGCTCATGTTTATATGTAGAGTTTGCCATGAACAGCTAATGACGCTTTTATTTTTATTTTTTATTTTTTTAAATTTTTATTTATTTATTTTTGCTAATTATGTTTTTATTCTGTTGTCTATGTAAATACATGATGGGGATGTGCGGTGACTACTACTAATTGCGTTTAGTAATACTATTAATTGCATTCCTGGGCTGATACTGTTCACATGAGAGAAATGAAAAGTAGGTATTTCTCTGCACGACATCTTCCAAATACGATGCTTTTCCCCACTTCGTGGCTGATGACAATCTTATCAAAACCAGAGGCAGGTTGAAAATCAGACAGGTGTCTTTTGTGTGCATGTTTTTTTTTCTACTTGGCGATATGATGATAAAGCTTAAGACCATTTCCTAATAACTTTCTCAAGAAGAAGCTGTCCCAATGCTAGACTCAGAATGACACACAGAGTGAATCTTCCAAATGCCCCAAGCATTCAGCAATATTTTAAATTCTTTGTTCAAGGGAACCCGTATTTAAAAAATATATATTTTAGCGGCTTTTTATTTTTGTCTCCTTTCCTTGCATTTTTGTCTAAGAAGTTTTATGATTATTCTTCTGCAAAACGCACATACATATGCACACACACTCCTATAGGTTTTATTTTTTTTTTTTTTTTTTTTTTTTTTTTTTTTTTTTTTTTTTTTAATTTTTATTTATTTGTGATAGTCACAGAGAGAGAGAGAGAATGAGGCAGAGACACAGGCAGAGGGAGAAGCAGGCTCCATGCACCGGGAGCCCGACGTGGGATTCGATCCCGGGTCTCCAGGATCGCGCCCTGGGCCAAAGGCAGGCGCCAAACCGCTGCGCCACCCAGGGATCCCTCCTATAGGTTTTATGCATCGAGTGCACAGAAGGTTACAGATATGGATTTCCAAAAAATAAAATGATTCGCATGTATTTTATTTACTTAGTATAAATAGCATAAATCACCATGATGCTAAATATGATAGCCAGCTCTGATAAGAACTGATAATTTACATGTAATTATTTTCTTACCAAGAAGCCATAATTTTGTTTATTTTACAAAATCTGGGTTGTAAGATATTTTATTTTATTATTATTTTTTATAAAATATTTTAATTTCTAGCTGCAACATTCCTTTTTTTTTTTTTTTTTTTAGCTGCAACATTCCTAAAAAATGGTCAACGTACCTTACAAAGCAAATCACTTTTAGACAAGGAAGCAAGGATAATGAGTTTATGCTTAAATCACTTTTCTTTGAAGCTGGTCACGTTGTCTTTGCATGTCTGAATGGGACAAGGTTGTGGCGGGTGGGGGGTGTCATGCTGGACGGTAGGACCACAGTGCGACACGAGAAACCCAGGGCGAACGTCCAGCTGGAATCAGAAATTAAATCAGCATAGTTTGGGATGTGGCGACATCAGCTTTCTACTAGTTTTTTTTCAAAAACCTTTTGTCCCCTAAAGAGAGTGTCTACACGGCAGTGCAATGCCTGCTGAGTCTAGCGGATGTACTAATTATGGTCCGATGCTTAGCTACGAGCTAAGCAACAAGACTAGCCGGCCGGTCAGATGAGAGAGGCGAGGGGACAGTTCATCCTTTGCAGGGTGGGGCCCATGCTCTCTGCAGCAAGGCTAGGGCTCTGCTAATTTACTCCTGGACGTGTCTGGTTTCAAACCGTCTCCTGTCTTATTAGCGTTCGTAAGTTTCTTTTAACGGCCAGACCTAGTATTTAATGGTTACTTGTATTTTGAGTGATGACGATACTGTATACTACATACTAGTTCAGACTTTCTAATATAGTGTATGTGTATATGTAGTGGGTGTATCTAATATGTGTATATTATTACATGAGTTGTAAAATATATTTTCTTACATATTATATATAATATGTTTCTTGTGTGTATCATATATTGTCTTATTTTATGTATATTACATATTATATTTTAAAAACATTACATAATGTATGTGCTGCCAAAGCGAGCACTTAAATATTAGAGAAGAAAATAATTTATTTATTTATTATTTATTTATTTATTTTAAAGATGGGATGTTCCCATTTTTATTTATTTTATTTATTCACTATTTTTTAAAAAAGATTTATTTATTTATTCATGATAGACAGAGAGAGAGAGAGGCAGAGACACAGGAGGAGGGAGAAGCAGGCTCCACGCTGGAAGCCCGAAGTGGGTCTCGATCCCCGGACTCCAGGATCGTGCCCTGGGCCAGAGGCAGGCGCTAAACTGCTGAGCCACCCAGGGATCCCCAAGAAAATCATTTATTACATACTGAAATGATGGATCAAATGTCATATAATAAAATTACACATTACACGATAAAATATCCATTAGTATTATAAAATAAGTAAATATTATATAATGCTATGATATAATATATAATAATTAAACATTATACAATATTTTAATAGATTATACTATATAATAGATTATATACTATATATTATATATTTAATATAATATTTTAACATATTATCAATTATGCTTATAAATATTTCACTATACCTACATATCATATATTGCATATTTGCATATCATATATTACATATTAGTATATAATACTCATAGTATAAAAAGTACACAGGATTATAATATGTAAATTATATTTTATATATTTACACACAAATAATATATTTATCATATATTATCTATTACAATTTAATATCATCTAAAACATACAGGAACAATTTATCATATATTATGTACTACAATTTAATATCATCTAGAACATAGGAACATTTTTATATTTTGAAATATAATAATATTTATTGTTATATTATTAGCTATAAATTATTTGTATGTTTACTATTTATTATGAATTTATATTGAATATATTCTTTTATATACATATATAAGATATTACAAAATATAAAATATATAATAAATAATTACAAATATATAAAGCTCAATTTTATATTGTATACTATCTAGTATATTCTATGACATGTAGTATATATTTATATGTCTACTGTATAGTCTACTTATATATGCTACATGTGTATTAGAGTGTGTAATAGCGATTTACCATATGTTATGATAGCCTATACAATAAAATAACCCTTAATTATTCTGTTGTGCTAACAAACGCCTAATAATAAAAACACTGTGAAAACTGTGGTCCCTGGTGAAAGGTGAGAGTCTCTTGTTTCCACCTGCAGGTAGGATCCTGGAGACCCTGGACCAGGAGCGCCTGACCAATCACACACTGGTGTACTTTACCTCAGACAACGGGGGTCGCCTGGAGGTGCAAGAAGGCGAGGTCCAGCTGGGTGGCTCCAACGGCATCTACAAAGGTGATGTGCACAGTACCCATGTGGTTTAGTTATAATAATAATAATAATAATAATAATAATAATAATAATACTTCAGTGCTGTCTACTCCGTTTTGTGTGCGTGCACATTCATTCACAAACTCGGTTTGCAGATTATTGTGGGAGTTATATTCTCTTATGAAACTAGATGGGAAAAGTTGCAAGTTCTGGGGCAATTTCTGAGAATGTAAGACGAAAATGCCTGATGTAATGAAAGCTTCTTGAGTGTCAATGTGTAAGGTCTCAATGACCACCTATGGCAGGTCTCTCAGCCCTTGTACTCTGGGCATTTGGGGGTGGATGGCTCTCTGATGTGGGGCACTCTGGGAACTGTAGGGTGTTGAGCAGAGTCTCTGATCTTCACCTTCCAGTTGCCAGGAGCACCTCCTACTCCCCTCCCCAACATAATAGTGACAACCAAAACTGTCTCAAGACATTCCCCAGTATCCCCCCAGGGCCAAAGTTCTCTCTAGTTGAGAGCCACTTGCTCTAAAATAATACTCACTTGAATAATCAAATTCAGGTTTTTCATGGAATAAAACCAATTTATGTTACCACTGTGCTTCAAACACTGTGAAATGATCATCAGGAAAGGAGGTATTCACTTGGAGTGGGTGCCTTCCTCCTCATTGCAAGTGGACTCTTCTGACTTTCTTGGATGCACTCCATGCTGGAATATTCAGTAGCTCCAGTGAGTCTGCCCTTATGGATCAGAAAAACGGATGAAAACAAATATTTTAAAAATGAATTTGGTGCTTGCTACATCCCTCCTTCTATCCCCAATCCCAATCAAACAAAAACAAAAACAAAAGGGTGTCAAAATTGTCATCATTACAAAAATCAGAACTTTAGTAGTTCCTTGTACTTTATGGAACAATTTAGGATAGATTGGTAGATAGATGATGGATGGATGGATAGATGGATGGATGGATGGATAGAATAGATCGAGGATAGATAGATAGATAGATAGATAGATAGATAGATAGAATGGATGGATGATTGCAAAGACATGATAGGTAGCTGGATAGGTAGATAGATGATGGATGGATGGATGGATGGATGGATGGATGAATGGATGGATGGAAGGATGGATTGGTGGATAGAATAGATCAATGATAGATAGATAGATAGATAGATAGATAGATAGATAGATAGATGAATGGATGAATAGTTGCAAAGACATGATAGATAGGTAGCTGGATAGGTAGAGAGATGATAGATTGATCAATCCATAGATACATAGATAGATAGATAGATAGAAATCATATATAGATAGAAGATAGGTAGGTGATAAATCAATGGATGGATGGATGGCTAAATGGATGGCTGGATGGCTGGATGGACGGGTGGAAAGACAAGATAGACAGGCAGATAATTGGTAAATGGATGATAGATATATTGATTGATCCATACATAGATAATACATGATAGGTAGATGATTGATAGATGGATCGATGACAGATAGATGATAACTAGATAGATAAGTAGTAGAAAGATAGACATGATAGATACGTTATATGTAGTGACTGACAGCAAGTGAACTCCTAAGTGTATTCACCTTTTCTGGTGGGTCATGTCAGGTAGCATGGACTAAGTTGGTGCCAAGCCTAGTAGAAACGGTGTGTGATAAAATTAAGTCACTCTATATATACCATCAAATAAGCTGTGATTATATTAATAGTGATATTGCTTGTGTGCGTGTGTGTGTGTGTGTGTGTGTGTGGTGGGGGGTTGTTTGTGCATAAAACCATCACTCTAAAAAGCTCCTTCATATGTCTCTCAAAGACACATGGCAAAATTGTCATGAGCAGTTTTTTTTTAATTTTTATTTATTTATGATAGTCACAGAGAGAGAGAGAGAGAGGCAGAGACACAGGCAGAGGGAGAAGCAGGCTCCATGCACCGGGAGCCCGATGTGGGATTCGATCCCGGGTCTCCAGGATCGCGCCCTGGGCCAAAGGCAGGCGCCAAACCGCTGCGCCACCCAGGGATCCCCATGAGCAGTTTTTAACTTTGGAGCTGGCCTCCAGCGCACCAGGAGGACAGACACCGTGTCTGGGTAGATGATTGGTTTTGTTGTAGGTGCCTACCACAGTCGCTGGCCATTAAACATGACCGTGGAAGTGTCAAGGTGGGTTTATGTTTGCTTTTTTGTCCGTTGCTCATTGGCATACAAAACAAACACAAATTCAGTGCAGGCATCTTGTTAAGCTTTCCAGAAAGAATGGTGCTCATGAGCTGGGATGGCTTTGGACGCTGGCTAGACCGGTGTCTTTGTCCCTTAATGTTTTACTATTTAGCGTCTCTCCACTTTCACAGAGAGACCTTGTCTTTTTCTTTTCTTTGTAATTCATGCTACCAGAGTGATGGCATGTGAAGGGCATTGCATGAGCATTTCATGTTTGTTCTACTTTGGAAGAGTTTCCTCTTACCCCACCCAGAGAATCTGATTGTTTTCCCATAAAGACACTATATGATCTTGACCATGTCACTTGGCTTAGGACCGTATCTCTATTCTGCATGAATGTCTTGACCTCAGGATAGGTCCTAAAGCATGGGCTTCTTCTATTTTGTGCTCAGGAACACCCGGAATGACCATAGTCTGAGATGCAATCTTGAACAGTTTATCATTCTCTGCACCCCATTCATGTGACTATGACCCCTCCGTCTCCATCCATATGGGGGGGATCACTGAATAAAAACCAAATTCTTTATCGTCTCTCAAGATTCAGCATGACCTAGGTAGAACCTGTTTCTCTGGTCTTTCTTGGAGCTTCATTTACGTATCCATCTTTTAGAGCCCCGCGTGATTCCAATAAAGACTGAAGATTTGCCAGAATGTTCTTATCTCGTAATAGTGGAACTGCGTTGGCACTCTTGGCCCAAAAAAATGCTCTGTATTAGGACAACACTTGCTTTTATCTATCATACCTGGGTTTGTCGATTGAGGGCCAGATGTTCAGAAGTTGCATTCCAACTTTGTGAAAGCAAGAAATATATCTCAGGTTGTCTGTATCTCTGCATGTGTGTGTGTGTGTGTGTGTGTGTGTATGTGTGAGAATATAGCACACTGGCATGAATTTGCAAGTGACAGGAAACACTCCATCTAGATGTGATTTCCGACTAAGTGGACAAATGCAGTTGACTCGAATTCATCTTTGGCTTTCATCTTTGGTTTCAGGTGGGCAAGGGATGGGCGGATGGGAAGGCGGCATTCGTGTCCCAGGAATATTCCGGTGGCCGACAGTCCTGCAGGCTGGGAAAGTGATTAACGAACCCACGAGCCTAATGGACATTTACCCGACACTGTCTTACATAGGCGGAGGGATGTTGCCCCAGGACAGGTATGGACACCGCGCTGGCTCCTAACCTAGGGGGATATAGCTGACGTGCACTTGGACGCATCAGTGAATGTTCTATGGGTCTACGTGGTGATTACTTCATTTTTCAATATTCTGCTAAGATAGGCAGACAACATCTTTCTCTACCTAGTGGATGGTGGGAGAACTTCTCTGTTTCCCTATTGGAAAATATTCTACTTTGTCATAGTTACGCAGACACAGGCTTGGTTGTCCTCATGTCCTCAGACACAGGCTTGGGATTGAGCCTTTCAGTTGTATATTCCC
Organism: Canis lupus baileyi; assembly: GCF_048164855.1. Lineage (NCBI taxonomy): Eukaryota > Metazoa > Chordata > Mammalia > Carnivora > Canidae > Canis > Canis lupus. The sequence continues at coordinate 1,503,951 of NC_132877.1, forward strand.
ACAAAGCACCCAGACGATTAAGCAAATATTTATTAGGTAAATTACTGAATAAAAGTAAATATGGGTCAGGGCACCTGGGTGGCTCAGCGGCTGAGTGTCAGGACGTGATCCCGGGGTCCTGCCGAGTCTCGCATCAGGCTCCTGCTCGGTGGGGAGTCTGCTTCTCCTTCCGCCTGTGTCTCTGTCTCGCTCTCTGTGTCTTTCATGAATAAATTAATAAAATCTTCCCAAAAGTAATTATATATCAATGTATGTGTGATGAATTATGCTTTATTTCTCTATGGGCTCCCAAGATGCATAAATACATCCTGTGCTCTAATGGTTTAATTCCATGTGTGAGGACTAGTATCTGTTCATCTGCAGTGGGGTTTTTTTGAATCCAATATATGTCGAGAGCTCAGTTTTCTAATCCATGATGCTCATTCATAGCATCCTACAAGGTAGTGGAATAACATCTCTAGCCGCTCACCTCTTCTACTATCTTAAAAATTATGAGTTTTACCTCTTTTTCTGTTTTTTTTTGTATTCTCTGTTATAAAATGAGTGAAGAGGTGTACTGTTTTTTAAAGTCCTCTTCCTTTTCTCTCCTTCCCTCCACCTCCCTCTCTTCCTCCTCCTTGTCTGCTTAACTAACTCCCCCCTTCCTGCTGTCATAATATGTGTGACCAAACCATGCCTCTCTCACCACTTTCTGCATCTCTTCCTCTCTCCCCAGAGTCATCGATGGCCGGAACCTAATGCCCCTGCTGGAAGGCAGAGTGTCCCACTCGGACCATGAGTTCCTCTTCCACTACTGTGGGGTCTACCTTCATACAGCCAGGTGGCATCAGAAGGACTGTGAGTATGAAGATGGCAGTTGTGTGGGAACATGATAGAGATACAGCCCTGTTTGCTTTTCCTCCTGGGAGAAGTTGTGCCATGGACAAACAGCATCCAGCCACAATAGTTCTTTCTCCTTAGGGAAGTTAGTTATGCAGCCATTGCTCCTTGGTAGATTCTAGAGGTGTGTGCAAGCTCGTGTGCATGAATACATCAGAGAGAGAGAGATAGAGACAGAGACAGAGACAGAGAGAGAGACAGAGAGAGATTCCACAACTAAGGACACTGGGATAATTAGCAGCAAGGAGTAAAGTCTGCATGTAACCCGCACAGCAGTTACTGTCTCCTTCCAATTAATCATCTCTGCCTCACCTTCGTGCTATAGGATTCATACAAATAAATATAAATTAACAGGAAATACTCATTTCCTTGCATCTGTAGAGAAAGCTCTATCACAGACATTTGGATAAAGTTCCAGAATTCTTGTTTGATGGGAGATAACTTAATTTTCAGAAAAGATATGGATTTTCTCCCATGTGATGCATCACTTGTGATGTGATCCATTCTTCAGGTCTCTGTGGATGAATGTCCCACATAAAACAAGAACAAACCCACAAAAACCTCTTCCTTCTAGATTCTGTATCAGTTAGGGGGATGTTCAATGGTAAGGAACAAGAAAATAGCTCCCCTCAACAACCAAATCTTCCCAGATTTAACTACCGAGGGTTAAACAAATAGAATTCTACTTATATTTTCATAATAAGGTTTTCAGAAGTTGGAAACACTGAGCTGGGACAGTGCTCAACGCCATGACCGGGATCTGGGTTCTTTCTCTACTATCTCCACTCGGCCCTCTCTGGCACGCTGGTTTTCATTCTCATGCTCCTTCTAATGCTGTGGTTGCAAAGTGGCTGCTGTTTCTCCAACCATCACCTCTGCACCCCATGCAGGAAGGAGAGGGAAGAGCAAAGGGTGTGAAGGACCGAGTCATGTGATTTAGCCTAATTTTATTAGAAAAGCCTAGTGTTTCTGCAAAACCCCACCCACAGCCTTCTGAAAAAGCCTCATTGACCACAGGCTGGAGAACACTTACAATGTTTTCCAGTTAAAATTGATCTCTGGGAAGAGAACCACTAACCATTTATACGGGAAGAAAAAAAGGAAACAAGGAAGGAAAAAAGAGAGAAAGAGGGCCAGAAGGAGGAAGAAAAGAATGAGGAATGATGGACTTTGCCAAAGGAGCTTTGTCCATTTCAGACTGGAAAGAGGTATTTAGTCTTAGAAAATTTTCCATTAAAAAAAAAAAGAAAAGAAAAAAAGAAAATTTTCCATTTTGCCTATGCCACGTCAGGTTGAAATAGTGATTGGAGTCAGAATTTCAAGGATTATAGCAGCCATCCAAGTGGTAGCTATTATCTCCGAATGCCCTCATGATAAAGTCAAAAGAAAAGTCTTGAAATTTGCAGCAAAATTGGGAGTTGTGCCTATGGTTGAGGAAACGCTACAGTTGCCATGTAATTCTGTGCACTAGATTATCAGTTGTTGGCAAAAGCATTTAAGAAATGTATTTTCAATGGAAAGAGTCCTAAAATGATACGAAATATGGCACTGTAATCGAGCTCTGTTTTCTAGGTGCAACCGTGTGGAAGGCCCATTACGTGACTCCCAAATTCTCCCCCGATGGAGCTGGCGCCTGCTATGGAAGCGGAATATGTCCGTGTTCTGGAGATGTCACCTACCACGACCCTCCGCTGCTCTTTGACGTCTCAAGAGACCCTTCTGAGACCCGACCCCTAAACCCTGATAACGAAGCATTATTTGACTCAGTGGTCAAGAAAATCGAGGCGGCCATAAAAGAGCATCGCAGGACACTCACACCTGTCCCACAGCAGTTCTCAGTGTTCAACACCCTTTGGAAACCATGGCTGCAGCCCTGCTGTGGGACTTTCCCCTTTTGTGGGTGTGATAAAGAAGATGACATCCTATCCACTGCTTGGTGAGCGGAAAGGGGCCACTGGTTCGTTCAGTCCACAGGGGATAAATAATTCTTCCCTCCACCCTCAGATTTCAGTTCTTTCTTCAAGTCATGTCCAGGAGCTCAATGAAGTGAAAGTGGATCTGGACACCAGTGTACCTAGAGTTGTGCCATGTTTTTAGATAATCGAGTCATTGTTCAAGCAAAAAGACAGGCCAAGGTGACCTTCTGCAGATTCTTATGGATCTGTGGTTCTTAGAAGGTGATTCGAAGCAATAGGTCGAAGGCATTGTGTTTACATAGTTCTGATAGAAACTTCTCCTTGCGGATCCTAAACCGAGACGTCTTATCTTTGTGATCAGTAATGATTAAGTATTTTGTTTCATCCTGAAGCAGACGGTGTACATATTACTGGAGGTGATGCCACTCTCATTTCTACTCCTTCATTTCCTGTCTTTTCTTCTTTCCTCCTCTTCCTGTCTTAAAAAAGGCCTGCCGACACGTCTTTGTCCTGTTTTGCTGACCTTTGAATGGGAAGGACTTGTTGTGTCTTGGTATTTTCGTGTGTAAAATGGAGGAAACCAATGTCTCTTGCGTAGAGTAGCTGTGAGCACTACATGCTGAAAACCCCCTATATCCAGGAAGCACTCAGTCAATGTCATTGTTACGAATGTTGTCATTGTTGTCCATTGTAATTCATCATTTCCTGTTAAGTTCACAGTAGGAAGCATAGAGAAGAGGCAATATTTAAAATAAAATAATATTTAAAATAAAAATGGATGAAAAAAGCTTTTACTTGAAGAAAGGCATTCAGGAAGCACACTTAGGAAACAATTCTAAGCAGTATAAACAAAAATAAATTTAAAAAATAAAAGTAAAAAAAAATAAATCTATACCTTGAGCAATCTTGGGAAAACAGCCGGGTGCAAGACCAACAAAATATCTTTAAATCGATCACAGGGAAACATCAGCTTTCCTATGAAATAAAAAGTATTAAGAGAAAAGTGGGTTTGCTAATGGCTCCAAGGGAAGCCATAAGACAAGGGAATAATCTCCTTAAACTACTAAGAGAAAATTGTCAACCCAGGTACTGCTTATGTTATAATGATGGTAAAAAATTTAAAAACATAGACAGTTATTACTTTAGAATTTTTATCCCTCTGTTTCATCTCCTTTCCTGTATTGTGAAGCTCTCTGGTATTAGAAGCTTTTTAAACAATTATTTTCCTGATGAATCAAGTCTTTAATCATTATGCAATTTATCTCTTTGTATCTGGTAATGCTCTTTATCTGGAAGTCCAGTTAAGCTGAAATGATCATAGCCATAGTGTTAAAATTTAATTAAATTGGGACACCTGAGTGGCTCAGTGGTTGGGCGTCTGCCTTTGGCTCAGGGAGTGACCCCGGGGTCCCGGGATCAAGTCCCACATTTGGCTCCCTGCATGGAGCCTGCTCCTCCCTCTGCCTGTGTCTCTGCCTCTCTCTGGGTCTCTCATGAATAAATAAATAAAATCTAAAAAAAATAATTTAATTAAATTGAAAATTGCTTAGTATTTAAATGGTGTGCCTTTCCTCATCCCTTGAACAGATGTGTGGCTTTGTATTTAAAGTCCTTCTCATTGTGTGTCAACTACTCTCAAATAAAAAATAGATTAATTAAAAAAATAATAAAGTGCTTCTTCTCTGGACCTCATATCATTGGGTCTTGCTTTTTTACCTATTCTGATCACCTCGGGTATTAATTGCAATGTTTTTTTCCATTAACATTTAGTGTAATTATTGATATGGTTGGATATGGGTCTTCCAACTCTGTTTGCACCAACCATATTGCGTTTCTGGCTTCTTTGGGTTCTTTGGTTATTTTTTTCTTTTAGAATATAATTTTATCTTTTATCTTTTTGCTATTCCTCTTTGCTAGTGCTGGATCTAGAAAATATAATATATATGTTTAGCTTACTATGGTCTAATTAGAGTTAATATCCTATCAGTTCCCATAAAATGGGAAGCTTTGCTACTCTACATATTTGTCAGTACTCCATCATTCTTTATGCTCTAGTTGTTACATGGATTGCAACTACACGTGTTATGTAGCTGCCAGATTGTGTGATTATTTTGCTTTCAACAAGGTGTACATTTTAAAGAAATGGAGAGAAAAAAATAGTCTTTTATGTTTAGCTCAGCATTGACTTTTTCTCATGTTCTTTGTATCTGGGATTTGTGTTTTCATCAGTCATCATTACCTTTCAGACTAAAGATAAACATTTGCATTTTGTGGACAATGTGCCTAGATATGGTTTTCTTCATACTTATCCTACTTGGGTTTTCCTGAGCCTACTGAATCCGTAAATTTATGTATTTCAGAAAAGTTTGGAAATTTTGTATTTATTCAAATAATGTTACTGTTCTATTCTCTCTCTCTTCTCCTCTGTGACTGGACTTTAGACTTTTTGATATTGTTTTATAGCTTCATTTAAATTTTTTTCATCCTGATCTGAAAATTGGATAATTTCTGCTGATCTGTTTTCTTTTTTTTCTTTTTTCTTTTTCTTTATACCAGTTACTGATTTGTTATATACACATACATATGTATGTATTGACTCTTCCCCTTTGTGCTCTAGTTTTTAGGCATTTACAGCAAATTTTTATTTGAGTTCTACATTTTGATTCCAAAATTTACATTTAATTCATATTTGATTGTTACTATGTCTTTGCTGAGATTTTACCATCTTGTTTTTGTGATGAACATATTTTTCTTCATCTCATTGAGTATAAAGATAACAGTTGATTTAAAGTCCTTGTCTAGGTCATCTTTGGGTTGGTCCCTGTTGCTATTTTGTTTGTTTGTTTTATTCTTGAGAGTGGGTCATATTATCCTGACTCTACGTACACTGCATAATTTTGGACTCTATCCTGGACGTTTTGACCATTATGCATGGGGATTCTGGTTTCTGTGATATTCATCAAAAGACTGTTGATGTTTTTGTTTGATCAGGGAATTAACTTGGTTGGACTCAAATTGAAAGCTCTGGTTAGGGGTGCCTGGATGGCTCAGTGGTTGAGTGTCTGCCTTTGGCTCAGGGCATGATCCCGGGGTCCTGGGATTGAGTCCCAGATCGGGCTCCCTGCTTCTCCCTCTGCCTATGTCTCTGCCTCTCTCTGTGTGTCTCTTGTGAATAAATAAATAAAATCCTTTTAAAAAGAAAGAAAGGAAGCAGGCTCTGGCTACTAGATAACAGCTCAGATTCCTGTTCTGATCTTTTATCTTTAACTGGTCATTTTGTGTTTGCCCCGCATTTGTGCAGTTCTCGCTCCAGACATAGATCTGGGCAGAGCTTACATGCAGTGTTTACAAATGTCTCACTCGGGCTCTTTCTTTTCTTTCTGCGATGTTCACCTTCCTTTACATGTATTTTTGGTGTTTTGGACTCTACCCTTGAATCCTATGTGAGCTTTAGCTGCCCCTTGTATCATCTGTAGGCTACTCTCAGATTAAGAGCCTTAAAAACCAGACAAATTCACCTTTTGATGGTCCCTTCTTCCAAATGTTGACTCTTCTCCAGAATCTGCCTTTTTTGCTCCACTCTCCAGAGCTTTCACCACTTCATTTTTGTATTTTGTGTAGAGATTACAGCTGTGATCTCTGGGGAGACAGGTCTGTCAGGAGCTTGCTCATCCATTCTTGAAATAGAAATCAGAGGAATTATTATTAGTGAATGGTTTTGGGGATCAGACATTGCAATAATTCAGTTCAACCATCCTCAGTGACACTATTACACTTTTTGTGATTCAGTTTCATGGATGAGTTATGGGAATTAAGTGTCTGTGAACTGATAGGAGTATGTATGTTCTAACTTCTAAGGATCTTTGTTCAAGTGGAGCAACAGGCTTATTTCTTGCTTAAGAGAGATAAGTCAGCCAACTTTACTAAGTAGACTAAGCCCCACGGCCAAACTCATGCCATCTCTAAGGAGTGTCACCTCTTGATAACCCTGTAATATCTCATCTGGGAAATGTAGATAGTCATCCCTCCTCATTAAAGGTTAATGATAGACATCATGAATTTATTTATGATGTAAACCCCACACAACTATTATCACCCATATAGTGACCACAAGAATTTCCCATTCATTAAGTATGGAAATTTACTCATTGGTCTCACAGGATTACTTTTAATTATTACTGTGTTTTAGGAAAAATACATATGTTTATCAGGGATTTATCTCAATGTACTCAGTAATTAGAGTGATATCTTTTTCTTCTGTAACCCTCATGGTGTTTTTGTGGGGCCAGGCACATATTAGGTACATAAATACACTGTAGATTCAAATCCTGCAGGATTCCATTCCCATGAGGCGTCAAAAATCATTAAACTTGTAGAAATATGGAGTAGACTTGTGGTTGTCAGAGGCTACAGGAGAAGGGTCACGGAGAGTTGTTCACTGAGCACCTGGGTGGCTCAGTGGTTGAGCATCTGCTTTTGGCTCAGGTTGTGATCCTGGAGTCCTGGAATCGAGTCCTGCATCAGGCTCCCACAGGGAGCCTGCTTCTCTCTCTGCCTGTGTCTCTGTCTATCTCTCTCTCTGTGTCTCTCATTAGTACATAAATAATAATAAAATCTTTTATTTTATTATTAAATAAATAATGCAGGGAGCCCAATGTGGGACCTGATCCTGGGATCCCAGGATTGCACTCTGAGCCGAAGGCAGATAGATGCTCAACTGCTGAGCCACCCAGGCGTCCCATGAATAAACAGAATTAAAAAAATTTTAATTCAGTTATGCAAGATGAGTAAGCTCTAAAACACCGTGTCTACAGTTAACAATATTATATTATGCACTTAAAAATTTAAGAGGGTAAAATCTATGTGAAGTATTGTTACCACAGTAGAAAAAAATAAATAAAGGAAGTTTCAAGACTAAAACTAAGATGAATGAAGGGCTAAACATCTGAACTATCTTGTAAATACCACCACACATGCCTAAAATGTATATAATGCATGCGTGTCATGGTCACATCCGTGAAAATGAGACCTGTCTGGAATCTAAAGAGCAACATAGCTTTGTGCTTATTGTAAACCATATGCCCTAAAGTTTTGAAGTCACTGGATTCCTCACTGCTTTTGTTTGTTATACTCAAGAGCAGTAGACATTTTTGCAACAGGGGCTGGCATTCGGGGCAACATTTTTAGCCAGCCAGATGGAGACAGATCATGGTGCAGGATAAGAACAGAATTACACACACACTGACCCCAGCATCACTGGATGCTGTGCTCATGCTGTTGGGACTTAGACCCTATTCTTGATGAGGAAGTTAACATTTTCTTCAGTGATTTGTGGTCTCCAACCAACTCACAATAACTTGAATGAAAATAACCTTGCATTCTTCAAGGTGGAACGTAAGTCCAAGAGCTGTGTGCACGTTTTATAATGACCCTCATTGCTAGATGGCATGTTGTCAATTATAGGTATGGCCCTGAATAAAATTGGTCCAAAATTGGATGTCCTTGCTACTCCTGGCATCCTTGGAGGGCTCCTGGAAAGGAATCCCAGATTTGCATCCCTCTTAAGGAAAGTAGGATATAGGACTGAAAGGATAGGTAAGAGGGGGGACGTGGAAACTATTAATGGTCACAGAGCTTAAAAAAAGGTAAAGAGGAACACCTGGGTGGCTCAGTGGCTGAGTGTCTGCCTTCGACTCAGGGCATGATCCCGGAGTCCCAGGATTGAGTCCTACATCAAGCTCCCTGTGGGGAGCCTATGTCTCTGCCTCTCTCTCTGTCTCTCATGGATAAACAAATAAAATCTTTTAAAAAAAAAGGTAAAGAAAAAAACTTTTGGCTGATGAGTGAGTGACAGATCAAAACCATATCACCTCATCAAATAATTGCAAAATTGTGCCCTCTTATTATGTCCTATAAAACCTACAATTTGCAAGTCACAGTACTGGTCATATGACATGCCTTACTGGGTTTATAGTTTCTCCACTTAGATATGAAGAAGCTTGTGTCCAGATATCGCATATATTTTTGGGTGGTTTTAATTTTTTCAGATGGGAGGGTGTTTGACTGGAAGATTCACTTGTATAAAACGGATACTGAATTTATACTCATGAACTTGCGCCTTGTAGAAAAGAAGACTGTTTTCTCCATTCGGAAGGCTGTACAGAGTTTGTGAGACTCGTTGCGTTCATAGGGTTCACACCACCTGCCAATGGCCATCTCCTGCTTTGTTTCAGCTCCTTTGAGGCAAATGTTAGTTGTGTTCTGGCTTCCTGCACAATCTCTCTTCAGTTTAACGCCTCCCTAAAAGCTCAAGAGTATCGGGACAGAATGTGAAGAGTCAATGTCTAACCTATCACTGTGTGAAATAATCCACCATGAGGTCCCTGTGGATGTACTGAGTGGATGGCATCGTGGAAAGATACTAGTGAAAATATACTTATGAAGTTATGCCTTCCAAGGGTATTGACCCAAGAGGAATGAGACGCATGGTCATGAAAATCCCCGTACAAGGATGTTTCTAGGACATGTTCGTTTCCAAACCATCAACCACTGGTTTGTTTGTCTTATTAGGGAACTGAGTCTTTGCCATATTTTTATCAGATTTTTTCTTTCTCCTAAACTTTGGTTGTTGGGGTTTCCTATAAACATTGCATTTCTAATAGCCATTGATTAGTTCCCATCCGTTGATAGAATAACACAAAGTCTATCTTTCGTTGATAGAATAACATAAACAGGTTGCACAGGATGAAGTACTACTCAACAGCGAACAAGAAGAGACTACAACGTATACAACAGCCATAGAGGAATTTCAAATCCACCATCTTGAAATTGAGAAATAAGGCACCCAAAGAGCACATAAAGTATTGTAGTATTATTCTATTTATATGAACCTTTAGAAAAGGACAATAGAATCTTGATTAGGAGAAACCAAAGCTTTGGTTGTCCAGGACGTGGATCTGGTGTAGGCAGAGAGGTTTTCACGGTGATTGCATCAGTATAACATTTAGGAAACTTTTTTTCTTTGTCAAACGTCGTTGGTCTCGACACTTAACACACATGTTTTTTAACGTATGTTAATTATTAGTTGATAAAGTTCTAAAATATTTCCGCATTGACCTATCCATTTTTCATTGCAAGCTCACACGGTGGCAGACCTGGCTGTTTGTAAACATTGCTATCCAAAAATAAAACTGATGCATCTTGAAAATGCATTTGATTCAGTCTTGATAATAATAAGTGAGGTTTTGACACTCATCCTTGACCATGTAACAAACGAGGATTGCAAAACTCAAAATCCTAAAAATACAAGAAGGAAAAGGGGAAAACCGATCCAATATCCTTGGTAAGTGAGATGCTCTGGAAGCTGGTGGCTCTCACGCTCACTTGCTGGCAACGTATCAAGCGGCACACATGCAATCTGTACTTCTTCCTCTATGTATATTTCAATGACAAAATTACATAAAAGGAGCCTTTTGCCAGGACAACGTTCTGTTCTTATATATTTATCTACGCATTTTCTATTAAAAAAACTTGCAGAGGGCAGTGACATCAAAATAATCCTCAAGCAAAAATAATAATAATAATAATAATCCTCAAGGGGTAAGAAGAAACTTAGAGCTGTCAAGGAGAGCTTGGAGGGCTCTTCTAGGTTTCTGGTTGCTCGGAACAAAGGGGACAGGCGTTCCCCAAACCAGGAGGGAAGCCGCCCACCGGGAGGGCTCCACTCCTACAGCGTGGATAAATGTGTTTTTAGTTTTTTGTGTAACACACCTGACAACCTGACAACTCCCATGAGGCACGTATAATGACTGTCGCTTTCCCACGGGGAAAATGCATTTTAGAGCATTTAGGTCATTAGCCGGGCTGACACGGATGTGCTGCTGGAGCACACTGCTGCCTGAAGGGGGTCAGGGGGCGAGGCAGTGTGCGTGTTTTCCTCGTCTTTTCTTGGCTGTGTTTCTGTGGGAGCCTTCGTGGCCTCCTTACCACCTTGTAGATGCTGAGGTTTCAGGATAACATGGTTACTCTTGTGTTTTAAATAGTTTCAACTGCACCCGATCAGTTGATCGTGGGAGAGCTAACCTCTCGGTTGCTTAAAAAAGAAAAAAAGATACGAACATGGAAATGCTTCTCTTGACTACTCAGAAAGTTTCAATAGCCTCTTCTCTGTGAAATTCTGTTCCGTTTTTACCAGTTCAGCACCTCCGCGGCATTGCTTTCCCAGCTCTTCTTACCTTGACGTGCTTCCCGTGGTCACTCTATCCTGCTCCTCTCCTGTACAGAATAGTTACAAATGATGTCCAGCTTTAAGTCTCAATTAATTTTAAATCATTTAATTAAAAAATTCTTAAAAATCTCATTGTTTCTGCTTCCTGTGATTATAGACGTTAAAAACCGTTTCCGCCTAATGGGGTGATTAGTACAACGGTTAATGGGCTGTAAGCATCGGAATGCAGATCCACACATTGCCTATTTCTAGAATGAGCATGAACGAAAGCTGATATTTTGCTAGAAGCATATCCATGGGGGCGCCTGGGGGGCTCAGTCAATAAAGCATCTGCTTCAGCTCAGGTCATGATGTAAGAGTCCTGGGATCGAGCCCTACCCTGGCTCCCTGCTCATTGGAGCTCTGCTTCCCCCTCTCCCTCTTCTGCTCCCACTGCTCGTGCTCTCTCTCTCTAATAAATAAATAAAATCTTTTTTTTAAAAAAAGAAGCATATCCATGAACGACACGGAGCTGGATTTTAATTCAGCTAATTCCTGTATCTGTGTGTGAATATTATCTGATGCCAGAGGTGATGGTATACAGTATCCCTTTTCTTCCTCATTTTCATTTTTTTAAAAAAAATCTTTTAAGGAAACATAAAAATAAGAAGAAGAAACGGATAGGGTTGCAGGAGGCGTAGATCATATAATGGCCCTTCAGAGCTGCAGGGCAGGTATCTTGGGATCTAAAAGGTCTAAAGGAGCAAGACTGAGGGTTCTGCAGATTGGAACAGGGAGGGAGGGAAGCCAGCGGGACAGGCAGGCAGCAGACTCCCGAAGAGCTGGACAGAACCATGTTGGGCAGCTGGGAGAGAGGCCGGGTCGCCCTGGAGGTCGGGGTGCAGGGGCATAGGCTGTAGCCCCGTGAGCGTGCCATGGTTTCCCTGCAGTCCCGTCGGAGTAAAGCCAGCCGGTGGGGGGCCAGAGTGAGGAGGTCCCATGGGGATGAGATGCTTGCTGATGGCACCTGTTCCAAACTAGGGGCTGCCATCTCCGACCAAGGTATAAAGTGACCCAAGAAGGTAGGCACTGAGCTGTCACCAAAAATGTTCCCAGTTCAGCTCTCACAGGAGTCAAGATCGCCTGCTTCCGTTTCACTGAAAACAACCCCAAACTCACCAAAACTGCAATAGGATATGGGAACGATCCTACCGAGCTGATTATCCTTGGAGCAGATGGTTTCTTTAGGACATTTCCTGAAGTATTACCGGGGTGCCTGATTGAGAATCGCAGAATAATTGTGGTTTGAATGAGAAGCACAATGTGTAAAGCAAAGTGCCAGAGAAGCGTCTTGACTTTTCCTGGCACTTGGGACATGCTTCCCATGCTTTGAGCATCGGAGAAACGGGGACACTAGCCTTTCTATCAGACTACAAGATGAAATAAGTGGACACTTTCTTTAAAACCTCACCATATTTTTGGGTTTTTTTTAACCATGAAGGGCCCTGAGCACCACCTCTCAGAAACATTGCAAGCTCTGTGTCTCCTTTTCGCACCTGCAAAGGCTCTTAACGTCCATGGCAGGATGACGATAAGGGGTGTTTTTGTTTGGTTGGTTTTTATATTTATGGAGTGGGGAGGGTCTTGTAAGTCAAGAATCCAGAGACAAGTTTGTCTGTTGACATGGGAGCCGTCGGCTGTCGGATCCAGCCTTCTGGTTGACCATCTGTTCTGGCTCCAGAAAAGATAAAGGTAACCAGGAAAACCAACATAAGGTCAGAGAATAATTGGCTCAGAAGGAGTAAGACACGCCAAGGTTCGTTTCTGGACAGACTTTGTTTGTCCTGTGTCTTAAAATCAAATTGAATTTCTAATATTGGAAATGTGAAAAAAGAACGCTAAAACCAATAGAACAAGCGTCTATATTCTTAGCACCCGGAAATAACACTATTAAATCCTTTAAAAGGATGAAATCTATGAGAATAGATCTCATCAAATCTACTAAATCTTAAATTCTATTACATCTATTAAAAAATACCTTTTTTTTTGGGCACCCCAGGTGGCCCAGCGGTTTAACGCTGCCTTCGGCCCAGGGCGTGATCCTGGAGGTCCAGGATCGAGTCCCATGTTGGGTTCCCTGCGTGGAGCCTGCTTCTCCCTCTGCCTGTGTCTCTGCCTCTCTCTCTCTCTTTGTATCTCTCATGAATAAATAAATAAAATCTTAAAAAAAAACTTTTTTTTTTACAAAAGTATGTGCATGCATGGTATTGTAATATCCTGTTGCAAAGTAGTTATGCTTTGCTGCATATCAGAGAGATTGTAGACGTATGGAAAGTCATGTTTGCAAGGCTGTGCCAAATTTTTGGAACAGGCATGTGATGTACCTAGTAGATACATATTATTACATAATGATTATTACCAATGTATTACATATTATTACGGCAGCAGTGCAGACATATTTGCTGCCAACAACAAATTAATTCAACTACCATGTGGACAACGTGAAACAATACTGATCTCATCGCTCAGTACGAGACTCTAGGACCCACCTGAGTCGGCTGCTCCTGGAGGGTCCTGCCTTGCGCTCAGTAGGGGGGCATTGAACAGACTCTTTGTGTATGTAGACATTTGGATTAATCCACTTGTTGGTTTCAAGGTCCATGGATGGGATGAGCACTGGGTGTTATTCTGTATGTTGGCAAAGTGAACACCAATAAAAAATAAATTTATTATCAAAAAAAAAAAAAAGGTCCATGGATGGCCTTAGTCACCCCCATCAAATCACCGAGGGAAAGGATGGCTTTTATCCAGCACCCCTGTGTGTAGAACTCTGCGGTTTCTAGCTCGTGGCATTCGCCTCAAGTATAGATAGATCGTGGGTGTGTTTCTCTAATCACACAGCTGGCGTGAAGTAATGTACACACCTTACATACTCATTCCGCTTTCTTTCTTAAACCCTGAATTCATTACCTCGCTGTAGTTTTATAAGACAGTTGACTGTCGGGTCAACGGGTGGTATAATTTCTTTTGCAGAAGTATTTTGTGCTTTGTTTGTTTTTCTAGGTGGCATTCAAGGTCAATTTGTCCAGTTACAAAAACAATTTGAGTTTTTGAAAGGATTCCTTTAAAAACACGGGTCACGTAGGGACGAGTTGTATCTCTAGAGTACTAAATTTTCCCATTAAAGGAAAGGTGTGTATTTTTCTTTACTTAAAACTTAAAAAAAAAAAAAAAAAACCTTTGTCGAATTATAGGTTTTTGTCCATTCGTTTCTTTAATGTAGATTTGTCTCATTCTTATGTATTTTACATTTGTTGCCATAGTTATCTGGAGCCATGTTGTTTATTGGATATTTTTTTCATTTTTATAGTGTGTTTTGCTTTACTCAATATATTCAAAATCTTACCGTGTCAACACATAATTGGTGTAGGAAGTAATCAACGAGCTATTTTACATTCTTTTTAACACGTTGTCTTCAAAATCTGATGAGTATTTGTTGCCTACAGCCATGTCAATGCAGACACTAAGTTTTCATCAGAAATACTTGATCCGAGGATGCCTGGGTGGCTTAGCGGTTGAGCGTCTGCCTTCGGCTCAGGGCATGCCCGGGTCTGGGATTGAGCCTCCATCCCAATTGGGCTCCTGCGAGGAGCCTCTTTCTCCCTCTGCCTGTATCTCTGCCTCTCTCTGTGTGTCTCATGAATAAAAAAAATAAAATCTTAAAAAAATAAATAAAAATAGAAAAGACATACTTGATCCATGTTTAGATTTTACAACATGTATTCTCAAGAAAGCATAACCACATGGAGCTATTTTTTCATTACACTTTCTATGTTTTATTTGATTACATAAAAGATGGTAAGTTTGACGTTCACAATCTTACTCCCTCATGACTGAGCTCCTGTGTGTTATTCTGTGACCTTGAGGGGAAGATGTAGAATCACGCTATAAGCCACACATTTGCTTCGACAGAGTGTCAGTTCGTGTGCGTGCATGTGTGTGTCTAGGTGTGTGTGCTACTGTACCAAGGGAGTAATACAGCATTTCTCTTTCACTAAGAGGATTCAAAAATATGAATGGACATTTCCCAGATGTCTTTACACTGTCTATAGAAGTGACCGTCTTCTCTTTTAACATTCTTTTATAAGAATAGATTTTCTTTTACTTCTTTCCTTTTTTAAGATTTTATTTATTCATGAGACACACACAGAGAGAGAGAGAGAGAGAGAGAGAGAGAGAGGTAGAGGGAGAAGCAGGCTCCATGCAGGGAGCCCGATGCAGAACTTGATCCCAGAACCCAGGGATCATGACCTGAGCCGAAGACAGACGCTCAACCACGGAGCCACCCAGGTGTCCCAATAATAGATTTTCAACATTAGAATGACCCTAGTGTTTATTTGGGGTCTCAGAATTGCCATGCTGGGACAGAGATATTGGCTGCAAACGCGGTTCTCCTCCCCAGGGAACAAAAGTCAGGGGTTTTTAGAGATGACAGAGAATGCTTGTGTGTGCTGTTTTATAAGGAACTGGTGGTGGTGGCAGAAAACGAACCTTGGCTGAACCTGACTGCTTACTAAGGTTTTCACTAAAGCAAAGTATCTTCCTGTAGCAGGTTGCAGGGGTGTGGGCTGAATCCCTGGAGGATTTGTGGTTTGGCTCAGTTTCCAAGTTCGTGTTTTTGCCGGCAAGGACGTGCAGAATGTCCATGTCCTGCCTGGCCTCCCGGATCCATTCCACCTGCCACAGAGGTGACCCTGGTGGCCTGCTAGTTCCTGGACTAGTTGGCTGGACTCTGGCTGCCACCTCACCCGCCGGTGCATGTAAACCCAGAGGCTCCCCCGGCTTTGACATCCTTGGCGCTTCCCAACTGAAACTAAGTTCCTTGAAAAGATGCATCCGTGTCTGAAATCACACAGTCGGGATAGCTTGCACTCAGTTCCTAAAAAGAAAAGAAAGACGAAAGGATTATAAGCCTCGATACGTGTTGACATGACTTTTTTTTATACTAATAGTGATATAAATAATGCTGTACGTCAGTTCGTACTTGTTTACTGACACTAAAATCATATAAATAATAGCACAGGTCGCTTCATACTTGTTTAAAATTAAGCGATGACTTAAATGACACGCTCTTGTCATGAAAATGCATGTTGCCCCCAAAGGCAACATGTCATGTTTTGGACATTTAATTCATAGAAAAATAAACACGTAAAAAAAAAAAAAAAAGAAGAAACATGTGAACTCAATTCTTAGACTCCTCAAACGTCCATGTGTTTTGAGGTCCGAGTTATGAGATTCAATTTGAGTATATAGAGAATAAAAAAATACAATAAATAATTAATGCATATAAAATAAAACAATATTATATTCTATTTTTGCATATTCTGTATGTAAATATGTGTAAATCTATACAAGTATAAACATTAAATTCATATATTTTAAATAAATGGGGATCCCTGGGTGGCGCAGCGGTTTAGCGCCTGCCTTTGGCCCAGGGCGCGATCCTGGAGACCCGGGATCGAGTCCCACGTCGGGCTCCCGGTGCTTGGAGCCTGCTTCTCCCTCTGCCTGTGTCTCTGCCTCTCTCTCTCTCTGACTATCATAAAAAAAAAAAATTAAATAAATGTATGTGAATTTATACATAATTAAAAATTCACTTTATATATTTTATATATAAATATATATAAATGTATTTTACATATGTAAAATTATAGCATCCCGTAGGTTTAAAGGGGTCTTTTATACATTTTACTCTTTTTCTGCTTTAAAGCTACATTTTGGGGTTGCTTGCACTTAGTCGAGCATCTGATTCTTGCTTTCAACTCAGGTTGTGGAGATCGAGTCCTGGGTTGGGCTCCAAGCTGGGCATGGGGTCTGCTTGGGTTTCTCTCTCTCCTTCTGGCCCTACCGTCACCCTGGTTTGCATGAGAATGCTCTCTCTCTCTTTAAAAAAATGACATTTTGACAGTATTTTTTATAAGCTATTTTAATTTTAAAAATTGCGTGATGTTTTAAACATACCACAAGTTAAATAATAAAATATGATCCTATCTCACATTAAACATTCCAGCAGCTAAAAAGATGGTGAAGTGAGAATCAGAAGTCAGTCTGACCCTGATTCTGGGTCAGAAAAGAAGAGTTTGGCATTTTGATGATGTACAGCCCACTGGCCTGTCGGCAAAAGAAAACCAGGAAGTACAAATTTGCACAGCGCCCTTTCCCGAAGGAGCCTTTCCTTACCCGAGGCCCACACCAGCGCCAGTTTCTCTTTATTTATTCTTCGTGCTCATCTCATCGTGTGCACTCCTTAATGCCCATGCATTGCCTTTTTTGAAGAAGTCACTGACTGAGATGAACACATCATGTATGATTTTCAGTTTTGGTTTTGACTTGGAGTCCGTTAGGTACATATTTTTATCTTTTTATTTTATTTTATTTTATTTTATTTTATTTTGTTTTATTTTATTATTCTATTCTATTCTATTCTATTCTTTTATTTTATTTTATTTTATTTTATTTTATTTTATTTTATTTATTTTTCTCAAAGGCAGGAGCTTCCCCTAGATTGGCCAGAGGGAGCACAGCCCTTTTCAGAGCTTGGTTTTGGCCAAATGGTAGCTACTGGAGAATTTTGACCTCTAAAAATAGGAGACAATGGGGATGCCTGGGTGGCTCAGCGGTTTAGCGCCTGTGTATGGCCCAGGGTGTGATCCTGGAGACCCGGGATTGAGTCTCACGTCAGGCTTCCTGCATGGAGCCTGCTTCTCCCTCTGCCTGTGTCTCTGTCTCCCTCTCTCTCTCGTGAATAAATAAGTAAAATCTTAAAAAAAAATAGGAGACAATGGATCTGTGGCCATTAGTTGCAGTGGTAAGCTTAATAACCAGCTGGGGCTCCAGGCTATGGGGCTTTTTCCCAGTAACCAGTGAATATCCTTGAATAATATGTTAATTTGGACCTCTCATTTACAAATCTACAAGTTAGTGCCAATAGTTATTTCAAAGAATGCATGAATAAACAGCTCCTTGGTGGTTCATCTGCTGGCTGCTATTTGATTCCCTGTTTTACAATGGGGTGTTCTCATGGGGGGGGGCGCAGGTAGTGGCTTTTCAATCTGTAGAGACGAATGTTTGCCTGTTTCTTCCTGTCCTGCTTATGGCTAAGGGACGTGTGCACTTACCTCACGGACCGGAATTTGCAGTACTGGAGATCTGTACTCAGGCAAGTTAAAGGAAGCTCTCTGAAGCTGACTTATCCTCCACCAAAAAAGAGCCATTTCCTTATATATATATTTATATATAATTGAAAGCAGATATCTTAGCAACAGGTAAATCAGAATGTTTGGGAGATGAGCTATGGAATAAGGGATTTGGCCGACGCCAGAGATTTCAGGGAATAAGCGTTTAAGACCTGAAATGAGGTTCATGTATTTGTAATATGTACAATGTATATACATACACATAATATATAAATATGTATTTTAATATGGACTTATAGATACTATATATATGGCAGGTGTATACAGTGTTTACATATAGTTACCATATATAGACATGTACTCTGTATATATGGTGTGTGCTTATATATATGGTATGTGTATATATGTATATAGAAAATAAATATATGGTATATATATATATGGTGAGTGTGTTTATATATGTATATGGCGTGTATACGTGCTGTGTGTATAATATATACAGTGTATGCATATGTCTGGAGTATATTTATGGTATCTATATGTGGTGTGTATATATATATGGTGTATATATATGTATATGTTGTGTGTATATAATATATATGGTGTGTACATATATATGGGGTATATATATGGTATCTGTATATGGTGTGTATATATGTGGAGCACATATATGGTGTATGTATATATATGTGTGTGTGTGCTGTGTGTATATAATGTATATGGCATGTATATATGTATGGAGTATATATGTGGTGTATATATCTCATATATAAATGTTACCAATGTATATGGTCTAAATATGTATAAACATTTATGTATATATATGGGACACACACACAGACATATATATACACATATATATATATACCATATATAGACACGAGGTGCTGGTCTTGAGGGCTTTATAAGCATATTTCCAGACACGAGGTGCTGGTCTTGAGGGCTTTATAAGCATATTTCCCTTTATTCTTGAATTAGAGGAACCCTGTGAGGTAGGAGTGGTTACCATCCTTGTTGTCTATATAGCTAAATTTCCCCAATCACCCAGCTGTAAGTGGTGAAGCTAAGAGCCCAGCCCTCAGGATCTTCACACTCCCTGCCCATAAATTCATTCCTTAAAAAGATTTTATTTATGTATTTGACAGAGAGAAAGAGAGCACAAGCAGGGGGAGTGAGTGGCAGGCAGAGGGAGAGGGAGAAGCAGACCCCCTGCTGAGCAGGGAGCCTGATGTGGGTGGGACTCAATCCCAGGACCCTGAGGTCATGACTTGAGCCCAAGGTAGATGCTTAACTGAGCCACTCAGAGGCCCTAAGGCTCCTAAAATCTATGAAGGCCAAGAAAAAGATGAAACAACCACGGGATTTTTCTGCCAGGAAGATGGAATTCTTCAAGAGATAGATAAAGATATTTGAAATATAAAGCTGTGTCTTAATTGTCCTTCGATAAAATTAAATTGATTGATTAATTTAAGCAAAGAATTTTTTAAAGTTTTATTTATTTACTGAGAAAGAGAGAGAGAGGAAGAGTAGGGGGAGGGGCAGGAGAAGAGTGCGAAGCAGATTCCCTGCTGAGCAAGGAGCCTGACTTGGGGCTGAACAGAGACTCAATCCCAGGATGTCAAGATTTCTCAAATCAATGAATTAAATTTTAAAAATTAATTAATTAATTAACATAGGGTAAATAAATGAAATAAAGAATAAATGAAATTAAGTCAATTAAATACATAACAAGTAAAAAATAGATAAAATTAAATTAATTAAATATAGTAAATTAATTAAATAATGTAAGTAACCTAAATAAAGACTCCTAACTCTGGGAAACGAGCTAGGGGTGGTGGAAGGGGAGGAGGGCAGGGGTGGGGGTGAATGGGTGATGGGCGCTGAGGGGGGCACTTGACGGGATGAGCACTAACTGTTATTCTGTATATTGGCAAATTGGACAGAATAAAAAATAAATTTATTATTTAAAAAATAAAAATAAAAATAAATTAATTAATTAACATAAGGTAAATAAATAAAAAAGTAAAATAAATGAAATTAAGTAAATTAAATACATAACAAGTAAATAAAAGATAAAATTAAATTAATTAAATATAGTAAATTAATTAAATAACGTAAGTAACCTAAATAAAATAAAATAAATTAATAAAATAAAACGAATTAAATTGAGTAAATAAAATAACAAGATTAATAAAATGCATTCATTAATAATGTAAGTAATGTAAAATAAATAAAATAAGGTAAATAAATTAATTAAATAAAATACATGAATTAAATTAAAAACCTAAAATGTAGCGCATGCTGTGCCGCACATCCTGTTCCATCTCTCACCCACCCATGTCACCCACCAGTGACATGGCTACAACGCTGCACGTGTTTTGCAGACATCGAAGCAGATGCTGGTAGAGAGGAGCCTGTCTAGGGACGGAGACTTACTTCCTAGTGGAGAGAGAGCTGATGGCCTGTCTTGAGGCCCATGGATGTGACACAGATGTGGCTTCGTGTGGCCGTCCCCAAAGCTGTCCTCGGTCCCTGTGACTTCTCCTAGGCAGGACGTGGGCACTGCCACCCAATGGGTCTCAACTTCCCAGAGTCTCATCATCACCATGTGTATTTCTGCTGGGAAAAGGTGGCCTGCTTACCAGTTCCTTTCTGTCTCTATCCAAGATCCCAAGACGCCCTGTGTTGTGTCATCACCCTTAACATTCTGTTGGGACTGATTAGGTCATAACCACTTACTACTCTCCTGGAAAGTTCTTTGGGAGATGTCTCACTCCCGGTGTTGTGGGAAAGCCAAGCCTTCCCGTCCACCATGCTTGCTGCCGCACACCGAGCTTCTCCTGACTGGAGACGGAGGCCCACCTGTCAAAATTACCCACCGTCTCCGGCAGCTTCTACGTCTAGAGGTATGTAGGTGCTCACTCTACTCTTCAGCAACGCGACGTCTTCACCCACATTGGATCCGTTGGGGACGACTTCCTTTCCATCACCTCCTTCTTAGTCCTGCTCTGCTGGCTGACTTTGCCTACCGATCATTAAAAACATATTTTAATATGTATGTATTTATGATCTATCACTATAATATATATCATATAGATTACTAAATATATTTGTTGTGTATTACTGTAATATATATTTATTATATATTGCTGTAATATAATTTATTATATATTGCTATAATATACTATTATGTATGTTACTATAATATAGACAATAAATATATATTTATTATATATTGCTGTAATATACTGTTATGTATGTTACTATAATATATACTCTATATTACTATAATATATTACTATATGTGTTTATTATGTACTATTCAAATATAAATCTAATTACTATGATATATATTTATTATATATTATTATAATACATATTATATGTACTATAATATGTATATAGTATATATATACTGAGTGTATATGGTACTATATATGTACTATAATATGTAATATATATTATATGTATATGTACTATATATTATATAATAGTACATACAATATATAATTATATTACCACAATATATATTATATATTACTCATATATTTATTAAGTATTACAATAATGTATATTTATTATGTATCACTATAATATATGTTGATTACATATTACTATAATATATACATTTTTCATATATTACTATCATATATTTTACATCTTACTACAATATATACAATATATATACAATAAATATAATTTATTACATATTACTATATGTTTATTATATATTACTATAATGTTACTAAATATATATTAATAGTATATTATTATACTATATTACCTATTATAATATAACATATCTATGCTATCTTGTATTATATACATAATAAATGTTACTATATATTTATTATCATATTTTTTATATATTATATATAATAAACACAACATAGGTGTTATACATAATGTGTATATTCTTAAAATAGAGCCCTAAATGCTCCACTTAAGACTCCAGCACAGTTTTCCTCCATTGTCGACACAGGCTTATAGAGGTTTACAATCCAGCCATTCAAAGAAAACAGCTCCAACTTACACCCTACTGTGGAAATACCTTCTAAGAAGTAAAACCAAAATAGTTCGTTGCCGGAAAAGTGCAAAGTGAGGGAACATAGCTCCCGAGTGACAACGTCTTTGTTTCCCGTAACCCTGCTTTTCTTTCTCACCTAAATATATCCTAAATATCCTAAATATAATTTCGAACGATCGTTCTTTGTGTTAAGCCTAAGAGCGGCTCCCAGGACATTTTCCGGAGTCCCCGTCTCCGAAGCTCATGGCACTAGCATCACTTCACTGTCCTAATTGTGAACTGTTTGTTGACACCTGATGAGATGAAAGTGCTCCTCGGTTGAAAGGACACCAGAAGGAAACGCAAAGGGGACTTGTGGAGCAAGAAAGGCCGGAAGCCGGCTGCCCCGCTGAGTAGGTGCCTGCCTGGAGCCCTCAAGTGCTCGCCCAGGGGTGAGGCAGCTGGAGGAAGCTGCTTTCCCAGGCACCATGGCCAGCCAGCAGCGTGTGGCATCCCGACACTCATCATGAGTAGCTCAGTGTCCTGAGCTCCATCCTGGGAGAGGCTGCGGCGGCTTCTCTGAGTCGCCCTGGGTGGTGCACTTCGCACGGACCTCTCATTTGAGGAGAGCTTTTGACCTGTCAGCATGGAAACCTATTGCGTTGCTGGTTGCGCAACAGAATGAACGTTCAGTGCTCCTGAATACTCGATACTAGCACTTAATCACGGATTTGGGTGCGTGACGTTAGATGTGAAGACGGTACAGCTGCCTTCTGTGATGACCCCAGCTGTCCTAAACCTTAGGCATGTTGACGCTCACACCCTGGCTGTGAGAACTGTGACCTTCCCAGCTGCGGGCACAAGGAAGAGCACTCTCGCGGCTACCTATCCCGGGGCCTGCCCGTCTTTCCTGTTCTGGAGCCCACAGGTGCTCTGCGTACATCACGTCTCCAACCGATCATCCCATTTTATTCCCTGCAAAGACTTTCCACCTTCGGTCTCTAGCTCAGTATTTCTCAACAGGAGTAGATCCGAAGCTGAAGGAATGCTTGCTTGAACAGACTCCGAGGGATGCTGTTCTGGTGGGATCACCCTTGGACGTCAATCCGTGGCACGTTGATAATTTATTAAGTGTCCGTCATTTGCTCTTTAGGCTTTATGTACCTGCATGAAGGTCATTTGATTGTATTTGAAACGTCTCCCAACAAGGGCATGACGGGGTACTTGACACCTGTCACCTGAAAATACATAAGGAAGACGCAGAAAGGAGAATGCAGTGGGCAACGGGTAAAACGAGGCCGCTGGCTGAGACATGGCTGCGCTTGCTCCAGGTGACCCACACAGAGGTGGATGGAGGTCCTCATCGTGACGTCAAAATGTGTGACCACAGCAGACGTGTCAAGAGGCCACAAGATCGTGTTATCCTGTAATAAATTAAACAAGAAGCGCGCTGGAATGAGGTGGCCCTGATACGTCGATAACGAACACAGCAAACCAAAACCAGCAAATGCACTCGTCCCCAAGGAAATGAAATTTGGGGAAGGACCAAGCACAAACAGCCGTCCAGCTGTGAGCGTCCTATAAAACCCTTTCCCGAGCTCCTGTCCCTACCGTGCTCAGGACGATGTGAGGTGTGCAGGTGCCCGCTGTAGACAGACCCTTTTGCTCAAATGAACTGCAACATTTTAGGGTCTTCGTTGGTCTTCTTTTAAGTACAAAAGGGGAGTCAGCTGAGTCGCGGCGAGAGGTCATAGATTGGGACCTGGCTTCGTGGTTCTGTCTTGAAGTTCCAAGCTGGGAGCCTGGGTTTGTTTAGGGAGGTCTACTGTGGGCTGGGAATGCAGATGGGGGGCGGCAAAGCCTGTCCTTAGCCTCATGCAGCTGACATCCGAATGGGGCACAAGCGGTCATCAGGAGAAGCTCCCAGGGATGGGGTTTGCAGGCAGGGATCCAGGAGGGGTGGTCAAGGAGGGATGGCCTCCCGTACAGCGTCGGAGAGGAGGTAAGTGAACAGCCTGTGTCTATGTCTGGGGAGTGGGCAACAGGTCAGGTTTGAGGGCGTGTTGTGGGTTGAGTGGGGTCTCCCACCCCTAAACCACATGCTGAAACCCTAATTGCCTGGGTGTGTTGGAGTAAACTGGGTCCATCCTGAAGGAGGTGCTGACAGGTTGGGTTCCTGGAGAGCAGGGACCCTGGGCTGTTCCCCAGAGTGGCTTGGATGTCACCTGAGCATGTGGTCCCCCCTCCCCGCCGCCTGCCTCGCATCCTCCTCCCTGTAGACGTAGACAGGTCCCATTGGCGAGCGGCACACAGGCTAAGGCGGAACTCACCATCCCAACCCATGACTGTGGCATCCATGTTTTATGGCACCCAAGGTGCTTTTTGTTTCCTTTTTGCTGTGATGATCCAACATCCCAGGCAGCTCTGCGCCCCCACTTTGTCCATCCTCGTCCCTCGGAACTGGGGACCATCCCTCCTCTGCTTCACGCCATGTACTTGGCTATGACTCTGCGCCTCATCACTTTGGTGTAGATTTAGGGATCTACAGGCTTTTGGTTGATTAGTTTTATCCGATTTTCATGGACTGTTGGTTTTCCGGGCTGAAGATTTCTTTTTTTAAATAATAGCATGACCCCATCCTTTCTTTGTTGTGATTCTTATGTTCACTGGCAGAGCTTCCGATGCTAGAGTTTAGTATTAGTGGAGACAGAGGTGGATGCTGCATCCCTGCCTTGATTTGGAGGAGGATGCCTCTGCTGACTGTGTATTTGCTCCTGGTGAGGTTAGGGGTTACATTAACCAGCGTCGTCAATCCTGCAAACTGTTCTGTGTGCAGGGCCGCAGCTCGCGGGCTGGGGGGAGGCCAGGCTCGACACCAAACAGCCCAGTTAGACTTGGATTCTGAGAAGCAACAAGGGCTTGTCCCCTGTGTGAGGCCCCCGTGTAGTACGTGGGAACATGCTTGCCCTAAAACGAACGTGGCTCGTGTCACTGAAATTCAGAGTGAGCCGGAGGGCATTTATCTGCTCCATCTGACAGCCCCGCGAGAGTGGGATTCAGCTCGTGGGCTAGGGAGCCATCTCTTTGGTGGCCCTGTAGAGCCTGCGTGGAAGGGGCTGACCTGGAGCATGATGGCTGCAGGAGACACACCTCCGTGTGCTCTTGTAAGACAGGTGTGTCAGGAAGCCGGAGCGGGGGTACGGCAACAGGAGGCGGGGCAGTATTTGGGGATCACAGACGTCCTGGCCCCAGCTCCCGTGTTTGGGACCAGGACTCAGCCTCGCGTGGTTCAGCCTGTCCCGGAGGCATCTTGTGCCTTTGAGGAGGAATCACACACTTGTCCAGGACCATGACACATGCGCATGGTGTCCTACCCTGTAGCCTTGAGGGAGCCATGACATCCGATCATCACATTTTCTTTGCCATCGATGCTTTCCTTTTCCTCAAACTCATTGCAACTTCAACAATCCGTCATAAATCATTGAATAGCTCTCCGCTGCTGTCAACTACAATCCATTCCAGGTGGTGAAGTCAAAGTTCCCAGCATCTCAAGATTTATTTGCTCCTGTGTTATGTGGATTTCGCTCGGCAAACCCTCACCTTCTTGACCTGCCCTAAATGCACCTTGGCAGGACTTGACAAGTCCAAGAGTTCTCTTTGCCAAGATCCCCCTGTGAGCCCCGCGAGTAGAATTTTTTCCCACCTTCTCATCTGCGCCCTTGTTTCGACCGAGGATGCACGCGTACAGCTGTTCCTCTGTGGCCTTTTATTCCACTTGGTTATTTCCACATTTCTTCCTGTCCTGGAATTGAAGACTGTGTGTTGAGCAACAAGCCATTCCGCCTCAGCCTTATGGCTGTGATGTCTGCCGCAGATACCGAACGCTTCCCCGGCGTCGCAATGAACGAATGCGATTTTGCTTGGAGGCGGAAGAGTTAGTTCTCCAACGTCGGGCGGGACTCTGCTCATTTTCTTTTTTAAAAAATCTCCTTTATTTGAGAGAGGGTAAGCGATAGAACGCGAGGTGGGTGGAGGAACGGAGGGAGAAGCAGACGCCCGGCTGAGCAGGAAGCCCGGCGCCAGGCTCCATCCCAGGACTCTGAGGTCGTGACCTGAGCCCAGGGCAGATGCTTAATGGACTGAGGCACTCAAGCGCCCTTGGCCACTTTTCCATAAAGGATATTCTCAGTGTGTTACTCATTGCAAAAATGAGTTATGTGTTGCTGCCTCCCCGACACTGGATTATTGGCAGGCAACGTTTTTACGTCAGAAAGAATCTGATTCCGTGTCACTTGGTATGGTCTATCCAATCCTCAGCATCTCATCATTGTGAAGGATGAGGATGATGACTCCCTTTCCAGGGGGCACCTCAAATTATCAGTGGCTGCAGCCACGGACGGTCCTTGAGCGGGGTTCATAGTGCAACCATGATTCCATCCTTTAGGAACGTGAACTTGAGAGTCTAAGGAGCTTAGCGAAGTTCTCCACCATCCGTGGTAAACAGGCGCGTGTTTACGATCTAACTCCACCTCCTGTTGGAGGCAACGCCCTGTTCCACTGGCAGAGTCTACACTCTCAGAAACCTGCAAACCTCGACAAAGCAGGCATCTTATCAATTTTTCTTGGAAGACGGTGACCAGGGACACCATGCCCAAAACATGATCACAAATGTTTGCACGTCCTCAAAGTCCTGTTCAAGCATCTGTTAAGGTTTACCTCTTAAGATTCATGCATTTCTTTAAGGAGACTAGCCAGGTGTCAAATCATACCTATTTAGGTAAAATCAGGGTTTTCCAACTCATTCCCATAAAGCACTCAATCTAGGGATGGGGTTGATTTCAAATCATCGTCATTAATAGGATCGTATCTGATGAATACAACTCAAGAAACATGAGCCCAGTCTGGCCGACGTCTTGCATCTTGTCTTCTAATGATTTTGTTTCTGGACTTTTAAGATGGTTGCTTATAATAGTGGCATCGCATTATATAAGGATGGCTGATTAAGTAGCATTAATCAACACTTGAAACGGGACAGATAATGGCCACTTAGTCGCATTTATTAACATAAAGGGGCAGCCAGCAAGTGCCGAACATATCAAGATGTGCAAATCCTATCAAAACAAATTACTGACGCGGAGTGCAAGTGTGCATGTGTGGAAAACCTTTTATGCTACGATAGCTAAGGGCCCCGGGCAACTCCCTGAGAATCTCACCCCACAACACAAAGAAAAACGGGATGCATAATAACAGCCCCCAGAACGTGGAAGGAGAAGGGCCGTTGAATGAACATACCGACGAGACTTTATTTTTTTTTAAAGATTTATTTATTTATTCATGATAGACATAGAGAGAGAGAAAGAGGCAGAGACACAGGAGGAGGGAGAAGCAGGCTCCATGCACCAGAAGCCCGACGTGGGATTTGATCCCGGGTCTCCAGGATCGCGCCCTGGGCCAAAGGCAGGCGCTAAACAGCTGCGCCACCCAGGGATCCCTCGATGAGACTTTAAACTCGCTGATTATGGAGCTGCCATGGGAATCTGTATCTGGAAACCCTTTTATGCCTTTTTTTTATTGTTCAGGATGAAAACTTGGTATACCCTTTGTGGTGCTCATTCCACAGAATGGGTTCAGAACGTCTTAATGCATGCTTTTTTGGTGTTTTTATACCATTCCCATGCAGAGTTCCCCGGGCAACAAAGATGGCCTGGGGATAATCTGTATGTTGGGTCCGATGGTCCAGGATCTGGTTTCTATGGTAGAACCAGATAGTGGCACCTGCAATGAGACATCCTATCTCCCCCCTCAAAAAAAAAAAAAAAGAGAGAGAGAGAAAGAGACAAATATAGAGAACTATGTTCTGGAGGAAGAGGGCTTTTTAATGAGAATCTGTTCAGCTAATCCCCAAACTGCTCTGGTTTGTTTAACTGGGTGTTCATGAGCTTTTCTTCATGTGTAGGATAACAATGCCTTGGTTCTTCTACGCCCAGATCCTTTCATCATATGGGAGATTGTCTCTGTCTCGCTATGCTTCACTTGCTGCTTGATGGTAATCCACTTGGGGCATTGTGTTGAGAAATAGTATGTCCATGAGCCCCCAAATTATTCCTCATAGTTCATCTTCCTGAACAGAATGGAGAAATAATGCTGGGAGTTGGGGAGAGATTGTATTTTCCTTCCTCTAGTTGGGTACACAGGTTGCCCCGAGGCAACGCTGGAGTTCCTGAAGTCATCAGAATCCAGTGAACAGGATCAAGCGATCATTCCCCTGTAGGAGAGCCAGCCTTCTTGGGCTTGATGAATCATTTTGGTGGTAGTCACAGATAAAAAGTCTCAGTTACTGCAGGGAAGGTTGCAAGGCTTTTGCTGACTAGGATTCCCCCCCCACCGCCACACACCCTGGGCTTGTACAAGGAGATGCAAATCAGGGAGGCAAATCAGGATGCCTCACTTGTGTCTCACAAATGTGAAGCATCTGGGTGGGCAGAGGGTGGACCAGCCTCCTCGTTGCAGAGGGAGGTGGTACCAGCAGGGTGACACTTGGCTAACGAGTCCAGGTGGCTGTTGAGGAGGAGCAAGAGCTCAAGACTCCCTTCTTTTCTCCTGGACATCAGGTAGACCATATCACTTGACAGGTGAGTTGAGGCATCCTTATTAGGATGGAGCTTCTTGATTCTTCTTGCTTCTTGATTAGTTTCTGTTGTCATGGGCAGACTTGGGATTTCGGAAGACTCCTTGGCTAACTATTTCCTTTCTTTTTCTTTTCTTTTTGTAAAACGTTTATTTAATCATGACAGACACAGAGAGAGAGAGAGAGGCAGAGACACAGGCAGAGGGAGAAGCAGGCTCCCTACGGAGAGCCCAATGTGGGACTTGATCCCAGACCCCAGGATCACACCCTGAGCCAAAGGGAGATGCTCAACTGCTGAGGTACCCAGGCGTCCCGGCTGACTATTTTCTAGAACCCAGTGGATCAGCTTAGGCATTGAGAGGTTGATTACAAACCAATGTTTGTTTGAATAAGCTTCTCTCCTTCTCTCTCCTTCCTTCGTTTCCATATCTTAGCCAGTAGCTTCTTCTCTTGTGGTCTGTGGCATCTTGCTTTGGGTAAGACAGACTGATGAAGGAGGTGGTTCGTATTATGTTCCCAATATTATTTTAATTATAAATATGAGTAACAGCTTGCAGGTGGAAGATGAATGCTTGTTGTCTTTCGTGGAAATGAATTTCACTGTAATACACTGTGCCCATCCTTGTCCCCCCTCATGGGATACGACGATGAGCTATCCTAAAATCACCACAGAGTGGTGTGGATTTGCGCTAACGCAAAACCAAAGCAGTAGATACATTTAAGCAACTACGCCTTTTAAGGTGACCTAAATTCATCCCATGTAGACGTTCTGAGTAGAAGCTGTCAGGTTCAGCAGCTCCTCAAGACTATGCTGTCATGCAGACTTATATTAGGGTAGGTTTGGGGACTGAGTCTGTTAACTCAAGAGACACAAAGAAGCAGGTGGACCCCAGACCCGGTACAACCCGAGCTCCTTGAAAGCAAAGCGAGAGCAGCGGAGTCCTTGATGGTGGAAGGTTCGTGTCCTGACAGATTTTGCAAAAACCAGTTTTAAACGTTGGAAGTGGAAATACGGCTTTGTGATCTTCTGAGGATTTCACAATGGAGACTAATGTAATTAACACGAAGATAACACATGTTTGTGTTTTTCAGCACGTTTTTATCTCTGGCCAAGGAAAATAAGAAGGCACTCAGCGCCTTGTGATGAAGCTCAGGTGAGGGAAGTCATGAGCTATTTTGCAAATGCATTGACTATAACAGACAATCTGGGAACACCCGTGAATTCAGCTTTACAGATAACTGGCATTCGATGTTATGTTTCCTAGATATGGTTGGGTGTAAACACGTACAGTGATATTCTGACGTCGGTAAGTCCATAATGAAATAGGAGATATTTTGGCAACTGATACATGTGAACTGCGGATTTCCAACACAGTCGTATTATTTTAAGATACTGCAGATGTTTTACTAGCATTGCATGGTGACAGGTGTTGCAGGGCTCTGGGTGTGGTGAGCATAGCATAACATATAGACTAGTCCAACTATCAAATCACGGCGCTGTGCACCAGAAATGAACGTGACACCGTGCTCTCACTACACTTCAACGATAAAAATAACAATAAATGAAATTTTGTAAGACCAGGACGTGAGAAAAGCAATTCAACCCACGTTGGGTAGATGAAAACACGCATGTTGACTATTATTATGATCTGACAACGGGAAAAGTCCTGGGCACACAGGTCCCAGTCTTGGGGAATAGGTTTGGGTAAAAGCAAAATGTTGCAACTCACGCGGTCAGCATTGCTTCTGAGCATTTACGAAGGGTTCTGGGAGCACAGAGGAGGGTCAGCGACCACTACTGTCCCCCCCCAGAGGAAATATTTGAGGTGGGTTTTGAAATATGGATAAAGACAAGATGGAGATGCAACTAATAGTTCAAGTGTCCAATATTCGTTACCTAATAATCAAAGAGGGATCCAGTGGGAAGGGAATCATATATTTCTTTGAGAAAATGGGACTTTTACTGGGATTGAACAGCATTGTGAAGGAGATTAGACTGGTCTTCAGAGTCCGGGCTGCTCCTTTTTCAGAATTTAGTTCTTCGCCAACATTCTCCATTCCCCTTTACCCTGGGATTACTTTTTCCTTGTTTTTTTTTTTTTTTCTGGCTGTTTTCATTCCCTTCAACCAAATGTCCCTTTGGCAAAGCTCTATGCCCACCCGCGTTTGAATTCTGTTTGCCGTGAAGGAAAGTCAGCTGGCCCCATCTCCCAAGGACGTGACCTCAGG
This sequence comes from Canis lupus baileyi, assembly GCF_048164855.1. Classification (NCBI taxonomy): domain Eukaryota; kingdom Metazoa; phylum Chordata; class Mammalia; order Carnivora; family Canidae; genus Canis; species Canis lupus. The sequence continues at coordinate 1,535,011 of NC_132877.1, forward strand.
AGTCTTATTGCCTCTGGCCTAAGAAACGCTTTGTCTCTAAGCAAACAATTTCAGATTTCACCTTCTGGAAGAGCGTTTGGTGTATGTGAGCTGGAGACCCAGGAGAGGCTCCCTTTGAGCATCATGGGCCCCATTCCACAGCAGCAGCCAATGCTCAGGGAGAGAAATCCGAGAGGCTCACTTGTTCCTCAAGGGAGATGTGCCTGGTCTCTCATGAGTCCTGTTGCTTTCATGAGAAGGGGACAGTGCAATGGGACGTAGCTCCTTAAATCATCTGTGCAACATCTGTGCTTGCTTTTCAGGAGCCTCTTCGTTGCTCTGTCTTGGATGTGTGTACTCTTAAACCCATGCCAGTCCCAAGAGGTACATGATGATAAGCCTAATATAGTCCTGATGATGGTGGATGACCTTGGGATCGGTGACTTGGGCTGCTTCGGCAATGACACAATCAGGTATGGCTTCGAGTTCAGTTGCGCTATTTCATCTGTTGTCTGGGCTTGGGGGCTTGATAAAGTTTTATGGCTACATCATGTGGAAAACCAAATCCATGGGTTGGAATTTGTCTTTAAAAGAAGAAAATAAGGGACGCCTGGGTGGCTCAGCAGTTGAGCATCTATCTTGGGCTCAGGGAGTGATTCTGGGGTCCTAGGATTGAGTTTCGCATCGGGCTCTCCGCGGGGAGCCTGCTTCTCCCTCTGCCTGTGTCTCTGCCTCATTCTCTCTCTCTCTCTCTGTGTCTCTCATGAATAAATAAATACAATCTTAAAAAAAATAAAAGAAGAAAAGAATATAAAATGAGGACAGTTTGGATTTGAATCTTGAGTCTGCACTTACTGGCGGTGAAATCTTGAGCAAGTTACTTCTGTGTGCCTTGCTTATCCTTCTTGTTGGCTGAGCACACAGGTGGGGGGTATACAGGTGTGCGTTCGTATGTGCAAAGCCTTTAGAATAGTTACCTGCCACATGGTGAGCCCTCTGGGATATGCAATATTATGATGACTGATGATTTTTTTCAAAGATGCATGAATTTATTGGGAGAGAGAGAATGGGGGAAGGACAGAGAGAGAATCTCAAGCAGACTCCCCTTTGATCATGGAACCCAACTCGGGGCTTGATCCCATGACCCCAAGATCATGACCTGAGCTGAACTCAAGAGCCACTCACTCAAAACGCTGAGCCACCCAGGCGCCCCTGAGGAGCGATGATTTTTATGCATACTTTTTACGCGATGGAACTTGGTCACTTTATGCTTCCTAATTTTGGAACCCTTTTAAGGTGATAGCCTTCTATTTTAAGAATGGGCACTCTGAAAGAAGAAAAGAACATCCATGAAACCAAGCCTGAGCTTTGTGGTAGGCTCAACAGAAGCCATTTATGGAAGTCTTGAAAACATCACAGCTTGGGAGCATGTCTTGGCAGGACAAAATTCCACTTTGTTCTATCATATCTCTCATTAAGGAAGCTCATTACAATTTATTTGCATCCAGCCAGTGACTATTTCTCTTCTGTGGAAGTCTCTCTGATGGTCTCCAACCTGCAGGGATCTTTATAGGGAATGACAAGGCAGCAGTTGCAACTTTTATCTAGAGCAGGGACGTGAGTCTGTAGAACACGTGCATTGAACGCGTCCTCGTGTCCGTAAGTAGCTAGGCATAACCAAGATCTGTAAGTCATTAGCCTTAATTAATCAGTCCACAGACGCGTATTTATATATATATTTTAGAAGGCAGGGCCGTATACTCAGTAGACACCATATTGCAGAACCAAGTTATATCAACCCTGCAATAGACAACGACTGCCTAAAGCCTCAGCCGTATTTTTTCCACGATGTGGGGAGAAAAAGGAAATAGGGCGCCGTGTGCAGTTACTTTTTTCTCCCGTTCTGAGCTTGGGGAATCATCGTAAACGGAGATGTTGGTTTCCGCCTCTGTCTGTGTCTCCCCCCATCCTCTCTGCAATTCCCTTTCTGTCTCTCAATCCAGGACGCCTAACATCGACCGCCTAGCCAGGGAAGGGGTGCAGCTAAACCATCACATCGCCGCAGCCTCCATGTGCACCCCAAGCCGGGCTGCCTTCCTCACGGGGAGATACCCCATCCGATCAGGTGTGTAGACGGGGAAGTCTCTGTAGAGACACTAGGATTCAATGAAATGATACGTAGCTAGTCCATTTTGAAAAGTTTGCTCCAAAATAGTTCAAACACGCACACGCGTACACACACGGTTGCATACACAGCTATCGACGCCCGCGTGGAAACCACGGTTCCTCCACTTGACTCGAGCCCGCCGTGCGTGGCTATGTCCACTCACCCTGTGCATCCTGCGAGCTGGCTTAGGCAGGACTTGCCATCCCAGGGCAAGAATGAGAAGCTGTCTTGGAAGGAACTAATTGACTGGACGTGTCTCCACTAATCGGGTGTCATGAGGCGGACTTACCAGAAGGTCTCAATCGTTTATCGCACATTTTAGCCCTTTTGTTTCTCCATCCCTCAATTGACCAGCCATTGGGTTGTTTCTGGCTTTAGGCTCCTGTGAATTATTCTGCTCTGTACCTGCGCATACATGTTTTTGACTCAACACGTATTTTTAATTCCTTTGGATACACACCAAGGGGTGGAATGGCTGGGCCGTATGGTTATATTTTCAAAGGTGATGAGACTGGTCATGTTTTACGGGCACAGATTCTGTAGTTAAGAGGAAGCAGAGCATAGAATTCACAGGTCAGGATCTGTGTCCCATTCTCCGTCAAGACAGAAATGCCCCTTGTCCAGCTCCCAAGGGTGTCACATAACCTTGCGGATCCCATGAGTTTGACGATATCTTGCTTAGCTGGTGCTAAGGTGAGCTGGGTCCAATAACCGATAAGTTCTTTATCCTTTTTTCTTTTCTTACGGTAAACTTATAGGCGATTTGACTCTTTTCTTTTGCTCCGCGCTGCACACGTTATGTAAAACTATTCAGAAGAAGATGGTTTCCTGTAGAGGGCATGGTCAGCAAATCTAACTTGGAAGACCTTTCTCTCAGCTCCTTGTATATGGAGGGAGGTCCCTCTCGGGAAGTCTCCACCTGACTTGTCTCTCCTGATTTTATCTGGAATTTCTCTTCCTTTTCACGTACTTTGTTTTGTCTTATTCAATTTTCCGTCTGCTCCCAGATATTGCTTCAGGGTTGGGCTGCCATTTTGGAAGGAAGCCAGGATGGGTTGGTTTAGGGAGTTCCTCAAGCTGGATCGCTGCAACATTTTCAATACACCCAGCGCCCTTGGAACTCTAGCAGTGGGGCTGGGAAATGTCCCTCTGTTTCCAGTCCTCTCCAGGGAACACCTGTTGGCTATTCTGGTTGGTTCTTTGGTTACTGGGTCCTTTAGAAACTGGTTTGCCTTCCTCTCCTGTAAAATGTAGGTCTTGGGCTTATGGTTGACCTGTCCCCATGTACCTGTCACCTAGTTTTGTCATTAGTGATGTCCATGGGTGAGCAGTTTTCTTCGCTTATTGCTCTATTTTGGGGAAGGAATGCAGAGATTCAAAAACTATGCGTCAGGTCTTCTCAGATACCCCAATGTCAGCTCCTGAACCATCCGTGACTCACTTCCTCCTTAGCTGACAGGCACCTACTCACTGTGTGTGTGTGATCTGTTGTTTTTTGGTTTTGTTTTTTCATCCCACTCAGGAATGGTTTCTAACGCAGTGGATCGTGTCATCATCACACTTGGAGCCCCCGCGGGACTCCCTCATAATGAGACGACGTTTGCAGCCTTACTGAAGAAGCAAGGGTATAGCACGGCACTGATAGGTAAGAAGCAGCCACAGGCGTGACGTATTTACTATAAAGAAATAATATGTGTTGTTCTATTCTTTTTTACAGATTGATTTATTTGAGAGAGAGAGAGAGAGAGTGAGAGCATGAGTGGGAGGGGCGGAGGAAAAGGGAGAGAGAATCTGAAGCAGACTCTGCACTGAGCACGAAGCCCAATGCGGGGCTCCATCTCACCACCCTGAGATCATGACCTGAACCCAAACCAAATCTGACAGCCAACTGCGCCATCCAGGGACCCCTGTGTTCTATTCTTGACATGGTTTTCTTGGAAACCCTTTATTTCAGAAGCATCATGCATCTTGGCTATGGCAGAGAAGACCCTCTGTGTGATGTAGGTTCTACATCTGCCATTTCATTGGCCACCTCTGACCTTTATCCTTACCTTTCAACATTAATCTGCTTAATATGTCATATTAATGTCTTTCTCAAGTCACTGTGTCCCCCATGTCCTCCAGAACTTTCTTTCATTGCTGTGTTTTGCTCATCTGGGACCTTCTATCATAATGAACCTCCCCCCATCCAACACACACACACACACACACACACACACACACACACACACATTCCTTCCAAAGGCACCTGTTTGTCCTTTTCAGACATAATTCAGACAAAAGAAAACTCCTTCCCACCTCACCCCCAGGCCTTTCCAGGTGGCCATCCTACATATTTCTCTATCACCCTGTGTTCTTCGTCTTTGCACAGACCACACTATACTCTGGTGGTCTTTCTATATTATTCTCTGCAGGCTCTGAAATCCTTCATCTCATTCACCATGTATGATTTAAGAACTGTGATGAGCCCTGTCAAGAACACACAAACAGCCTTATGCATTTCTTATGAAGTGTCAACTTTTGACTCCATAGAAATGTCTACATCCTACACCCATCACCCAAATAGAAAAAATATACATGTTTTAAAAAACATGTACACCCTGTATCTGTCACCCAAATCAAGATAAGGGGCATTTAGGTTGTCCCAGAAAGTTTCCACTGGCTCCTTCCAGTCTGTCCCCCTGGGTTAGCTCCCCCTTGCACCACTCCTACAGCTTGAGAGAGTCAATGTAGAGGAGACGATAATGCTGCTCTCTTTTGGCAATGATTGAATCCCCAGTTAGTCTCCTAATTGCACTGCAGTGGGATGGTAAGAATCATGATCTCTAGTTAATTGCATTGCATATTGACAGAATCATTGATAACTTACAGGCAGAAGGGATGTCTGAGAATAACCCATCCCCCCTAACTTCAAAGATAAGGTAATTGCTTCTTCCCAAGGATGAGAGACACAGGAGATGTTTTGATGCAAATGTTGCACAATACGATCAAATTTGTCAGCCTGTCTGTGCGTGTATATTTTCTCAGTATAAGTTCTCTTGCTCACCCCATTATCATTAAAATGGAACCATCGATGTTGTACGGATGTCTTTTTTCTCACTGCCAAAGATGATAGACTTCAACCGATGATGACTAATTTGAAGCTAAACCTACTGTCCCTATTTGAGAGCCTGGGTTTCAACTGGCATGAAAATAACATGCTATTTTTAATCAATTTTTGTAACCAATTTGACATTGATAAGAGAAGACAGTCTTAATGGAGGTCAGGACAGAAAAACCTCGACTCTAGCCTTGCCTCTCATCTGCTTACCCTCTCAGGTGTTCAGAGATGTGAGTATGTCCATCTTCCATGTGGCCCTTACTCCATGCAGAGAACTATTAACATTTTAGTGGCTATACCTGCCCATACTCTCTTCGAGTCCACATCCCAATAGGATGCCCATGGATCTTTTTGTTACCATTCAAAGCTTGGCAAGTTTTATCAAATAAAGTTCAGTGAACTTTAGTGGTAGACCTGGGGTTTCCATCCAGTGAGCTATCCAACCATCCATTATCCATGCTTGATCCATCCTCCATCATTCATCTATATCTATCTATCTATCTATCTATCTATCTATCTATCTATCTATTATCTATCTATATCCATATGTTATCAGTGTACCCATCTATCCATCCTCATCTATCAATCTATCCACCTATGCATATGTGTACACATGCCCCATCTATCTTCCATCATATCTATCTATCTATCTATCTATCTATCTATCTATCTATCTATCATCTATCATCTATCTATCATCTATCATCTATCATCTCCACCCATTCATTATCTATTCATCATGTGTCTTTTATCTTATCTCTAAGATTTATCTATCTTTGTAGGTATAATTTACATCTATCCATCCATCTTCTATCTATCTATCTATCTATCTATCTATCTATCTATCTATCTATCTATCATCTATCTATCATCTATCATCATCTATCTATCCATCTTCCCTATTGCCCATCAATCTTATATCATATCTATCTCATTATCTATCGATTATCTACCTACCTACTAACCAGTTTATCCACCAGCTATAATCTATCCTGTCCCTGTCATGTATTCATCTTTGTGCCTATGACTTTTTTTCTTTCTGTTGAGGAGAAACTGCCCAGTTCACATCCTTGCTACAAACTCACAACTGTATTTCCCTCCCTTTATTTTTCATCCTATCTTGTCACTCACCATGAGTTCTTAACACAAATTTCTGTGAAGCAAAAGAGAGCAAAAAGTGAATCAGGTCCTGAAATCACATTTTTAAGCAAAAGAGAACTATTTGCTGCTCCATTTTTGTGCACGAGTCGTCTGTTTTGAATGAAGAGTGCTCATGTGTTCTTCATGGTGTGTGAGCATACTATGCTTAATATGTCTGTTTGTAATTTCAGGCAAATGGCATCAAGGCTTAAACTGCCAGTCCCGATATGACCAGTGCCATCATCCGTATCATTATGGGTTTGATTACTACTATGGCATGCCATTCACTCTGATTGACCCCTGCTGGCCAGACCCCTCTCGTGACACAGAATTAGCCATCAGGAGCAAAATATGGCTTTGTGTGCAGCTGGTCGCTGTTGCTGCGCTCACTTTCGCCCTGGGGAAACTGAGTCGCTTGGTCTCTCTTCCCTGGTCCCTCATCTTCTGTATGATTCTTTTTATTTTTCTGCTGGGCTACTTTTGGTTCTCCAGTTACAAATCTCCTCTGTACTGGGATTGCCTTCTCATGCGGGAGCACGATATCACCGAACAACCCATGAAGGCAGAGCGAGCTGGCTCCATCATGGTGAAGGAGGCGATTTCATTTATGGAAAGGTAAAGATAATTTTAGAAGTCCATGTATTTTAAGGGGTTTAAGACAGAGTTAACAGAACTAGTATTTTTTAAAAATAAGAGGTCATGCTTTGCACAATACTGAGAAAAGAAATGGAATATTACTAGTTAGGACTAGACAATACAATACTGTATATTTTGGACGCCAGTTGGACTCTTTAGGTAGTACCTAAGGGGGGCCATCTCGTTTGAGCTTTTGTTATTAAAATCACAATTTCTCCATTGGCCTTGAAATTCATATTTGGTCAGACCAAAGCAGGTAGACTCACACTTAGAAATCTGGCTTATTAATTTATGGTTAATAATATTAATAATTAATAATTATATTGTCTGCATGTTAATGCACAGTGGGAAATGCATTTACCAGGAAACTAGATAGCAGAGTAAGTTGGTCACTGTGCTGTTTTCCTGTTAGGCAAAAAATCTCTTTGAGAAGTTAAAATCAGAGGGCTTATCATTGAGCATGAGATATGTAAAGGGTATTATTCAGCTGAGGTCAGTGGTGATCATTATAAAGCCCAATGCATGCAGAACAAAGTCGCTGGAAACTTTCCAAAGGAGCCACATTTATGGGCCTTCACTTTATGAATCTTAAAAAAAAAAGAGAGAGAGAATGTGAACACATTTTCTATTGGCCATTGCAACATTGACTGAAGCTTTATCTTTATCGATCGCTATCCTGGGGTCTGAATGTCAGGGACAAGTTGATATCATTGATGATCACATATGTACAAGCCCATGATAAGAAATAAGCTAGTGGGCATAAATCCAGGGTGGTATCAGTCCAAACTGTAGGGATTTTCCAAGATATCAGGAAAGCCATACTTGAGAAGATATGTTGACTGAATCTTCAAAGGTGAACAAGGATGAAATGAAGAAGTGGCCAGGCATTACTGCATGAAGCTCAAGCACAAGGAAGATAGGCCCTCAGCTAATGAGGGCAGCACATAATGCAAATGCCACTCTGAAAAATTTGTGCTCTGATAAATATCACAATGTCAAGAAAGGGGAAAATGAATTTTAAAAAAGTTGTATCATGATGATCTGGTTTAAATGGCATCCCTCCAGAATTCATGTATACCTAGAAACTCAGCAGGTGATCTTGGGAATAAGGTCTTTGGAGGTGTCATCATTGAGGCTGAGATCATCCTGGGGTAGGGATCTGTAAGCTGGTGTGTTTGGCACATAGCACTGTTTGGTGGTGTAAAGGCTCTTGGGCAACTTGTATCTAGCTTGGTCCTTACCTTATAGCCAAGGTGGGCACAATACAAATTTAGAGTCTGTGAGAGATTAAACCATCTTTGCATTGTAGATGCAATGGAATGGCTGGTTTCATTCACGGCAAGCTCTTTATTCCCTGCTACTTTCCATATGCACAGAAGCACAGATGTTTTGCAAAGGGACACATTAGCATGTTGTGAGGTGGCATTTGTTACACCAAGAGCTCAAGATGAGAGATTCTATTCCATTCTGTGAGCCCCTTTAAGTCTGAAGACACCCGCACAGGGCGTTGCTTACTGTTTACATTAGTACATCATGAACAAATACTGGGGTGTGAAAAATGTACTTCCATCACCAAAACTTGCATTGACTTTCAGAAGCTCTTTGTGATCCACAGTGGTACCATACTGAAAAGAAATGGGGACTATGAGGATTCAGAAGCTCACTCCACTGATTAATAATGTGGCCATGAGCATGTGGCGTAGGTTCACAGATGCTATAAATTGCTTTTATCTGGATTCTGAGTGTGTGAGTCTCCTATGGTTGCTGGAACAGGTTTCTGCAAATGAGAGTGGCTTAAAGCAACACAAATGTATTACTTTATGGTACTGGAGGTCAAGAATCTGAATCTCACATTACACGGTTAAAATCGAGGCATTGGCAGGACTAGCCCATTCTGGAGGTTCAGGGGAAGTCTGTTTCTCATCCCAGATTGGAGAAGCTGCATTATTTCCTTGGCGTATAGCTGATTGGTTGCATCTCTACTTCGGTTATCACTTATCCACACTATTTTTGTCCGATTTTGACCATATTGGGGTCCCGCTTTCAAGGACCTTTGTGATTCAGAGAATTTGGACTTATCTCCCCATCTCAAGATCCTGAACCTAATCCCATCTGCAGATTACCTTTTGCTACATAAAGCAACATAGGTATCATCTCAATCCTCAGTACGATGTGCGTCAGCTTCATAGTGATGCCATTAAAAAGTGCCAAAAACCGAGAGGCTTAACACAGCAGAAATTTTCTGAGCTTTCTGGTGGACATCAGTTGTGGAAAGATGCCATTCAACCCAGCTCTCCACAGCGCAACTTTCTTTTTTCATTTTTTCCATCGTTCTTTACACCATGATATGTCCTCAGAGTAGAAATTTCCCAAAGACAGTCATTTGTGCCGTGTGCTGCTCTGGTTAGCTGCTGACCTACATTCCCTGTGGATCATCACAGCTCAAAGTGGGCCAACCTCATTTCCTATGTCCTCACAGGATATCTGAAGGTGTGGAGACATGTTGCCAAGATGTTTCTGTCCATGCTTGCTTGGGGGTTGTGAAAGAGTTGGCATATCTAAGAAACCACTCCCGAGCCACCATCCCTTTGGGTCTGTCAGGTGTTACTGTGGCCTGAGAGACTTTATTAGCCATGGGAAGGTGTGCCAAAGAGCTGGATGGGCTTATGACTCCGTCGTGCCAGGTGGGGCTACTCAGGAATCTAGCTGTCCCACATGTGTCCTTGGGGAGCAGTCCAAATGCTAGGGGATCCTGGATGGTTTCTGCCTCATGTGTGCATCTGCTCTCTTGGGGTGCATTGGGGACAGACGGACACAGGGTGTGACAAAAAAATGATGTGATCTACTTCCCCACACTTTGCAAACTCAATATGCTAAGTGATTGATGTCCCTCCAGGAACCGTGAAGGACCTTTCCTCCTTGTTTTTACCTTTCTGCATGTACATGTGCCTCTCCCCACGACAACCGAGTTCATTGGCACCAGCAAGCATGGCTTATACGGGGACAACGTGCAGGAGATGGACTCCATGGTGGGTAAGTGGCAGGACCTACAGAGATGGGAACTCTATGTTTTGATAGTTCAGGACACCCAGACACGGCCCCCAGGGCTGCCCCAACGATGTCGCAAGTGGAAGTCCTAAGCAAAGTCAGCACAAAAGTACACTCAATGCTTGCCCTCTCCATGGAGCTCTCAGTGTTTCTATGGTACGTATATTACTGAGCAAATCAGGTTCCAGTTTTGCGACAGGATGGCTGAAAAGCTCATGGGGCTGGCCTCGTGTGTTGGCAGGCTTTTGGTTATAACAACCTCCAAATGTGGGACGTTGGCATGAAATAGATTTTAGTAATCAGAGAAATAAGACTGACCGAGGCACCTGGCTGATTCAGTCGGTTGAGCACCTGACTCTTGGTTTCAGCTCTGGTCGTGATCTCTGGATCCTGGGATTGAACCCTGTCTTGAGCTCTGTGCTCAGCACAAGAGTCTGCTTCTCCCTCTCCCTCTGCTCCTCCCTCTGCTCCCTCACTCTGTCTCTTGAACAAATAAATAGGATCTTTTTAGAAAGAGAGAATTCAAGCCTGAGCAAAGGGAAGCCAAACAATATTGTCAATTCACAGTCTTAAAAATATAGAAAACATTTAAAAATTATTTTTTAAAAATTTTAAAAAGGATTTTAGTTATTTCTTTGAGACTGAGGGAGAGAGAAAAGAAGAGCCGGGGGAAGGAGAAGCAGATACCCCTACTGAGCAGGGAGCCTGATGTGGGGCTCCATCCCAGGATCCCGGGACCATGACCTAAGCCGACGGCAGATGCTTTACCACCTGAGCCATCCAGGTGTTCCTAAAAATTATTTAAAATATAAATACTATTTGACTAAACATAGGCACATATGTCTATGTTTATGTAAGCACGTGTGTGTGTGTCTGGGTGTGTGAAGTATGTAAAGAACTCCAAGTCAGGATGTCATCACTAAAAACAGACAAAGACCACAAAAGAATCCTATTTGCTTTAAAATTTTAAATCAAGACAAAGTTAGCAAACTAAGTTAATATAACAAATGATGTGGCATTAATGCAGCAAATAAGGTATTCCAGCTGGGGTTTGATCCCCATGGGATTTTTTTCCGTGGTCCTCAGGTGATGACACACCTCCCCATGGGTGCGCTGAAGCTTTGCAGACATGCCGGGTATTTGAAAGCCACATTTTCAAAGAATGTGCCTGAAATTCATAAGCCATTGGGACCCATGCGTTGGGTATGTTTGTCTGTCCAGGCAGAACTGAGCTTTCAGGACAAATAATCATCTGTTTCGACATGTGATTTCAGAAATACTAAGAATAAAAATCACTTATTGGGTCCTGGTTGGGATATCATACTAATACATTTGTTAAAGTGCACTCTTAATGGTTAAACAGGGGGATCTATTGATCGAATAAACGGCTTGACTCATATGACATGCACTGCTCCGGTGTGTTCTGGATTGATCCCCATAAACATTCTAGGAGATGGGGATCATACTCATCCTTGTTATTCCCCTTGGAAGATGAGGAAACAAAAGCATGAGATATTGTGGGCTGGCTCCAGGTTATAGGTCATGCCCCGAGGAGCCAGAATCAGAACCCACTCACTCCTATTCGCTAGCTCAGTGGTGCTGGTGGAGGGTCTGACAGAGATGGACAGAAATGAGGAAACATGGCTAGGTTCTTCTGAAGCATTCCATAACCCCTCAGACTCCTACAGGCTGTCATTTCACAGGTGTTGGGAAAGCTTCGGAAACTCCCACCTACCCACCCTCCACCTGGCTTCCTGCTTCCTCAAACCCAGATGGAGGCTTCCAATGCAAATGACATTCCCTACCTGACCCAGGGGAAATCCTCTGGGGCCTAATTAGTCATGCGTCCAACAGGAGTCTTGGTGAATTCAGTAGCTCAGAGCAGGTTCCTCCAGATTGGGAGGAGAGGGTGAGTGTCCAAGGTGAGGCAGACAGATAAGCCATGGCAGCAGGAGGAGAGGCTTGGCTGGACCTGTTTGCACAAAAGTGATGATGTCTAGGATTTGGATTCTGGGCTGTTTGTGTGCGAGGTTGTGCAGGTGCACTCGGCGGCTCCCCGGACAGGGCTGCAGGAGCCCAGGAGACTGCCAAACTGTCTGAGAGTTACCTGTACACGCAAATACCAAGACACGTGTGTGAAATGCATATATAAAATGTTAAATATGATACATCTATTTCCAGCATCACAGAAATCTCTAGGGTTTCCAACATAGTTCTATTCTTTACAAATGTCAAGTAACTTTGAGAGAAGTTTAAAAAATAATTAGGTAATGGGAAGCCTGGGTGGCTCAGCCGTTTAGCACCACCTTCAGCCCAGGGCGTGATCCTGGAGTCCCGGGATCGAGTCCCACATCGGGCTCCCTGCATGGAGCCTGCTTCTCCCTCTGCCTGTGTCTCTGCCTCTCTCTTTCTCTGTCTTTTATGAATAAATAAATAAAATCTTTAAAAAAATATTAGGTAGTACCCATGGAAATTATTAGCACCTGTCTAGCAGCAACTGAAAAGTGTACATATATATTTGTACTATACAGTATCTATAATATTTGTGTATATTTGTCTTATATAATATCTATAATATATAATATAATAAACATGATAATATATAATATATATACCATATAATAAATATATAATGTAAATTTGTATGATACAAATCCAATGACTGTATAAATACATTCATATCTATACATTTTTATATGATCTTTTTCAGTTGCTGCTAGAAAGAAACATATTACATTTATAACATAAATTCATTTTTATATAAAGGTGTTATGCATTTCCATGACCACTATGTAATTATTTTTTTAAATCTCTTGAAATACTAAGAATAGAAACATCTGAAACTAACTTCGTAACAATAAAATATATGATTATCTATGCTGAAAACTGTAGTCTAATAAAACAAATATTTGTGTACATATTGCATGTTATAATTATATTATGTATAATATATAATATAGTTACATTATTGGTAATGTATTATATTATTAATATATTATCAATATATAACTATTAGTATATTTTCATATATTGTGTTATGTAATTATAGATTATATACAGTATTATAATTAATAAGGCACATTACATAGTATATACATATAATAATAGTTTTATTACACTTTCTAGGTTTCTCAAGATAGACAATTATGTCCATTTTTTTTTTTTTTGACAATTATGTCCATTAACAGTATCAACTTCAGGTCTTATTCAGGTCTTATTCTTAGGTCTTATTCTAAGTACACATGTATTTAGGTTTTCTGTTAATTTCATTAATCAAATAAATCTTAAAAATGAGTAATAATAATAATAATGACAGAAAAAGTCTTCTTTTATAACTTATACTAATGAAATAGTTTTTATATTGTACCTTTAAGCATGATATTGATCAATGCTTTTAACTGGCTCTCTTTTCAATGTTTTGAGAGATTTTTAAAACAGTTATTAATTAGGACAGCCCGGATGGCTCAGCAGTTTAGCGCCGCCTTCAGCCCAGGGCTTGATCCTGGAGTCCTGGGATCGAGTCCCACGTCGGGCTCCCTGCATGGAGCCTGCTGCTCCCTCTGCCTGTGTCTCTGCCTCTCTCTCTCTGTGTGTCTCTCATGAATAAATAAATAAAATCTTTTAAAAAATTATTAATCAGGTACTAACCATGACAATACTTACATGCTTGCCAGCATCAACCTAAATATATACTTCACATATATAATATATAATGTAAACTATAATAATATACTATAATGTATACATATGTCTTTAGTAATAGTATATCATGTTCTATATAACATGTGCATATATCAGCATATGATATTGTTGCTAGTATACTATCTTAATACATAGTATAGTAATAATATAAATAATAATATAGGCATTGAGATAATATATAAGTTATTGTGATAATTATTAAGTATACCCCTAGTTTAGAATAAGCATAATATAATTATACTTGTGTATACTCTAATATCTATGTACATACATGTCCATGTTAAAATATTTCTCTGTTAGAAATATGCACCAAAAGACTTTTCCTCTATATTAAAAATAACCCATTTTAAGATACAGTAGGTGATAGGTATCATTCGTAGCAGGTCCAATATCAACAACCAATATATAGAAATATGTTCAAAAAGTAAGGATCTTGTTGAATCCAAGTAACTCATAAGAGAAAACCTTAGTAAGTGGAAATATACCAGGTTCTGGATGAGAATGGTGACTCATGAAATACTCATGATTCCAAAATTAATATCGAGGCTTAAGGTGATTCTAATGAAAATATTAATTACTCTCACTTGGGGAGTGCTCCTTAGTAGGATGATGATGAAGTACACATGGGGAAAGAAAGTGATAAGAAACTAAATTGCCCAAGGATGTCTGATGGGAGGCCAGTTAAGAGAAAGGATCCAGACACACTTTTATGGTTGCAAAGAAAGTGCTATCAAAAATAAAACTTACGACACTGAACTACACGCAGAAGTTTTGATGTTAGATCAGGGAAGCAGAAATAGATGACCATGGAGATGGTCCAGTGAGAAGATACAAGGAGGGAAACCAAGTCAGAGTGGCAAGGATGGAATATATTGGGTAAAGTCAGTGTTGGGCGTGGCTTTGTATCCTCCAAAAGAAAGGTCCATGTACTAACTTCTGGAATCTCTGAATGTGTCGGTATTTGGAAATAGAGCCTTTGCCGATGAAATCGAGTTATGGTGAGGTCTTAGGGTGGGTCCTAACGCCATGGGACAAATGTGATTGCAAAAGACGAGGCACGCTCCTTGCCAAAGGAGGAACTATTGCCAACGATGTGACATGTTTTCATACCTTAATACAGGAGTCTGTATAAACCAAGAACAGAAACAGCGAAGCCCCCAAAGAAAAACCAACAAGAGCTAAACATAACTTATAAGTTAAAAGTGTGAATGTTGGTGTCTGCATCATAAAATAATAAAAATAAATATTATTATGCAATAATGATGTAACAAGGGATAATAGTAAAATAGTAAAGGATAAATCCATTTCCACTCCTAGTTTAACATAATCATCTGTCCAACACAAGATGCTCTTGAGGAATTCGGAAAACGTCGCTCTTCTTGAGCTCACACACCACCCACCGTCAGCAGGTGCATCGTCGATGAGAAACAGTCCTGCAGTGACTCCCGTACAAACGTGCTGCAAGTTGGACTAGCGTCATAGCCCAAAGCTCATAATGACTTTCGTTACATGTGTCCCCCCCTCCTTTTTTTTTTTTTTTTTTTACTATTTCAGGCAAAATTCTTGATGCTATCGACAATTTTCATCTGAAGAACCGCACGCTTGTCTACTTTACATCAGACCACGGAGGGCATTTGGAGTCACGGGTGGGCCACTCCCAGCGTGGCGGGTGGAACGGAATATACAGAGGTGAGGAGTGGGGATCCACTCGTGGGTGGGGTCTGGTTGTAAGTCAGCTCTCCTGGGCTCACGATAATGGGAATCCATGAAATGAACAGATTAACGCAGGAAAAGGTGAAAAAGTGCATTTGACTTGAGTCTGGGTGAAATAAAGCGAGGGGCTGATACCCAATGAAATGGGCATAAATCTGCCAACATTATGAGAGGCTAGCCTCCCTGGCAACCCCATGAGATGATAAAGCATTAATGAAACCACATGCCTTTATGGTACTCTGCCAATGAATTGGATATGTACCAAGTCATTGATTACATATGTACAAGGCTGTTGGTAGATGATCTGATGTGGTAGCCAGAGCCAAGACGTCAAAAACCAGAGGCTCCTTGGTGACTAAGGAAGTGTTGGTGCTCTCTTGTCAAGATATGACTTAGCACACAAAGTAGCAACCCTGTCTTTGGTTTCATAATTGAATGCACAGATACCAGCCCCGTATCCTGGTGCAACATTTAGTCCATGAAAACATGTCCCGTTAGCCACCGCATTGGCCCGACCCATGACGTGTATCTTGACGTGTTTCCAGATAAGAAAATCATCTGGAAAGTGTTCAGTGCATGTTGTCATATCTACCGAAAGAGATTTCAAAGTTTCCTTCCAGAGGAAAATATAGTATTTGTGCTTTCCCACTGAATGCGAAACAACTGAGCCTGTATTTGCATGAATGATAGTATGGATTCAGCAGGGAATAATGATTTTTGTATGAATGGGATCATCTTTGCCTCATTCTGGAGGCAGAGTGTGGGTGTCTGCTCTCTTAGGGCTGGCACAAGTAAAGTGCATGCTTAGGAGAGCAAGTATGTGCCATAAAGGAAAGCGTTATTATTGAAACTCTATTTTTACCTATGAGGACATTCCAAAAAAAAAAAAAAAAAGAATCTCCATCTGGTGTGATTGACACTCCAGTTGGAGCAATCTAATGAAGTAATAAGTCTCCATTAAGCCTGTAGGATGGCCATTCCTCCTGCTTCACTCAAGGGGACCCTGGCCTATGCCTGTTGTCCTGAGGTCATGGTTGCCTCCTGGGTTCATGCTCTGTAATGGCCTGGTTTGCGGTCATCAGTTCGTGTAGAACCACACGATTCCATTAAGTTTATTTTCAGGGCGCTGGACTCAGCAGTGAACAAAACTAAAGAATCACTGCCTTCGTGGAACTTACATTTTAGTGGAGGGAGGCACAGCAAGAAAAACAGAAGAGTAGGTCAATTCTATGATACATTAGAAGATAGTAAATCTCCAAAAGAGAGAGAAAGGGAGCAGAAAACGTTCTAGGGCACGGCTTTCATTTTAAAGGCTGACGGAGAACTTTGGAGCAAATGGTGTGAATGTGGTTGGGGGATGAAGCAGCTGTATATGCAGGATAACAGCACTGGGGGCAGACAGTGTAGCCAGTGCACATGCGCCATCTCAAATACAATGAGTTATTCGGTTAAACACCCATCAGCAGCCCAAGAAATAGTAATTCCATGGACGTGTACTGCTGACCCCATCAGGACTCTGTATGGGGTTGACCCTGAACATGTTGTCTGTATTGATGCTACTGTACGTTTTTGTTTTTGTTTTTGTTTTTTTAAGCAGTCTTGCCACCGCGATGATTCTAACTGGCCCTCTGTTGCCTCACCTCGTAGGTGGGAAAGGCATGGCCGGCTGGGAAGGTGGAATCCGTGTTCCGGGACTCATCCGCTGGTCGGGAAGATTGCCAGCTGGGAAAGTGATTGAGGAACCTACCAGTTTAATGGATATTTTCCCCACGCTAGCAGCTGTATCAGGAAGCTCGGTCCCTCAGGACAGGTGATAATCATAACCCCTGTTCACATCATCTTTGTTCTCAGAGCATTTGGGACAAAAGCCACAAAACTCTAGATTAACAGGAAGTATAGCTTTGTGTATTGAGCATTATTGGTCCTATATGACTACGTGGCACATTCTAGATACTCTATGGCTTTCACTGGGGAGAAAAGTGGACACAGGAAGGTTTGGGGATGAGGATGTGGCTGGTAAAATGCTCATCCATGTAAGAGAATAACGATTCCTTGGACTGGACTGTGCAAGGTCGGGAAGGCTGACAGGAAAGTAAGGCATTCCAGGGCTACTTGTAATTCTGTTGTGACTATTTTGAATTCCGGCAGGAGGACAGCCTTCATATGGCACAGTCCCAGTCCCTGGGAACAACCAACCAAGGCAGGCTTGCGGGTGACTTTCTGATAGTTTATTGCAGTGGCTCCAACCCAACGCCACTTGCCCCTTGTAAGCCCAAAGACTGATTCTAATGTTTCCTTCTTCATGCAATGGACCTTTCTGAAGTCTTTCTGAAGCAAAATAGAATGGAGCCCAAAGCAAATTAGAAACAGCAGCAAAGAAAGATCTCCTCTTTTTTTTTAACCTTTGTTTTAGCCAATAATAGGATTTATTGAGAATTTATATGAAATAATAACAAAACACAAGTCCCCTATGCTAAGAAGTATATTTATCAATTTTGGCTGATGATCCATTTTTTAAAAATAGTTATGTTAGCAGAAATGTAGTTTTTTTCAACCAAGCCAATCATAGTCATAAAAGTAGCTTTCCTTGATCTCAGTAGAGTCTATGGACTTTGGGATGTTGCTATAGTCTGTGTATTAGACTCATAAAAGGTCGTGCAGAATTACAGTCTCAAGAAATAATGTCCTCTGAGCTCTGACTAAGGTTTTCCTTCATATAATCAATCTGGTTTTTTTTTTTTTTTTTTTTTTTTTTTTTTTTTTTTTTTTCAGAATTAGCTCTAAAAATGCCCTATCATTACTACCGGCACTTTTTTAGTCTTTAATGGAAAACCGAGGTGAAGGACTCTGTGAGATTCTAAAAGCAAACTCGGCTCTTACGATGAACGTTGCATTGCATATTTGCATAGAGGTCTTTGTGTAGACATCAATGTTGTATTTCTCTCCGGTAAATGCCCAAAGAGTGGGGAATCTGGTCTATTATCAATATGGGTTGATATATGTTTATGAGAAACTTGTCCTATTGACTTTCAAAATGGCTGCCCCATTTGGCATTCCCACCGTATTTGGTATGGTCATTCTTTTCCATGGTAACCATTATAATAACTGTGTAGTCGAATCTCATGGTGGTGGAAATTTGTGTTTCCCTCGTGACTAACGATGTTGTCTACTATAGAAAAAAAAAAAACGTTTCTCACTTTCTACAAGACCGTTCTGGGATCTTGGTCGAGATTGCATTAAATCTATAGATTGGTTTGTTAAAAATCAAGATCTGAACAATTTTGAGTCTTTCAATCTATGAACATTGTTTATCTCTCCTTTGAGTTCTGTTATCACGTGTTTTGTAGTTGCAGCTCACAAAATTTTGGTATTAAAAAAAAAAAAAAGATATCCTAGGTGCCCAGCCTGGGTGGCTCAGTCAGTTAAGCGCCTGCCTTTGGCTCAGGTCATGATCTTGCAGTCCCAGTATCGAGTTGGGCTCATTGCTCAGCGACTAAGCTTCTCCCTCTGGCCCTGCCTGCACTGGTACTCTCTCTCTCAAATAAATAAAATCTTTTTTTTTTTTAAAGATATCTCTCCATATCCCATGTCTTATGATGCTGTAGTAAATGGTCTTTTAAAAAATGGAACTCCCAATTGTTCATTGCTGAAATATAGAAATAAAATTCTTTTTTTTTTTTTAGAAATAAAATTCTAACCAAAAAAAATTCTATACCAGTGACCTTGCCTAACTTAGTTCCACCAGCTTTCTAAGGGATTACCAACACAGGCAAGCATTGTATCTGAGAATAAACACAGTGCCATTTCTTTTACCATCATTTTTAGGATCATGTGACACTTACTGTATTTTTTATTACAATGTCGGTTTGATTTTTTCTGATATGATAGAAGGTCTATTTTCTAATACAACTGAGAAAGCATAAGATTTTTTAGAGGTTCTTTTTTTATTTTATTTTATTTTGTTTGTTTGTTTGTTTTAAAGATTTTATTTATTTATTCATGAGAGACACACAGAGAGAGGGGCAGAGACACAGGCAGAGGGAGGAGAAGCAGGCTTCATGCAAGGAACCCGATGTGGGACTCGATCCCAGGAATCTGGGATCATGTCCTGAGCCAAAGGCAGATGCTCAACCCGCTGAGCCACCCAGGCATCCCAAGGTTCTTTTTTAAAAATATGTTATTTATTTATTTAGAGAGGGTGTGCACCAGTCAGGGGAGGGCAGAGGAAGAAGGAGAGAGAATCTCAAGCAGAGATTGACCCCGATGTGGAGCTCGATCTCACAGCCCTGAGATCATGACCTAAGCTGAAATTGAGAGTCGGACGCTTAACCGACTGAGCCACCGGGCACCCCTTAGAAGTTCTGTAAGACCCCCTTTCAGGGGAGCAAGGCAATTGCGGATGAAATTTTGGTTTGTAAAGTCTTCCAGAAAACTGAGCTTTTGAGAGCTGCAGTGCTCTTTAGATGGACATGCATTGACACACTCCTCTGTCTTGATTTTTCTTTTTCTTTTTTTTTTTAAAGACTTCATTTATCCATGAGAGGCAATGGAGAGAGAGGCAGAGACACAGGCAGAGGGAGAAGCAGACTCCATGCAGGGAGCCTGATGTGGGACTCGATCCCAGGACTCCAGGATCATGCCCTGAGTCAAAGGGAAGATGCTCTACTGCTGAGCCACCCACGTGTCCCTCTTTCTTGATTTTTCACTGTAAAAGCTGAGGTTTTTTTTTTTTCTGGATTTCCCATAACAATATAGCGTCCATGACACTGTGCACAGATTTCCAGAAAAGTCAGCATGGTGCTCTCCGGGCCCGGGAAATGTCATGGAATGCACTGACCATCCTCCCAACAGCCACTTGGCCAACTTCCTTTGCCTGATGTCCTTTGTGTGTGTCTGCAGGGTGATTGACGGCCGGAACCTCATGCCCCTACTTCAGGGTGAAGTCCAGCGGTCAGAGCATGAGTTCCTTTACCACTACTGTGGCGCGTTCCTTCACGCCGTGCGCTGGCACCCCAAGGACAGTGAGTACACCAGCCCCTGCTCCTTGCGGATGCCAAGATTGATGTCACTCAAGTCCGTTCTCAAAACTTTGTTCCTTTCTCCCCCTCCCCCACCTCCAGACCAGTCCTTGGATTCTGGGGTGACCACTGAAAATACCGTCTTGGAAAACTTTCCAAGAGCCACACTCTTTAGACAGGGGGGGATATCTTGAAGAAATGATCTATTTTGAGAAGCATAATGAACGGCTGCTTCCAAGCGTACAGAAAGTTCTACTAGGGGATTCTGATTTCTTAGTACTGAATTGTAAGGACTGAATGATATTTAGCATTAACCTGTGGGCCAAGAGAAAGACCAGGACACATGCTTGAGACGGTGGAAGAACACAAGGTCGGTTGGCATGTGGGTTGGCTGTCTCTGACGTGGCTCTTCTTGTCCAGGTGATGCAGTGTGGAAGGTTCACTACGTGACACCTGTGTTCCAGCCGCCAGGAGCTCACGCCTGCTTTGAGACCCTCTTTTGCCGATGTTCCGGCAAACTGGTCACCTACCACGACCCTCCTCTGCTCTTTGACCTCACCAGGGATCCCTCTGAGTCCACACCTCTGACACAGGACACAGAGCCCTTGTACGATGTCGTGATCCAGACAGTGGCCAACGCCGTGAAGGAACACAGGAAAAGCATCCTTCCCGTCCAGCAGCAGTTGTCCGAATTGAATTATGACAGCCCGTGGCTGAAGCCCTGCTGTGGAGTGTTCCCATTTTGCCTGTGTGACACGGAGGGAGGCACCTCCACTGTGCGGGCATAAGGGGAAGCAATGATTGAGATTGAGCAGTCAATGTTGGCCAATATGGCACCTGCAAAATTTCGGGAAGGAACTGGAGAGCCAGTGGGTTCATCTACCATTGCAGGATGACTAAATGCCCATTGGTTGTGACGCTATCGTTAACTTCTTCTCTGCTTTTGGTGATAGGTGTGTATCTAAACCTGTCTTTCGGTGCTAGAAAACACGCGATGGCATCCATTTGTGCCATTGTCTCTGTTGCTCTCCAAAGCAAACTCTCCCTATAAGGTCCTGTGTGCATCTAACTGGCTGATGGGGAACGGAAAAATAGCCACTATTAAAGCATCATAATTGAAATTACGATTGAACGTGAATTGAATAATTGCCATCTGGGTAACTGAATAGTTGACAAAATAATAATGGATTAAATCATGACGCAGTGAAAGGAAGTAGCCTAAAGTAGCCGTTAAGCCGACAGAAAGGATTGATTCTCATCCACAGATGAAACCGAGTTGAGAGTAGTCCATCAAAAACTTGGGAGGGACCCCTGTGTTGATTTTGCCCTGAGGTTGTGCCAGAACTTTGATGGAGGCTCTTCTTCGTACTGGACCGCCGTGATTTGGGTACGACTCCTTACATGAGTTTGGGAGGGCTGCCCTAACAGGTCGCCGCCAGCGTGGTGGCTTCAAACACAGAGATTCATTCTCTCTCAGTGCTGGAAGCCGGGAGTCCAAAATCAAAGCATCCCTCTGAAGCTCTGGGTAGAAACCTGCACTGCATGGGTGTGTCCCAGCTGGTGGCTGGCTATGCTTGGTGTCTGTTGGCTTGTAGACACACCAACCACTCCAGTCCCTCTGTCCATCTTCTTGTGACCTTCTTCCCTCTCTGTGGGCCCACCTCCAAATTTCAATCTCCTTAGAAGGACACCCATCGTTGGATTTGTAGGACATCATCCCAACATCTGCAAAGATCCTATTTCTGAATAGGAAACATGCACAGGTACCAGGGTTTAGGATGCCAACATATGTTTTTTGGGGAAGACCATTCAATCCACTACACTCCTATGTATACAATAAAGTATAAGGGTCTTGGAAATTGTTGTGTAACTTGCTCAGGAGAACATGGCTTGTGTTGTTGGACTAATACTAGATTCCTGGCCGTGCTAAGTCCAAGTCCCCACATATAATTATCAAACACAAATAACCATATTCATACCGGATATTGAACAAAGTTTTCATTTTTCTAAGTGATCCTGGGCAATCATGTCGGACCTTATGTGTCCATAAAGGGATTATTGACAAAGGCTGTTTCATGTCTCCACTACTCCTTTTCCTACAGTTCCCAGCACATCCTTATTTTATGAGACATCTTGTGAGAAGTTTCATTTTGAATTTAGGATGTCACAGAAGATGATCTGAGTCTGACTAGAGATTCTCTTCCTCTCCCTCTCTCAAATAAATAAATAAATAAATAAATAAATAAATCTTAAAAAAAATAAAATAAAACAAAATTCTAGATTTTTTTAGGGACTTAAAAGTGTCTTTTTTCCAAGTTGGTTTGTGGAGACCATACCTTCTTTTCAATATTGCTGTGAACCTAAAATGGTCTAAATTAAAAAAAAAATTCTATATATTTAGTTGACAGAGGGAGAGACCAAGAGAGCAGAAGCAGGGGGAGTAGCAGAGGGAGAGGAAGGCTCCCCATTGAACGGGGAACCCAACGCAGGGCTTGATCCCAGGACCCCGAGAACATGACCTGAGCTGAAAGCAGCCTGAGAGAGATCTTCCAAGACCTTCTCACTAAATCCCCTTATTTTGTGGGGGAAGGAGACAGCGTGTGCAATGATTAAGGGGACCGACCAAGGATGGTCCACTCTACACCACAGGTTGGTAACCCCTGATTCAGAAGTCCTCTCTCATCCCAGCTCCGTCCCTTCTATGTTCCAAGTCATACATTGTGAACTGAAGGCTGTAGGAGGAAGGAAGCCGTGTACAGCAAAGGACACACTTTCCATTCTACCCAGTGGTATCTGTAGAGCCAACTGTGCTCCTCCCCAGCCACGTGTCCTTGGGCCACTTCCTGCTGAGTGGTTCCATTTGCAGAATGCCAATAACGACTGTACCTACACCACAGGACTTTTGTGAAGATTCATGGAGATAATTCCTATAAAAGACTTAGCACATGGCCCCATGCACAGTGCTAGATCAATATTTGCTTTTCTGTGAGCTGTTTTGAAGATACCTTTAAACTTTTAAGTTAAAATATAAGCCATGTCTGGGGCACCTGGGTGGCTCAGTTGGTTAAGCATCTGCCTTTGGCTCAGGTCAGGATCTCAGGATCCTGGGATCGAGTCCCGTGTTGGGTTCCCTGCTTAATGGGGAGCCTGCTTCTCTCTCTCCTTCTGCCCTTCCTGCTGCTCATGCTTGAGCTCTCTCTCAAATAAATAAATAAAATATTTAAAACGTGAGGTATGTCATAGATCAAAATGGCACACGCCTTGGCCATTAGTCCAAAGGGCCATGGATTAACCATTGTCCCAAAATGGAGTTATCAATCATAAAATTCTCTCTACAGGGATGCTTGGGTGACTTTGTCAATTCAGCATCTGATTCTTGGTTTTGGCTGAGGTCATGATCCTGGGGTCCTGAGATCAATCCCCAGGTTGGGCCCCCTGCTCAGCAGGGAGTCTACTAGAGATTCTCTTCCTCTCCCTCTCTCAAATAAATAAATAAATAAATAAATCTTTAAAAAAATAAAATAAAACAAAATTCTAGATTTTTTTAGGGACTTAAAAGTGTCTTTTTTCCAAGTTGGTTTGTGGAGACCATACCTTCTTTTCAATATTGCTGTGAACCTAAAATGGTCTAAATTAAAAAAAAAATTCTATGTATTTAGTTGACAGAGGGAGAGACCAAGAGAGCAGAAGCAGGGGGAGTAGCAGAGGGAGAGGAAGGCTCCCCATTGAACGGGGAACCCAACATGGGGCTCGATCCCAGGACCCCGAGAACATGACCTGAGCTGAAAGCAGACGCTCAACCAACTGAACCATCCAGACACTCCTAAATAAAATTTTATATATTATTTTTTTTCTTTTCCACCATCCTCGATAGCTAATAATCTTTTATTGTTTTAATCACTAGATTCATTTTACCACTAGAGGGCACACGAATATAGCTGTGTGCATCCCTGACTCCAAATCCCTAAGAAACAACTTTCTAAATGTATATTCTTTCTTTCTTTCTTCCTTTCTTTCTTTCTTTCTTTCTTTCTTTCTTTCTTTCTTTCTTTCATCCATCCATTTTCTCTCTCTCTCTTTTGTAAAGGTAGCATAAGTTTAAACTCCATTCCTGAAAAACAAATTTGCAAGGGACTCACACCCTTTTCAATGAATCTGCTCCAACTGGATCAAGAAATTTGCCCCCATTTGCTTTCTGTGTCTTATGGGGTAATTATGTCACACACATCCCTCCAATTGATGGGATTGGCGCAGGGTGGGGAGTGGAATATGACCTATATTTTCTGGTAGGAATAGCAGAGAGCAAAAACTAAAGAGACACAGAGAGAAAATACCCAACGTGCATAATTTACCATCTGGATTTTTCTAACCAATAATATATTGATTACACGTAGTATTTGTGATGTGTTTTGCTCATCCATCATGACTATGGTGAAGCATTAATCGGACACCTAGAAGAATCCAGGCAAACGTGGAGCAAAGACCCACCGTTTCTCCTGTCTTGAGACCGTCTTGTTCAAGGGGTTGGGGAAACTATGGTAACTCCAGGTGGGATATGCAACACAAGTAGTTTCAGAGTGTTTTGTTGCCCTTAGCAGCTACTCTTCCTACCTGGATGTAACGTGTCTAAGGAGTGCATCTACCTGGAATGACATTTTAAAATCCAAATCTCTCATGAAATGTGACTCTAGATGCCAGTGGGTTTCATAAGGAGATCCCAACTTGGATGGATTGATAGATGGGAAAGACCCGCAAGGGCTAGTGTTACGTGACCTCTGGTATTGAAACCCAGCCTCTGGCCAGAGTGAACGTCCAGAGCACAGTGGGTTTTCCAGAAACAGCCCAAGTATTCAAGAAGGGCAATGGGCGTAGGTTGTCTGGATTCCTTGGGGAGGAGGATTTGGGGTGAAGGGCAGTTGTCCAGCCACCTCTGGATGGTGGCAATGGAACAATGGATGTTTTCCGGTGGCATTTTGTAGGATGGGCATCGGGATGGAAAATATGGGTTTCTGACTCAGAAAGCTTGTTGCTGCCTCCCCAGGGATGTTCTATTCAATTTTCTATTACGTTGAGATAAAAGGCAAGCAAAACTTCCACTAGGAAAATGCAAACATCCCCTCATACCTCCCTCACTTGTATCCTTCCTTCACTCTAAAGAAATCCCTGTTACTTTTCAGCAGGATTTTAATCAGTGATGCAGATGCCCTGTCACCCCTAAAGCCAAACTGAGGTCTCTGCTTGATGAACCGTTCGAAAAACGTAATTGTAAGGAATGTGCACAATTCACATATTTGCAAAGACAGGCTTTGTGCTTCTAATCCCACCGTTGTGTGTTCTCCGTCTGAGCAATAACCACAGACCAAGTTCAGTCTGGGGTCCTCCTCTTCCGTGGTCAGGATGGGCTGTGTAATTTGAGGGGCTACAGTGCAGAATGAAAACCCTGGGCTCTTTCTTTCGAAATCCTTAAGGATGTGGGGATGAGGACAGCAGAGCATTTAGCCAGGTGTGGCCGTCGCTTGGAAGAGAAGCTTCTGTGTGACACTCCAGGGTTCACATCAGGAAGCTGGCCCTGCTTGCAGGTGATTCCCCCATGAGTCTCTTCCAGGACAGGTGCTGGCATTCTTGGAAGACCTTCAGTCCTTATCAGAAGCATCTCTGAAATTTTAGGTGGGACTGGATGCGCATAAACCTGTACCTAGGCTCCTGATGGTTAAGATAAGAGCTATCTTTAGGCTGACACTGAAGGGTGAGAAGGAGCTGACACTGCAAGGATCCAGGGCTGGAGGAAAGGCATAAAACTAAGCTTTATGACCAACACTGAGTGGCTTCTCGCAGCTCCCTGCTGGCCTGTGTGAAATGGGGAAGGGTGGTTGGGGTCTTGCACAGGAGCTTATAAGATGTACCTAATGGTCAGGAAAGGTATCGGTGGGTGTTAAGGACGGTGTGTCTTTTTTGGCCATCACTCCAGCTGCTATAGGGGTCGAGCAATGACTGGTAGGAAGTAATACAAAGGATACAGGGAAAGGAGAGGAGATGGTGGCATCCAGCTGTGTGGCTTACAATGTTCACAAGAACAGCATTAGAAATGGCAAAGAACACCTGGACTTCCAACATGCATCCACCGGTAGAAGGAACTGGACTTGCTGCTAGTTGGTTGTGGGGAAGGGATGCAAAGGAGAGAAAGGATGCTTATTGCAGATGACTTCCTGCTGCTTTGTTTAAGCCACTGGGGGGATGCTGCCACCATTTGCAAAGATGGCGGCCACAGTGAGGAATCCACAGGTGGAAAACCCTGAGTTTGAGATGGGGATGCCAAATGTCCAGGTGGGAATACTAAAGAGGTGGGAAATGGTGAGGACTGGATGAGAGGCACCATTGGTGCAGGAATGAGAAAGAGGCACTTAGAGGACACCAGCTCCATCTAAGCTGATGATTTCCTTATCACATAAATCATGTATTTCCTGCTGCTTTGAATGAGTTCCTGCCCCCCAAGAGCATGGTACCAACAAATTTTGCTCTTTGCTTCTTATCTGATGCTCCAAGAATGCCAACAGACACTCCTTTTAAGAACAGAAGAGTTCAATGTCATGTTGTCTGTGCTGATGAATTATTACCTACAAGGGGATGACGTGTAACCGAGGAAAATCAAGAGCCACCCATATTGCTTTCAACATAGTTATTTTACCTCTTGAGTTAAAATCTGCTTTGAAGCAGAATTTTTAATGCTTTCTATTTCATCTGGCAAGCACGTCATGAGCGGACAATCCAGGTATGAGTTCTGTTACGGATGCGGACATCATCCTTGTCTTCATCTTATGTTCTAATGGAGGAATAAAGAAGGAATTGGTCCTAGGACTTGGGGGTTTACACAGAATGCATTTCAGACTGATAGTTTGTGTAATTCGGACCATATTTCGTTTCCAAAAATGAAGTCGGGGACTGCTGTTGGTTCCTGTAATGCATGGCTGACTGGGCTCTGGAGGATGGTGTCTGTAGCTGGTTTCGTGCCTTGAGGCAGCTTGATGGAAATGTAGGTTGGGAAGAGCTCCCTCATCTCTTTTGATGGAAGAGATCACCCATGTGCCTCCATAGGATGTTGTGTGCTTCTAATATAATTCATGTTCCTCTCATTGCAGCCTTTAATGTCTATGGAGAGGAGCAACACTAAGGTCAACACTAAGGTGACCTTTTAGTGCCTTGCAGGTGAAAGCCATGACCCGGTCACATGCCTGGACTTCACTTTTCAGCTACGCATAACCACTCACTTGGGTTCTTTCTCCACGTTGATGTTCACCACCTCTTTCCTTTGCCGCCCACTTTACCGTCTCCCAACCAGACTCATCCTTGAAAGTAGGCATCCACACTTGACCAGAAATTGAATAGAAGTCTACCAGAAACTGATGCGGTCCTGAAAGTCGTGTCGATTTTTATACCTCCAACCTGCACGTTAGTCATTTGAACAACCCCAAAGCTACATTTTGAAGATGTTCAGTACACTTTTTTTTTGAGATTTTATTTATTTATTCATGATAGAGAGAGAGAGAGGCAGACACACAGGCAGAGGGAGAAGCAGGCTCCATGCCGGGAGCCCAACACGGGGCTCGATCCCGGGACCCCAGGATCATGCCCTAGGCCAAAGGCAGGCGCTGAACCACTGAGCCACCCAGGAATCCCCCGGTACATGGGGTCTTATGGCTACTCAATGTTTGGGTCTATCCATGTGTTGTCTTTATGGGGAAGAATAAAAGTATAAGGAGAGACAAAGGAGCTGTTTCTTCATCATATCCAAGGGCCGTTGGGTTTGGGCATGTTTCTCCGCTCATCTTGTAGAACCAAGAACCAAGAAAAAAAAACATGGGTTTGGGCCACATCTCTCTGGACCCCTCATACAGCCAAGAGCAAAGAAAGAGAGAGACGTGTTCCCATCCTACGTGGCATAGACTCGTCTGCTTTGTATGTGAGCCCAGGAGAGAACACGTGGGGGTCCCTCCCAAACTTGGATTTGCAGAACGGCTTGCCCATGTTGCCCACCAAGAGCAGGAACAAAAGAAAGAGTCTGCTGGTGTTAACGAAATCATCTCAAAGTCATACTTGGCCCCGGATCGAAGGCCAGTCTTTCCCTGGTCATGATGGCAGTGGTTTGAATCTTTAAGTTCACATGCTCAATGCACTCTTGGGAAAAGCTCTTATATTGAACAAGTAGTACTGACTACCTCTGAATCCACCTTTACTTATGGGTCTGTTTCCTTCTTTCTGGTAAAAGGAAGACGTTCTGTGTAGCCTGGCTCTTTAATTGCGTACAGACGCATCTCTGGCAGGTGGAAAGCGATGTTTCATCTCCATTCCTGGCTGTGTGCGATTCCATGGCTTTCCCTGCAGCCAGAGATGGCAAGACAGACAGGATGCGGCAGAGATGGAAACAGCTATGAGGAACGATCTTCTAATGCCAGGAAACCAAGACTCAGTTGGACGCCCACACACCTTTGAGAGGCCGGACACTCACAGCCACATTTCCAAACAGGTGCCCTGTCTTCTTTAGTCCAGGCGTGATTCTTGCACAAAAACACCAAGGAAATGGGTGTTGCTAAAAACTTATATCCACGGCAGAAGCTTCAGGGGAGGGTCCTTCCTGCCTCCTCCAGCTTCTGGGGCTCTAGGTGTCCCTGGGTTGGTGGCCACATTCCTCTCATCTCTGCCTGCATCTCTTCACGTGGCTTCTCCTCTGCGTGTGCATCTCCTCTTCTGCGTCTTACAAGCAACTCTTGGATTTAGGGCCTCTGTGTGTGCATCTTCTCTTCTGTCTCTTACAAGGACCTCACTGGATCTAAGGCCACCCTGATCCACGATGACCTCATCTCAGATTCTTCACTTCTTTCCATTTGTAAAAAAATAAATCAATACACAAATAATCTTTTTTTTTTTCCAAATAAGATCACTTTGAAAGGTTCTGGGGTGAACAATTGGACATATATTTTGGGAGTTACCATTCAACCCACAAAAGTTTCCATATTAGGTGTCTGCCCAGTGGCCAGTGGATTATACTGGGTTTCTGTGTGTTTCTGAGGGTTGAAAGGGAATCAGTCACAAACTGTTATTCCTGGCCTACCACTTGGGTGTTTTAGCAGAATTGAAAACTCTCTACGTTTGCTTTAATGGATCTTTATCATAAATAGCAGGGAATCGACTGTTACCGATTTGGTTTGAGTCTTGGATGAATTTGAGGAAAAGTCAAAAGTTGTTAAAACCTCACTACCTCCTGCCAGCTCACCAGACACCTTTTACGCTTCAGAACCAGCAAGAGAAATATAATTTCCGAGGGAGCAGAATTCCATGTACACGTCAACGTCAATGGAAAAAGTAGCTGGTTGGAAAGGGGTAGAAAAATGAAGGCAGAGTGACTTTCAAGATTTCATTTCATTAAAAACAAACTTTGCTGGTTCTGACCTAAAGGAAAGTGTATTTCTTTTCTTTCTTTTCTTTTCTTTTCTTTTCTTTTTTCTTTTCTTTTTCTTTCTTTTCTTTTCTTTTTTCTTTCTTTTCTTTTCTTTCTTTTCTTTCTTTCTTTCTTTCTTTCTTTCTTTCTTTCTTTCTTCTTTCTTTCTTTTTCTTCTTCTTTTTTTTTACAAAGGAAAGAATTCTAAGATTTGGGAAAATCGATTGATATTGGCAGCATAAGAGTAGCTGAGTGTATAAAATGACTATTCTAGTGGGAGAAACTCTGAAATGTTTCTTTGAAATGCCTTGTCTTATATGTTATGTTAACCTGAGCTGTGCAAACATCTGAGCCCAGAAGACATATGAGGACTCACGCTTCATGCAGGCACAATGATTTTTGTGTATAAAGAAACAAGCTGGGGGCGCCTGGGTGGCTCAATTGGTTAAGTGTCTGCCTTGGGTTCAGGTTATGATCCCGGGGTCCTGGGATTGAGCCCCATGTCAGGCTCCTTGCTAAGTGGGGAATCTGTTTCTCCTTCTGCCACTCCCCATCCATGCTCATGCTCTCTGTCTCTCAAATAAATAAAATCTTTTTTAAAAACTCAGGAAACAAAGAAACAAGCCTATGCCTACCAGTTCTGCTTATCAGCAAAATTAAATAAACACCCTTGTTTATTGTGCCTGTCTGGGTTTGCAAATGCTTGGTAAACACCCAACTGCAATTCTAGGGGAAGTATTTTATCGTGCCCTTCATGGGTCATAGGTGCTTTTTAAATGCCATGTGGAAATTCCACTCCCATGAGAAAAAAAAAAATTCTTCCACTTCAAATAGTATAAGCCCAACTGGTGCTTTTGAAACGGTGGGATCAACCCAGAGTCTAAACTCTTTAGCTTTCTAAACATGACTCGTGGAGTTGAAATATTAACGGAAATTGTTAAAATGTTGGAAAAATTCTGAACAGATGGATATACCATAAACCATAAGGCATCACTGACCCTTAACAAAAGCAGAGAGAGTAATTTTAAAAATTGATGTTGAAACTGTAATTGAGTCACACACACACACACACACACACCCCTACGGCAAATCTTATTTATACCAGACAAATGTTAAGTTCATCATGGCCTTTCTCTCGTTAATGCATATCCCAGATCTTGTCACCGTGCATGAAATCTAGACTCGCTTGTTGTTTTTGCCGAGTTACATGGAATCATTTATTAAATCCAAATGGAATCACAGCTTAGCTGGCTTCACTGCCAAAGGGCTCTGATCACTTCCTGCAGAGAAAGGAATGTGAACTCTTTGCAAATGCCTCCTACACAGCACATGCTGTTGAAAATGTGGTGGCTGCTTGATTTCACAGCGTTATGTCCATACGGTTCTCGGGAAAGGGATGGAACTGTGCACTCGCATAAGTAGGTGAGAGATGGATAGGTAGATAGATAGATAGATAGATAGATAGATAGATAGATAGGATAGTTGGATGTGTGAATGAATGGATGGATAGACAGATATGATAGATGGATAGATAGATGATAGATTTGATAGATACATGGATGGATGGATAGATAGATACATAAATATGATAGATGAATGGATGGGTGATTAGATGGAAAGATAGATGGATATGACAGATGATGGATGGATAGATAGATGGATATGATAGATAGTAGATGGATGTATAGATAGATATGATAGATAATAGATGGATGGATGTATAGATGGATGGTAGTTGGATGGATGGATAGATAGATATGATAGATGATAGAGGGATGGACAGATATGATAGTTAATGGATGGATGGGTAGATGGATGATTGGGTAGATAGATATGATAGCTGGATAGACAGATATGATAGGTGGACAGATGGATGGATAGATAGGTATGATAGATGGTGGATGGATGGATGGATGGATGGATGGATGGATGGATGCATGGATGGATGGGTAGGTAGGTAGGTAGGTAGTTGATAGCATAGACGGACAGAGAAACGGGTGGATGGACAGACAGATGTGATTGATAGGTAATAGATGAAAGAAAGATAAATGATATATAGATACATATGAAGATATTTTATTGGTTAATCATTCAATTTTGTTTTCTTTGAATCAAGAATTATACAGACATGTCAAGTCAAAAAAAAGTCTGAGAGCCACTTTTTCTGGGGAGCTATCCTATTCTATGGTGCATAAAGGACTGTCATCCAAGGACACACTCTTAACTTTATTAATAATTCTGAAAACAGTACTTACTGATTTGTAGAGCCTTGGACTAAGGATTTCTGGATATTGAATCAGACCATCAGTTGCTAAAATGGCTGGAATGAACTTTTTGAAAGTTGGCTACAACGTTTCATCCGTGTCGGGGGGAGGGGTGGGTGTAGAAATATTTTATCGGCATTAAGCAATTTGGAGAGTTTCAAAGATCAGCTAACATTTCTACGTATCATCAATCATTTTTAAGGTGACATTGTCCTCTCTGGCATCCATCCTTGGGAACCACATGTACGTTCGCAGTAAATCTTCCTCTATGTGTTTGCAGACTGGCTTTAGGTGTAAAATCGAGTACGGTTGGAAGCTCAGATCATTTCTCAAGGTTTTTCAACGTGGGCATCTGGACCGTAGTGCATAGTAGGGGAGTGATGCTCCTCATCATGGATGAGGATTGCACGGTTTGCACCTCATGCAAAGCCCCAGGACACTCCCCCTGAAAGTGATGGGCAGGCATGAATGATTTCTGAAAACAGCAAGAAAGAACCTCACATTTCCAGATCCTCCTCAAGGGGTCCTTGACAGCTTTGAGGCCCCCGGAGGAGGGACAAGTTATTCACAAAATGCCCCTTTTCAGGCTCAAAATGTGCAAAATGCATCAAAATGCAGATAAAAGCACCAAAAAGCATCAAAATGAAGATAAAAAGAGCATCAAGCAAAGCCACCAGCTGGTGCCCAGCACCTGAGTATGAATGCCTGGCTCCTGCGGCAAGAGGCCTCCTCTTAAAAACTAGCTCGCTGGCACCCCATGATGCCGCCCACCCATGTCCACGTCCAGCTCTCCCAGAAAATCAGGGAGGAACACCCAGAGTTTGCCTGGGCCCTAAATTAGGACGGGCACACCCATTACTGCCACGACGTAGGAGGAATTTCCCCGATGAGTCAGAACCAAGAAAAATAATTCGGGGCTTTCCATTTGCTCTCCTGGGCAACGGAGACCATCTAGTTATCCGAATATAGGGATTTATTTTCTCTCTTTCTCGAGGCCAGGGGTGTGTTGGGTTTTTAAATGTCACTGCCCGCGGAGTGGGACCTCCCTGTCTCCCCCTCTGTGTGTCCGTTTATGATGTGTGTCTCTTGCTGGCTATTAAACATACAGACAGAGTCTCTGCAGCTCAGCAGGGTGGTTGGCACCTGGTTTTGGGTGTGACCTCCACCCATTTGGGGCCAGGGTCACAACAGAGCTGAGCCTATGTTCCCTGCACCTAAATGGAAGTTCGGGGGGTTGCATTTATTTACACAAAGACCCCCACGGGTCCCCAGGAGTGATGGCATCCAGCCAGCTGCAGGGCAGGGAGATAAAGATCCCTGACCCAACCCACAGGGAGAAAGGTCACCCACAGGGGGGTGAGGGGTGGGGAAGGAGGGGGAGCTGAGTGTTACTCAGGATGGAGCTGGAAAGATTGGCTGCGGCCATCTGCCATCTGTGTCCATGAAGCCATGTCTTGTGTCCTGTTTTTGTGCCCAGGGAATCAAACGGTGTCCCCGGAAACCTGGTCCCCACTGCATGGACTTGTCCAGCCTGCCAGGAGCCCGGCGCCAGGCTGCCAGCGGGGCCACCCCATTCTTCTTCTGGAAGGAAGCACCCTGGACTCCTTCTTTAGGATTTTTCCCTGCTGAGCATCTGTGTTGCTCAGGTCGGGGGTGGAGGAGCAGGGAGAGCTTTTCAACTTTGCCGCCGTGCATCCACCGGGATGGTGTGGGCGGTGTGAGCGCTGGGATGATTTTCCAGAGTGCAAAGAATGCGTTGATTTGAGAATTTTTGTTTTGTTCAGGATGAATCTGAACAAATGATGCGTCCTCTCTGCCTGGGATGTTTGCAATAAGTGTCCCCTTTGCAGAGCTGGACACTCCCAAACCCTAGGACCTTCTAGATCCCATGATTGAGGCGTACAGACCCTCTTTAGAGTTATTTGCATGATTTTATGGGACCCGGGGCACCTGACTTCTCCGTCCCATGTGGCGGTTCACCATCTCCCAGGTTTTGAGCCTCCTCCCCCGCCCCCGCACTGGCTTCTTCGCTCTGGGTGCGGCTTGGAAGCTCCAGAGCATCACCGGCTGTGGTTTTTCTCAACGACGGTGCAAATGGCAGATACGTCCGTTTGTTTGCAAAGATGCTCGGCTTTTTACTTTTCTCCATCCAAGTTGTGAGGCTGCTGGGGGTTTGGGGCAGGCCGCCCCCAAATGTACCACCTCTGAATTAAAATTGGTTAAGACACCGTCTGTGCAAGGACACAATGACCCCCCCGGCCCCGCTGTGGGGCCTGGAAGCGGGGGAGAAATGTGTGCTGGGGACGGTGGCCGGCTGGCACCTGGGCCAGGGGAGGCATCTGGGGGTCCAGACCCGGGGAGCCGGGTGCCCACGAGGCTCTATGCACACAGCACTTGTGTGACTCTTCCCAATTTGCTGCCCCAGCCCAGCCTCGTTTGTCCTATGAATTCCTGACCAATCCACTGTTTTCCGCCTGACGGGGACAGGCGCTGCCAGCTTCGCTCACCTCCGTGGGGCTCCCGTGTCTCTGAGCCCCGTGTGCACAGAGTAACAATTTATTTCTCTTTCCTCATGCTGATGTGTCTGCTGTCACTCTCACAACGAGACCAGTCGAGGCTCCTGGAAGGGAAGGAGGGAAAGGCGTCTGAGGCTGGTGGCGGGACAAGCGTGCGGGAGTTGTGTTCACACGTCCCTCCAAGGGCATGAAGCTGTGGGCTCTGATCAAGACACACGTAAAAGCAGCCGTGTCAGGCACAGATGCACACACACACGAGCACACATGAACACACACCGTGCACAGGAGCAGACATACACAACTATACACAATCACACACCATGCACAGATGCAGACACACAGGCACACACACAACTACACATGACCACACACTGTACACAGGTGTAGACACGCTGAAACACACACAACCACATGCACCATGCACACACACACACAACTACACATAACCACATGCATCATGCATGTACACACATTCAATTATGCATAACTACACAGTATGCACATATACAGATATACACAACTATTCAAAGAACAAATGCACGCATACCATGCACATAGACACACACACACCTACACCCAGCCACACGTACCATGTATATATATGGACTCACAGACACACAACTACACACAACCACACATACCACACACACACCCCATCCAAAAATGAGACCCCCCTCCACACACAACTACACGCAAGTGCACACACCATGCATATATAGACACAAAAGCACACCACACACAACTGCACACAACCCCATACGTGATACCCAGTCTCTGCCTCTGTTTTCACAAGGGACTTCAGTTCTAGATCTGTGTCCTCTCCTCTTCTTTGAGGACACCAGCCGTTGGATCAAGGGTGGACTTTACCCTACTACGACCTCATCTTAACCTGCAATGACCCTATTTCCAAATAAAGTCACGTTCTGACGTTCCAGGTGGACATGCATTTTCAGGAGGCGGACACTGTTGAACGCACAGCAGCATGCAAGGGCATGCCTTCCATCATCTGCGAGAAGATGGGAAGGAGGTACCAGTAGGTCAGTGGGTGTGGGAGCAGGAAGTGGGCTGATTTTCCCGGTGATGGGTGTTTGCCTTTCTTGGAACTATGTGGTGAGGTTACTTATTACGTGTGTTGGGAGGGGGTTGGCAGAAGAGGAGCTTGATGTTTTAGGAGAACGGGAGGTTCATAACCACTTGGGTCTAGTGTTTTAGGAGAACAGAAGGTTCATAACCACTTGGGTCTGGTGTTTCAGGAGAACAGGAGGTTCATAACCACTTGGATTCAGGAGAACGGGAGGTTCATAAACACTTGGGTCTGGTGTTTCAGGAGAACGGGAGGTTCATAACCACTTGGGTCTGGTGTTTTAGGAGAACAGAAGGTTCATAACCACTTGGGTCTGGTGTTTCAGGAGAACAGATGGTTCATAACCACTTGGGTCTGGTGTTTCAGGAGAACAGGAGGTTCATGCGTGGTTAGGTCTGGTGTTTCAGGAGAACCGAAAGTTCAAACCACAGTGGGAAGGTGGGGTGCTTTGAGGTTCTGGTTTGAGGTTGGGGCCCCCACTATGCCAGTTCTGGTACGGAAGGACCTCCTGGGTAAAGTGGAGTCTCTGGTCCTTGGGGTTACCCAACGGCAGCCATTTTCCAGTTAGGTGTTTGGATGGACAGTGGGTCACAGAGTCACAAACTGGGGAATCCAAGTGTTGGGCCATGAAGTTTAAGAGGGATAAGATAAGGCCACTGAGGGATAAGACAAGGGAAAATAAATAATAAACAATAAACTCCAATCCGACAAGGGAAGCCAGGCATTGGAGAGTGATCCCAAGCATGGGCATGTTTTTCTCCCTTCAGTCAGGGGCTTGACCGCTCCCCAAGCAGCACGAGCACTGTCAGTTCCTAAGTGCACAGCATGAGCATGGCGCCCGCAAGTCAAATAATCTTCAACAGCGGACTTTGTGGCTCAGGAGGCTTTGTGTGGACATTCCTGCCAACACGTGGCGTTACTCGTCTTCTCCATGACAACCCGCCCTAACAGGTGTGTGGTGGTCCCTCACCGCGGGTGCCGTGTCTTTCTCCCTGGAGACTCGTTGATGCCCAGCACCTGTTGGCTACAGTTAGGCCTTGCTTGCGATTCGTGAGCTGGACCCGGGTCAGCTGTGTGGTCACCACGCTGTCACCGGACCCGGTTTACAGGAGCCGCTCCTTGAGCAGCTTGCTTTTCCCGCCATCTGCAAAGTAGGATCTGGGTAGATGCAACGTGTGAAAAAGAGTTGCCAAAAACAAAAAAGAAAAAAGAAAAAGAGTTGCCGTGCCTTTTTAGAGCATGTGTTTTGTTCAGGCATGTAGTAATTTTCTCCTTATACTTTAAAAAAACATATATATTTATTTTATATATATTTATATTAATTAAATCAAAAGAAATTCATAATTATAAATTATTTTTATATATTAAATATTTGTATTAACTTTATATATACTGGGCAGTCCCAGTGGCTCAGCGGTTTAGCGTCGCCTGCAGCCCAGGCATGATCTTGGGGACCCGGGATCGAGTCCGTCAGGCTCCTTGTATGGAACGTACTTCTCCCTCTGCCTGTGTCTCTGCCTCCCTCTCCCTCTGTCTCTCTCATGAATAAATAAATAAAATCTTTAAAAAAAAACAAAAACAACAGGCTGTGTAGACTCCAGGGCTATGGTCTATACGCAGGCAGTGAATGGTAAGTCAGAATGAGAAGCAGGGGAGCCTGGTGGTCTCCCTCCGTGGAGCACGCTACTCTTGACCTCAGGGTTCTGAGTTCGAGTCCCATGTTGAGGATAGAGATCACTTAAAAAAATGTATAGAAACACACTCACGGAGACAGACACATGGACAAAGACATCAGTGGGACGCCAACTGGTGGATGCATCTCCCGTGAGAACCCACGGTCACGTTCGGTGACCTCCCCTCTGTCATGGTTCTGGAAGTGATGCTACTACACCCACTCCCGAAGTATGAGGCTTCCACTTCCCGGGAGACATTTGTACGGGTGCAGGTGAGTGTGAAGCCGACCAAACCCCAAGCGTTGGGAAGCTCAGGCTGTGATGGGCGCGCAGAGCTCCAGTCCCGAGCCGTGGGGCTCACTGGATTCTCAGATTCATAGATGCACGTGCGTGTGTGCAGGTGTGCATGTACTGAAGGGTCACCCGGGGCCGCCGACACCGCCTGTGGTGGCTCGTGGGACGCTGAGAACCATCCCCTCCAAGAATCTGGCCGATGTTCTTCTATCCTGCGTACCTGATGCGTGTGACAAATGAGGCAGTTAAGGGCACAATTCGCTTCTGGAGCTCTGCGCCCAAGGCTCAAAGCACCTTCCTGAAGATACGACCATCTGGCAAGGCTAGTTATCCCGTGGATAGCGTTGAAGGGAATACTTCACATTGCAGGTGCGGTGACATGTGTCGTGATGGGGTATATAGAGTGCGTGACGATAAAGCCAGCGATACGCATGCCTTTCAGGGGGCACACATCGGTGACACCAAATGGGTTCAATGTACTCATCTGGCAGTTATAGAGCTGAGCCCATCGGGGGATGGAGGCTGCCACTTGGTGGCATCACGCGTTCTTGTCACCAGGATGATGCAGGAGAGCAATGATCAAGCCGCATGTGCCTTGCCCTGGGCAGGTCCTGGCGCCGGTGCTCTCTCACATTGCACCAGCGTCTCATGACCCGCCACTTGTTGGAATCTCCCCGAAGGCTGAAATCCCCTTAGCCGGTATCGTTTTTAATGCAAACCATCTGCTGCGATAGAAAAAAAAAAAAAAAGAAAGAAAAAGAAAAAGAAAAACAAACACCAAAAAAAAAAAAAAAAAAAAAACCAGAAAGAAAAAAAAGAAAAAGAAATTGTGACCTCAGTTTGCTTCACAACAGACGACTCTCTGGTTTTTCACCAAGAAGCAGAACACTAATTAATCTTAAAAATGCTGACCTCTTTTGAATTATTTTCGTCCTTTAGATGAAAACCATGTGTCGCGATCGTGGGTGTGCTTTTTACCCTTCTATAGGCTTGCAAACTGGCTGTTTCTGGAAGCTTTCGGTGCGTCCCAAAGCCTGAAATACCTCCTTGTGAACGAGCGAGCGAGAGTTTGGGGTGCCTTTGCTCAGGACGTGCAGAACAAAGACGCGCACTGTGAGCTCACAGGGCTGGGTTGGAAGGCGCAGCTGAGCCCGAGAAGCTGGAGAATGCAGAGAAATTCTGCACAGAGAGCTGGCGAACCTACGCATGTGAAAGCACCAAGGACCGGGTCAGCCGGAGCTCACACCCAGGCAAAATGGGAGAAAAAAAATATGAAGAGGGACGTGTGCAAATATCACAATCCGCAGCCGGGATGGGGGGGCAGGGAGGAGCCGAGTTCAGGTGTGCGTTCAGGGGCATCAGTGCACTGACGGGCCAATGATGGGGGATTGACCGGACATCCCGCAGAATATGGATGCGGATGCGGGGCCCCTGGGTGGCTCCGTGGGTGGAGCATCTGACTCTTGATGTCAACTCACGTCCTAAGCTCAGGGTCTTGAGTTTGAGCCTTGCATTGGGCTCCGTGCTGAGGGTGGGGTCAACTTAAAAAATAAAATGAAAAAGGGGAGCCCGGGTGGCTCAGTGCGTTAACCTTCCGACTCTTGGTTTTGGCTCAAGTCATGGTCTCAAGGTCCTGAGACTGACTTCTGCACGGGGCTCTGTGAGCAGCGTGGAGTCAGGTTCTCCCTCTCCCTCCTGCTCTGCACGCC
Organism: Canis lupus baileyi; assembly: GCF_048164855.1. NCBI lineage: Eukaryota > Metazoa > Chordata > Mammalia > Carnivora > Canidae > Canis > Canis lupus. The sequence continues at coordinate 1,574,487 of NC_132877.1, forward strand.
CCCCCCCCCAAACAAATGCAATCTTTAAAGACTAAATAAATAAAAATTAAAAATAAATGAAAAAAAAGAATATTGATTCAAAATATAATTAGCTGTGAATCAAGGCTGGTTTGCTTCAAGGACGATTCATCACTTTCTGACTCATCCTCAGGCTTGCCAGTCAAATGTGTTCTGGGGGGTAAAAAAGCGGATAAATTTCAGAAAAGGACACAAAGCATCAAAATAGAGATCCAGGAGTGGGTCCATGCCCTTGCGGGCGGGGCTCCTTTGGGTCAACCCAGCCCTTAGTAACCGTATCTTTCTTACGAGTGACTACGTGACAAGAGGCACAGCGTGTTTTGTGCCTTTCACATAACTAAGGCCTCGCTTCTGCATCTTTCATGGGTTTTCTCAACTGCATCTATAGAAAGTGTGAGCAAGAAACACCCACCACCATGAAAGGAATACGGAGGGAAAACTGGTCTCCATGACACAGGATAACTGAGGATTCCCTGTCTTTTGTGTCCTCATAGTGAAGCCTCCAGCTCTGTGGCTCACCTCCCCAGGCTGATGAATGAGAAATTCACTCCCGTCTTGTCAGCACCAGATAAAGCCCAGACACCTTGAGCTCAGGCATCGTTTTTCTGTGTTTTGTTTTTTTTTTTAATTTGTTTTTTGCAGAACAAGGATCTCTAACACATAATGAGGTAATATGTGATTTTCCCAGAACTGGCTTTTAAATAAATGGGGGGGTGGGGGGGGTGGGGCAAGATGGGGGTGAAATGTGGACACAGGAATTTGCGAAAAATGTGAAGATGTCAACATCAAAGCCAAAAGGAATTGGAGCTCTAAACATGCACTTAGAGTACATCCCACAGGGATGAGTGGGTCCTTCAGAAGTGAATCAGGAAGACAGATGACTTACACTAAAATTGGACTGAGATTTGGAAAGGGCCATGTTCAGCAAAGATTGCAAAATGTGATTATTCAGTTGTGAGGAAAGGCAGTCACGATTTAATTGTTAAAACCCTCAAGGGTGCTATTAAATAAAGAAACAATAAGAAATAACAATTTTAGGGATGATGAATCATTTTGGCAATTTTAACTAAATGAATTAAATAGACCATTACATAACAACCAACTCATTGTGAGAAGATGGATGAAGCCCAGGCACCTTCAGTAATTTTGTTGCAAAATGGGGAACAGGACAAAGGTATATATAGTAAAATATACACAGGAGAGTCCACCTCACCTGGACGACTGGGGCTGCACATATATTAGTATATATATGGCACCATGGCCTCACCTGCAGGGCTGGGGTTGCCCACAGACTAGTATATATATGGCACAGTGGCCTCACCTGGACGACTGGGGCTGCACAAAGACTAGTACATATATGGCACCGTGGCCTCACCTGCAGGGCTGGGGCTGCACACAGACTAGTATATATACGGCACAGTGGCCTCACCTGGAGGGCTGGGTCCAGTGTAGGTACTTTCCCACAGGGTATATTAGCCCCCTGAGCATAATGACAGCAGTGAAGCCATATTTGCGCCTGTCCCCTAGATATGCCCCCCCATGAATTTTTTCGTCAGGATCCACACCCACACCCAGGGTGTGCAGTCATGGGTCCAACCCCACCTATTCAGGGTGACAGGTGTGCCCAGGAAAGCTTCAGAACCCAACCCTGATCCCATACATCCTTTAGAGGCACTTTCTTGGGCATTGCTTGAATTGCATTTTGCACAGTGTACTTGCTCCTTACACAGGGGAACGCCTGGAATATTGCTGATGGCTAGTTGCCTCTGGAGTTAATAGGGTGTTAAGGCATTTGTAGGTGTATCTTAAGGAATTGGCTCATGGAATTATAGGCCTGGCAAGACTGATCTGTAGGGCCGCAGCCTTCCAGGTAGGGGTTGATTCTGTCCTCCAGAGTCAAGATTCTGCAGGGCAGCAGGTTGGGACCCCCGGCACAATCTCCTTTTCCTGGGGGGAGCCCACTTTGGTCTTTTTCTTTTTCTCTTAAGGCCTTCAACTGATTGCAGCAGGCCCACCCACCATATGGAGAATAATCTACTTTATTAAAACTCAACCGATTGTAGATGTTCATGCTGAATACAGGACATGGAGATGGGGGGAGGGCGCTGGAACAGATCGGGGCAAGGGAAGGTGTATCCTACAAATTCATCCTCAGTCTGCGGAGGAGAATGACCCATTGAGGGAGACTCATCACTAACAGCGTGTGTACTTATATATGAGTTACAACAGGGTATATAGGCACATGTACGTATATATGAGTTACAACAGGGTGTATAGGCACATGCACTTATATATAAGTTACAACATAGTGTATTTGCATGTGTGCTTATGTATAAAGTTACAAGGGCAGCCCGGGTGACTCAGTGGTTTAGCACTGCCTTCAGCCCAGGGTGTGAACCTGGAGTCCTGTGATTGAGCCCCACATTAGGGTCCCTGCATGGAGCCGGCTTCTCCCTCTGCCTGGGTCTCTGCTTCTCTCTCTCTCTCTGTCTCTCTCTCTCTCTCTGTCTCTCATGAATAAATAAATAAAATCTTAAAAAAATAAATAAATAAAAATAAAGTTACAACAGGGTGTTAATGCATGTGTACTTACTTAGAAGTTACAACAGGATGTATATGCATGTGTACTTATACATAAAGTTACAACAGGGTGTATATGCATGTGTGCTTATATATAAAATCACAACAGGGTGTATATGCACCTGGACGACTGGGGCTGCACATAGACTAGTACATATATGGCACCGTGGCCTCACCTGCAGGGCTGGGGCTGCACATACTTATATATAAGTTACAATGCGGTTTATATGTATGTGTGTTTATATATAAGTTACCACAGGGTGTATATGCACCTGTGCTTATATATAAAGTTACAACAAGGTATATATGCATGTGTACTTATATATAAAGTTACAACAGGGTGTATGTGCACGCATGCTTCTGTATAAAGTTACAATAAGTTGCATATGCATATGCACTTATATAGATATAAGTTAAAAAAAAGTCAAAAAATATAGATATAAGTTACACATTTATATATATGGTAGGTGTATATATTGGTTATGATCATACATATAACTAATAGGGTATATATGTGTCTATTTATATATTTATATGTAAAGGTACATGTGTAACTAGAGTATGCATATATATTGCTTAAAAATATTAAATATAACTAATAGGGTATATATATATGTGTTTATATATGTACATTTATATAAATTTAAGTAATTCTATATAGTATGTATATGAGATTATAAACATTGATAAATATAACTAATAGGGTGTATATGCACGTGTATAAATTTATGTATAAAGTCACAATAAGGTTTATATGCATGTGTATTTATATATATAAAGTCGTATGTTATATGGTATGTGCATATATTAGTAATAAACATTAAATAGAACTACTACCATATACGCATGTGTCTGCATATAAATATAAATGAAACCAATATGATGTATATACATATGTCCGTGTCTATGTAGACACAAACCCTATAGGACATGTTGGAATGCGTATAATAGGAAGATGTGTGTGTATACCTCATGGATTTCTCTCTCTCTGTATCTAAAAATAATGAATTGTTACTTTTAATGAAAAGTTGCCATGCATTAATGACTGTGCTGACCTCCTTACAAAAATATCTCTCTTCGTCAAAATAACGAGAATTATTACTTCCAAGGAAAAGTTAGCATGGGGGGCACCTGGACAGCTCAGTTGGTTAAGAGCCTTTGGCTCAGGTCGTGATCTCAGGGTCTTGGGATGGAGTCGGGCTCCCTCCTCAGTGGGGAGCCTGCTTCTCCCTCCCCCTCTGCCCCTCCCCGTCCTCCTCGTGCTCTCTCTGTGTCAAACAAAAAATAAGTAAAATCTTAAAAAAAAAAAAAAAGTTAGCATGCATCAATGCTTGTGCTAACCCATTTATGAAAAACATCTCTGCATCTAAAAACAAGGAATTATTCCTTGTTACTGGAAGGTGAGCACTTGTAAATCCCTGTGCTGACCCCATAACAAAGAATCCTACTGGGAGGATTAACCTACAGTTCCTTAGTTAAATTCTCCCCGCAGGCTCGGGTTTCCAGAAAAAAAAACAAAAAAAAACAAAAACAGATTCTGAGAGTCATGCCCTTAGGCCACACAACTCTGGGAAGTGGGATTTCCTTAGTCTTGTCCTTATTTTGCAAGAGAAGAGCCTGAGGCGCAGATGGGGAGGAGGGGCACGTGGCTGGAGATTTCCGGGAGCCAGCTTTCTGCTCCCCACGCGGGGGTCAGTCAACTCCCGGATGCAGCCCACAAGTCTTTTCATGAGGAGTAGAGTCTTGTTCTGGAAGGGTCTTTCTGCATCCACGAATGTCAGTCAACCTGCAGGAAGGAGCTCCTGCCCCGTGTTGGAGGTGACCTCCCGGGGATGCTGCAGAAGGTGCAGGAAAGCACCCAATTTGGGGGCTGGTTTCTTGCAGCTGACCCTGGTGGGGACCTCCCAGGCAGCCCCTTTAGCAGGCAGGAAGAGAAGCATCGAGACCTTGACACCCCTCCCCCTCGGGAAATCCTGCAGCCTGCAAGGCCTGGGGGAAGCATCTTATTTGCACCTGCAGGGAGGTGATGGATGAGATGCATCTAAAAATATATCCAAGCATTGGGCTGTAGCCGGGCATGGAGCCTACTTAAAAAAAATTTTTTATAATAAATAAAACTATAAGCAAAGAATACACATTTCCTAGCCACAGCGAGCAAGGGAACTCAGCATCTGTACTTTTCCAAGGTCAGCTACATTTTCTAGCAAAGATACAAGTACCAATAAAACAAATAAATAAACCCAGATACAAATATTCAAAGAAAAGTCACTCCGTTTGCCTTTTTTTTTTTTTTTTAGATGATAGACTTTATTTTTAGAGTGGTTTTCGGTTTACAGGAAACATAAGCGGGAAGTCCGGAGGGTTTCCTGTACCCACCCAGCCCCACAGCTTGCACAACTGTGAACATCTGGAATTAATGGGACACATTCGTGACCATTAATGAGGCCAGGGTGATACATTATTGGGAAGGGACAGGCGCCCCTCATACGGGCAGACGCTCCGGATGCTGTAGGTTGTGTGGGTTTGGGGCCAACGTGCTGTACGGAGGTAGGTCCACTCTGACCCGTGCCCACTGAACACCTCGATTGGAAGCGAGTGATGCAGAGGATCCGGGCAGAATTGATTGACGATTCTGGATGGTTTGATGCTAAACATTTGAAAAAAAAAATGAATTTGCTTTCTTGGCATCTGTACAAGAATCAGTGTGTTATAAAGATACAGAGGGTGGAGGCGGTTCACGCTGCTCCGCACCCGAAGAGCCCTGCAGACGCTCCAGGGGCCGTAAGCAAGGGACCCTGCGACTTACCATAAGCAAACAAGACGGTTTGTAGGGAGCCTGTGACCTATTAAGAACCTACCCTGATAGGCACCCTGCACTTAGGAGTGGGCCGTGGAGTGCGCAGCGTGTGCACAATGTGCTTTAAGGAAGCCAGACAAGAGCACCCTTAGCCCCGGGTGGGGGTCATGGACACCAAATCCCAAAGCGCAGGCCGTGCTAGGTTGCCCCGTGTGCCCGCTGTCGCTCACACCCCTTGAGCTGTCCACCGGCTGCTCCCCAAGCCCGGCACCACACACGTGTGTCTTGGTTTCCACATACAGCCTCCCGTGTGTGTAGAAGGCACACTCTGCACACTCTGCACATCCGGAGGCGCCCGTCCTGCTCCTGCTCCTGCTCCTTGTCGGGTTCACTTTTCCGTCCAGGCGGGGACCCTAAGAGGGTCCACTTCCCTCCGGAGGCAGCTGTCAGCCTGGCCCTGGCAGGTGTGTTGGGAGCGCTGTGCTTGCTCCCTACACATCGTGACATCGTTCGTTCCTGCAGTTTCAGGGGAATGAGGGAGTCTGGGGACACGCCCCAGGCCCCAGAACGGGCGTGTTTGGTGTATTGATTATTAGGAGCTGCAGGCACTTGAAACCAGCAGGTGCACGAGAGGATTGTTCCGTGAACCTACCTGCCTCCCGTTCCCCCCAAAAGGAACCCAATGGTCACCAATGCGCTCGTGGGGCGTCGTCACTCAGGAAGGTGGATTCTGGTCACCACAGAGCACACAGACGTGGATCTCACCCACGCGGACTGTCACCAACTGTCTTCTGTGTCTGGCTCCCGGCACCAGGAGTAAGGCCTGTGAAATCCGCCCTTGCTGGGCCATGTTGTGTCAGTGTGTCTCTCGCACTGCCGTGGGCTATGCACGAACAGTCGGTGCTGCGCGAACCCATCCTACTCTTGTTGAGCAGCAGGGTCCTGCCGGCTTGGAGGAGGTCGTAAACTCTGGGGGCTCAGCTCCTTATTCTTGGTGATATTTCTCCTGTGCACGGACACACACACACACACACACACGCATGCATACGCAAATATAGATTGAGTATATTGCGTATATACAGTGTATTGTGTACATGTATCGTATGTTCTATATGTTTTGCATATTGTACATATTTGTATACTATATACTATGAATTTGTACAATATAGAAAATACTATGTATTTTCTTGGCATCTGTACAAGTATCAGTGTGTTATAAAGAAATTAGACGCATCTGTATTTAACTTAGAATGCATTTATTTTTTTTAGATACATCTCATCCATCACCTCCCTGCAGGTGCAAATAAGATGCCTCCCCCAGGCCATAGAAATACTATGTATTTTCTATATTGTACAAATATATTGTTTATTGTATATATTTAGTGTATTGTATATATAGTATATAATTTGTATATTGTATATATTATACATTGTATATACATCGCATATTGTGTATATAGATTGTGTGCTCTATATATTTTGTATATTGTAAGTATAGTATATATAGTATATTATGTACATATATTGTATACTCGACATATTTTGCATGTTGTATATATTTGTATATTGTATATATATAGTATATACTTTGTATAGTGCACAAATATATTGTTTATTGTATACATTTTGCATATTGTACATAGGGTATATATTTTGTATATTGTATATATAGTATTTTGTGTGTATATATTGTATATTCTATATATATTTTGCACATTGTATATGCAGCATATATTTTGTATATTGTATATATATTGCACATAATTTATATATCGTATATATTCTGTATCTTGTATATAGAGTATATATTTTGTATATTGTATATATTATGCATTGTATATACATTGCATATTGTGTATATAGATTGTGTGCTCTATATTATTTCGTATATTGTATGTATAGTATATAGTATATTATGTACATATATTGTATATTCGACATATTTTGCACGTTTCATATATTTGTATATTGTATATATAGTATATATTTTGTATAGTGCACAAATATATTGTTTATTGTACACATTTTGCATATGGTATGTATAGTATATATTTTGTATATTGTATATATAGAACATAATTTGTATGTTGTATATATAGTATTTTGTGTGTATATGTTGTATATCCTATATATATTTTGCACATTGTATATGTGGCATATATTTTGTGTATTGTATATATAGTACATAATTTATATATCTTATATATTTTGTGTCTTGTATATAGAGTATATATTTTGTATATTGTATATACATTGCTAAGTATTTTGTATATTGTATATATTTTGCATCTTGTACAAATATATTGTATATTGTATATGTTTTGTGTTTTGTATATGTATTATATGTATTTTGTATATCTTATATATTTTGTATATTGTATAAGTATATTGTATATGTAGTATATTGTACATATTATATATTATATATATTTAGTATACTGTATATGTTTTAGACATTGCATGTATATTGTGTCTATTGTCTATATTTTGTATATTGTATAAATAAATTGTATATTGTACATATTTTTGTATATATACATGTATATGCATGTGTATATACACATGTGTACATAGATAGCGTGTGTGTGTGTGTGATACTGCACAGCCATACGGCCATACGGAATGCATAATTCAGAAAAGCTGTATCCTTTCCTGATGCTATTTTAACTGATTATACTGTTGAGCTAATAATAACTACTCTGCTAAAAGTATTGACATGTGGGAGATTGAATCCAGACACTGACTTTCAGCTTCCCCTTGCACAAACGCTTATGTTATGCTTGCGCTGTACATAGTGCGGAACGAATGACTGTGTTCTAATAAAGCTTTATAGACACGCAAATTTGAGTTTCCTATCATCTTCACACGTTCACGAGATAGTTTAGCTTTAGATTTCCTCTGTACTCCCTACAACCATTTCCAAATATACAAACCATCATTTCAAGGGCCCTGCAGAGACAGGCTGCAGAAGGCACTGGGGTGGGCTTGGGTTGCTGGCCTCTGATTTCCCCAGTGTTGGGTTTGTCAGTGTGAAGTGAACTTGCAGATGAAGGGCAAATAATGCCAGAGGAGTAATGATAAAAACAGCGTGTTTGTTGCAAGATCACTCACCTGAATGTTGGGTGGCATTTGTATTAGGGTGCCCTGCTTCTTCCCTATTACGGGGTGGTGTCCCCCACTGAGTTACTGCAGTGTATCCTGACACATGCCTCTCTCTCTCTCTCTCTCTTGCTGTGTGGGCTGCATCTCAATGCTAAGAAGAGACGTTCAATTCAGAGCAGACCCTTCTCAGCAGGAAATGCTGGTAGCTTTTGTCCACCTCTGTCCCCAGACACCAAAGAGGGATGCTTTCATTAAAATAAAAGACATGGAGGGCACCTGCGTGGCTCAGTGGTGGAGCCTCTGCCTCCACTCAGGGCATATTCCCAGGGTCCTGGGATCAAGTCTTGCATTAGGTTCCCTGCAGGGAGCCTGCTTCTTCCTCTGCCTCTTTCTCTGTGTCTTGCATGAATAAATGAATAAAATCTTCTAAAAATATATAAAGAGAGCAGCCCAGATGGCTCAGTGGTTTAGCTCCACCTTCGGCCCAGGGTGGGATCCTGGAGACCCGGGATCGAGTCCTGCATCGGGCTCCCTGCATAGAGCCTGCTTCTCCCTCTGCCTGAGTTTTTACCCCCCCCCTGTGTGTGTGTGTGTGTGTCTCATGAATAAATAAATAAAACCATATAGATAGATAGATAGATAGATAGATAGATAGATAGATAGATAGATAGATATAGATAAGCTTTACATTGAATTACATAAGGGCAACTTGTCACACAAGCTTGAGAAAAGCAGTGTGAGTGAGGCGTGAACGGGTCAGACTCACAACCACCACAGGACCTCAGATGGAGTTTGAGCAGGAATGGTTCAAAGTGGGTAATCGACATGCACTTGGACAAATGGACCTCGAGGAAGGGCATTCAAGTCATGCTGAGATAGGTTTTAACAACCTTGTTGTGAGACAAACATTCTGAGCTGGAGGCAGCGGAAAGTTCTGTTCTGCCCTTATCTGGCTGAAAGCAGGGCATACTTTCCCTCTGGGAAGGTGTCCTTGGTGTCCTGTGCCAGGAAGAGCAGTGTGAGCCTTTTCAGGGCAGCTGTGGACGGGCACCTAGATGAGGTGCCCTAAAGAAACTTACCAAGAACTTGGAAAAAAAAACCCTTACCAAAAAGCTCCCTTATAGATCCTTGTCCATCTTCCATTAGCTTTCCTCACAAATCCTAGTCGATTTACCACAATTTAGCACCGCTCAGTGCCCAAGCCCTGTTTCCTTAAAATGGTATATATACTCGTAAATGTAGCTACTTCCTCCCTCCCTCCCTTCCTTCCTTCCCTCCTTCCTTCCTTCCTTCCTTCTTCCTTCCTTCCTTCCTTCCTTCCTTCCTTCCTTCCTTCCTTCCTTCCTCCCTTCCTTCCTTCCTTCCTCCCTCCCTCCCTTCCTTTCCTTCCTTCCTTCCTTCCTTCCTCCCTTCCTTCCTTCCTTCCTCCCTCCCTCCCTTCCTTTCCTTCCTTTCCTTCCTTCCTTCCTCCCTTCCTCCCTCCCTTCCTTTCCTTCCTTCCTTCCTCCTTCCCTTCCTTCCTTCCTTCCTCCCTCTCTCCCTTCCTTCCTTCCTTCCTTCCTTCCTTCCTTCCTTCCTTCCTTCCTTCCTTCTTTCCTTCCTTCCTTCCTTCTTCCTTTCCTTTCCTTTCCTTTCCTTTCCTTTCCTTTCCTTTCCTTTCCTTTCCTTTCCTTTCCTTCCTTTCCTTTCCTTTTTCCTTCCTCCTTCCTTCCTCTACAAAACACATCTAACTTTTGGACCCCGATGGCAAATGCATCCTTAGGCTCCAAATCAACTGGAGAAGGAGGATGCTGTTTAACAGATCCAGAGAGCCAATAAATTAATGAGGAGGGGGCTGTGAGAGTAATTCAATCGGACCCTGATTTACAAGGGTTCAACTTACAATGGTTCGAGTCTATGCTGGTGCAAAAGCCATTGGCATTTGGTAGAAACTGCATATGGAATTTTGAATTTGGTTGTTTTCTGGGGCTAGGGACATGTGGTAGTGTCTTCTCTTGCGATGTTGGACACAGAGTCACTGCTCTTAGCAGACACACAATCGTATTCTGCCCCCACACAACCACTCCACTTGTTCCTTTCAGTAGGGGATTCAGTGCATTGCATGAGATCGTCCGCACTTTCTTATCAGTCTTTTTTTTTTTTTTTTTTTAAGATTTTGACACAGGCAGAGGGAGAAGCAGGCATTTATGAGGGACTCGATCCCGGGACCCCAGGATCAGGCCCTGGGCTGAAGGCGGCGCTTAACCGCCGAGCCACCCGGGCTGCCCTCAGTCTTTGTGTGAGATGACATTGCCCAACTGTGGCTACCATGAGTGTTCGGAGTCCGTGTCAGTCAGGCTGGGCTAGGCTATGATGTCCAAGTTTTAAATGCATTTTCACTTAGGAATCCCATTTTCAACTTACAGTGGGTTTATTGGGACATAAGCTCATGGTAGGTGGAGGACAATGTGTATGTCAGTAAAGAATACGGTTTCAAGGATCCCATCTATTTCTTCCCAAGATCAATCCTGTGGAAATGCACCTGCGATCCTATCTCACCTGTATCTGACCAGGAAAATGAGAGTGGGAGTGCACCTGTGGAGAGGTGGATTTTAGGACATGGAGCAATAAATAGAAACCATGTGTGTATCCTTTGTCATGTGACACTGCACAGATCAGCTCATCTCTCGGGATTTCAGCCTCTTTAGCTTCAAAACAAGGTTGAACTGGATCATCTCCAACATCCATTGTGAACGTCTCTGAGTCCTACATAAGAAGGAGCAAGACAAATTCCTCAAACCTCTTTTTATTCATTTACTTTCCTCATTTGCATTCCTTGGTTCCAATAAAACTTTTGGGAATGAGATGTGGTCATTCCGCGGGTTATCCAAGGTGAATTTTTACTCCAATACCAGAAAGGATGATTCACTTTTGAGAAATGTTGGATGACTCCGTGGTCACTACCTTTTAAGGAAGGAGTAAGAGCTGGAGTGTGTTTTACAGACAAAATGCCTACTAAAGGCAAGTCTCGAATGAGAAATGGCAGGTTATAAATCAAAATAAGATTACCGAGGTAGAAACAGGTGTAAATTTGAAAAGAGACAGAAAGAGGTAACCTTGAATAACGTTATAACCAATGAAACAGATCTGCTAATGGAATAATGAAATCCAGTCTGGGAACTCAAGTGATCCTTTTGAACCACTGACTCAAACTCAAGACGTTAACTTTTTTTTTTTTTTTTTTTTAAGACGTTAACTTGTTAATGATCAATAATGACTTAGGTACAAAGGGCCAGGAATTTTAAACATATGTCACGTAACATGGGCTCTTCCCCAAATTGAGCCTCTGGCCATAAATAAATAAGACACAATTCCGGCTCGGCTGCTGGCTTGGCTTGATCTGTGTTAATGAATAAAAGGAATGAGAAATATTCTAATATATTCCATATTTTATGAATTATTATCTCTTTACTCCTGTGACTTTATCTTGGCCCCAATTACCCTGTAGCCTGACCTCATTCTTGCCTTGAAATATGACAGTAGGTGTTATCTTCAATAGCTGCTAATTGCTCCATTCCAAAGTCATTATTGAGGGAAGATAGGAAAAATAGAAATAGGAATATTTCATACACCTGCCAAGTATTCATTATTGTTCTTCTTCTTCTTTTTTTAACCTATCTGCCCTCGTCTGATGGAGTAATTTTTCATGAGGTTGAAATTCACATTTGTCTCTCACCACATTGCCATTTCACCCAGAACATCAGTACAAGGACATCCAAAGGTTCTTGGAGAAGGGACACTTTTAAGAGGTCCATTTTGGTAGTTGTGTTGTCTGTTCCTCCTCAGTCCCTTAAACTGAGTCATGGCATGAAATCTGCCTCTGCCCCCTCGCTGTTTACCCTAGCAGGTGATTCCAGCAACTGTTCCGTCCTTGGTTTGACCAATGAATGTAAGTCTTCAAGACTTTTGCACGGTAACGTACCTGACACGCGAACACCTGGAGAAGTGGTGTGATGGTTCGTAACGAGTGTTCCCTGTGTTATAAACCTGAAGCGATTTGAATGCTTCCTGAAGCTACAGGCAACAGGGATAGAGCCAAACTCTATAAAAAAGTAGTGCACACCCTTGGAGGCATAGACTTGACCTCAGTGGGCAGGCTGTGCCCTCCTCTGGTCAGGATTTTGCGTGAACCGCCGACCAGGCCTTGACAGATTGCTTCTTCTTTCTTCCATTTCACTAGACTCTTTGGATGACACATTCTGTCTTTCTGGGTGTGTTCATACCTTCCTTCAAGTCTGGCTGTGCTCTATGAGTCACTCTGTCTCCTCGCAGTGAAGATCTCTATCTCTTTCTGCTCTGATTTATTACAGTTTACATTTTCTCTCTTGCAACATTTCCTTTGCAAGTAACACATGTACTTTGCCCACAGTACAACTTCCAAAAGAACAAGTAAGCATATGAATGCTCGTTTGATCCTAAATGCTGACACTCCTGGTGGTCGTGGTCATCTGTTTAGGGAAGACAGTCTATCCCTTGGTGGTTTCTGTGGCCATCTGTTGGAAGAATAAGCTGTGATTGATTAGTGGTGGATGTGACCTTCTTTGTCCAAGGAGGACAGTCTATGACTGATGGGTGGTGGTCATGGTCACTTGTGTCCATGGAGAACAGACTACGACTGATTGGTGGTGGATGTGGATGTGATCATCTGTTCAGAGAGAAAAATCTATGACTGATAGGTCATGCTCCTGATCACCTATGTCTAGGGAAAACAATCTATGACCAAGATGGTGACCTCTGATGGTCTCTCTGTGATTGTCTCTGTCCAGGGGAAACACTCAATGACCAAGATGGTGGGTTGTAATCATCTTATTCAAAGTTTTATTAAAATAGGGGTGTGGAGTGTAGGATTTTCTACATTAGTCTCTGGTCCAAGAATGCATTTCTGTCTATGAGGCTCAAGATTTCCTGGCAGAGTGGGCTCTTGGGAAAAGCTGAGTAGAGACAATGTCAAATGTGCTCTGGGGGGTCCAGTAGTCCTGCCTCCTGCAAGCTTGTGGCCCCCAAAGGACATCCTTCTGGCACCTATCTGCCCATGTGAGATGCTCACTGTGTCTGCACTGTCAAGATGTGTTTTTGGATGAGGAATCTGATACGTGGACTGTGTGGTGTTTTCTTTCATGGGTGTTCTTTGCACGCTGAAGATGGTCTCATAGTGGGCTTCAGAGCAACCTTGCACACACCACCAGCTTGGGTGTGCTTGTCTCTGCTGTGGGCTGCCCTGTGAAGCCACAGACCTGGTGGTGAAGGGGATTAATGCAGAGGGGGAAAGTGCATGCCCTTTCCTGGAGGCCATGCAGAACGAGCAGGGGCATGCTCCATATGATCCCACCTTCAACAATAGAACAAGCCACTCCCTAGCCCTTAGGGAGATGCAGAGGAGACGTGGAAGGAGAGGTGGCCGGTTGGAGGGGCTCCCCTGGAGAGGTAAATCGCCATCTCCTCCCCTGTGGAAGCAAACGTTCCCCTCCTATAGCCTGCATGATCTGTTGGGAATGTCTTACTCTTAAAGTCAGTGAGATCACCAGCAACAAAGCGCTGATATGGTTGCAAAGGAATTCACTTGGGCTCAGTTTGTTTAGAACGGGAGTTTCCTGCCCAGTATCTTAAAATCCCACAAGTCGGCCTGGCCCTCTGAGAGCTCCAGCGATCACACAGCTCAGAGGGCTGAGCAAGTGGTCCCATGGGGCAGGCGGGGTGATGACAGTTGCTTTGTATACTTGGGGAGAAACAAAAGGCAATGCCGAAGGGATTGCAAAAGGCACAGAGGAGGAGGGGCGGGGAGACAGGATTACACCGAGCGGAAGGGCTTTGATGTGGGGGCAGGCTCCATTGGGTTCTGTCCGCCAGACCCTTAAGGAGGAATTAGGAAAAAACCAGGAGGTCCCCAAGGTTTCCATGGCACCGGCTGTGTTGTGATACTCTGGCTGCCATCTGCTTCCCTGTGTCCCAAGCCAGCAGGAAGGAGGAAAGATGGCTCGGGATAAAAAGGCCACAGGGTTAAAAGTGATTCCTGACATGCAGACTCTGTGCTACAGAGAATGAAATTGTCACTTGAGGCATGTCCTGAGACTGCTGCAGATGTGAGGGCCACAGACCATGTGCAACAAGCACTAGTGGCTTGTTGGGTGAGTGGGCATACCTGATATGGTGTGTAAGCAGAGGGCAGGTGTGCACAGCAAACACCGGGAATGCACAGGAGGCAGCCGTGAAGTCCTTCAGCAGGTGAATGCATAAATAAAATGCAATCCACCCAGACGATGCCATATTACTCAGTGTTAGGAATAACCGAGTGATCACACCATGAAAAGATGTGGAAGAAACTTAAATGCATGTCACTAAGTGGAAGAAGATAATCTAAAAAGGTTTCATACCCTATGATTGCAGCTCTAGGATACTCTGGAAAATGCAAAACTACAGAGCTGCTAAAAAGGTTGAGGGTTGCATGGGGTTGGGGGAGGGAGGGATGAACAGGTGCAGCGCGGAGGGTTTTTAGGGTAGTGATTCTACTCTGTATGACGCCATAATGATGCATACACGTCATTGTGTATTTGCCCAAACCCATACAGGTGTGCCCCCAAGGGTAAACTCTAGTGTATAGGGACACCTGGGTGGCTCAGTGGTTGAGCATCTGCCTTCAGCTCAGGTAGTGATCCCGGGGTCCTGGGGTCAAGTCCCACGTCGGGCTCTCCACAGGAAGCCTGCTTTTCCCTCTGCGTACGTTTCTCATGAATAAATAAATAAAATCCTAAAAAAGCCCAACTCTAATGACATTAAGTTAGGCACCTGGGTGTTGATGATGTGTGGATGGAGGTTCGTCAGGTGTGCCAAATACACCCTCTGGCGGGGATGCTGATAACAGGGGGAGGTTGTGCATGTCCTTGTGCGGTCAGAGAGGGGGGACCACACACTGCAGATTCCACGCGTATGGAGTGCTCAGTGAAGGCAGATCCACGGGGACAACAGTGCCCCGGGCTGAGCTGGTGGGGAGGCCTTTTTCTTTTTTTTTTTTAAAGATTTTATTTATTTATTCATGAGAGACATAGAGAGAGAGAGAGAGAGAGAGAGAGGTAGAGACACAGGCAGAGGGAGAAGCAGGCTCCATGCAGGGAGCCCGATGTGGGACTCGATCCCGGGACCCCACGATCATGCCCTGGGCCAAAGGCAGGCACCAAACTGCTGAGCCACCCAGGGATCCTGGGAGGCCTTAACTGTAAGTGAACTCAGGGGGATTGACAGGCGGGATGGAAATGTAAAATTGGTTAACGAGGGCAGAACTTGGTAAACTCACTAAAAAAATCATTAACTCGTACACTTCAGTGAATTTTACGGTAGCTAACTGGTAGCCGCATGGTTGAGAACAGTGGAGGCAGGATGCAGGAAAGCCCGCGCTCTGCTGCCATTGATTAAACGTCCTGTAGGGATAATACAGTCATAGTGCAGAATGCTAAGCCCATTTACAGAGCCTGGGTTCTTGCGTTTTTAGGGCTGACCTCTGGAACTGGCGTTTGATTTGCAACTCAGTTAAGGAAACTCATCTTCAATGAAGCCTGAGCCTCGACTAGAATAGACTAGAATACAAGAAGCCGTCGGTTTGCAATTGCCCGACCCGGGGTTGCACATCAGGTTTGCAGTAATGGCTGTTTTAACTACGGGAAACAAAAGTTACTTTTGTCCAATTGTCTAAATGACATTCATGCACCGTGCTATGGCTGCCCCAGAATATTTTCTAAAATTACTCATATAGGATGAGTTTGAAAAACATAAGATAGTGCTTTTCTTTTTTTTTCTTTTTTTAATTATTTATTTATGATAGTCACACAGAGAGAGAGAGAGAGAGAGAGGCAGAGACACAGGCAGAGGGAGAAGCAGGCTCCATGCTGGGAGCCCGATGTGGGATTCGATCCCGGGTCTCCAGGATCGCTCCCTGGGCCAAAGGCAAGGGCTAAACCACTGCGCCACCCAGGGATCCCAAGATACTGCTTTTCTCTAGATGAATCTTCTCTGTGCTTTTCCCACCACTGTGCACTTGTGGGAAGATGTCGTGTGCAACGGGATTTTGATGCTGTTGAGGGAGGTGGGCTTCCGGAAAGAGTAAGATCAAATAGACTTTCAAAATTGGTTATAAAGACTCCTAACTCTGAGAAAGGAACTAGGGGTGGTGGAAGGGGAGGAGGGCGGGGGGGTGGGGGTGAATGGATGATGGGCACTGAGGGGGGCACTTGACGGGATGAGCACTGGGTGCTATTCTGTATGTTGGCAAATTGAACATCAATAAAAAATAAATTTATTATTTAAAAAACCCACAAAATTGGTTATAAAGAAAAAAAAATTGGGAAGCAAATGGTTAAATAAAAGGATAAGGGAGGGATAATCTATTTTTTTTTCTTTTCCCCTCTTGCTTTGGGGAATAAACTCTCTAAGTGGGAAAAAATTAGACATGTATGTTGGCATGAATTGAATGCCAAACAATACATTAGCAATATAGACAACATGTGTATATGTGTATATGCTAATATATATGTGTGTATACAACCTTTAAATGTATTTATATATGTAAATAAATATATATTCAGATATGTAAATGTATTTGGATATATAATATGTATTTTTATATATTTAGATAATGTATATTTACATATATATGTATAATCTTTAGATGCACAGCTGAGCTTTCAAAATTACTTTATTCATTTCAACAAGGTACGCAGGGGACACAAAGCGGGTTGTCCCAGATGGTAAATGAATTGATAGTAGGATGATAGATAAGAAACATAGATGATATGTGGATGAGAGATAATTAGATACGTAAATAGATAGATGATGGGAGAGTATATGGTGTAAGGTAGATAGAAGAGATAAATGATTGATGGATGGAAGCATGATGGATGGATAGACGATGGATGTATGGATGATGGATGGATGATGGATGGATGGATAGATGGATGATGGATGGATGATGGATAGATAGATGATGAATGTATGGATGTATGGATGTATTCATGGATGATGGATGGATAGGTGGATGATTGATGGATGTATGAATGATGGATGGATGATGGTTGGATGGATGATGGATGAGTGGATAGATGGATGATTGATGGATGGATGGATGAATGGATAGATAGATGATGGATAGATAGATGATGGATGTATGAATGATGGATGGATGATGGATGGATGATGGATGGATGGATGGATGGATGGATGGAGAGATAGATCAATAGATCAGCTGCTTGATAGATACATAGAGAAAGAGATTGAGAGATAGAGATAATCTATTGAAAAATATCCCAAGTTAAAATTTTAATATGGTTCCTTATTAGGATATGAAATATTTTCTGTATCCTCCTGCCATTGTCGAGACATGTCTTCAATTCTCGTACGTTCAGTCAGTTAAGGAAAAATATTTGGTCTGTAGGATTAGCTGCCTTGAGACGGAGGAGAGAGGTCTTTGGCTCATGCCACACTGTACATTCACCATCCTTGCTCAGCCTCAAGTGCCTTCCACATAGAACTGCAGTCTGGAATGAACGGTCTACACAACTCACATAACACTTTGTCCTGAAAGCAAGTGGAGCATGGTGGGCTCTGACCTCTACCCAAATCTCGTGGCGCCCTCCGCACCTCCCTGGTGGAGACTCTGCTTTCCAACAAGGACTGGGTGCATTTGAACTTGAGCCCGTGTGTTTCTAGCTCCAGGGAGATTTGCATCTACATTCAATCGCTGCTCACTTCCTGCAAGAGGAAGATCACCGTCCCCACCTGAGCGGGGCAGGCATGTTGTTGAGCGCAAGGAAAACACTTTCCCTGGTCTGACCCTGCCCTCGTCACAGACCCTTGTCACAGAAGATAAAACTACGCAATCACGTAAAGAGTGTATCAGAAACCAACGGAGTTTGATTTCTGTCTATCAACACTGGGTTCATGACCTACGACAAGTCATTTTGGCTCTTGGAGCTCTGATATCTTCTCAGGTCAAGATGGAAACACCTGTCTCATGACCAGCCATGTCCACCCAGACGGGTTAAGTGACAAAATCCCCCAAATGCCAACGTGTAAGCCAGCAAAGGTTCATTTCCCTCATGCCCCCCAGTGCCCATGGAGTATCTCCAGGGGTTCTTGCTCACTGGAGTCACTTCCAGTTGCATCTGATAGAACGTTTCCTTCTTCGTCCTTGGCAGACACCTCACCAGAAGGGAAAAGAAGCTCCCGGCTGCCTCACACCAGTGCTTATGAGATTCATGCTCCTGGCTCACAGCAGATGGATCAGAATTTGCAGCAGGGCCCCCATTCAGCTACAGGGGGACTCACGCCGTGTGCCTGGAAGCCCAGAGCCGAAAACATTCAGCGCTCGGAAAACATGGCGCCCACAGGACTGTTAGAAGTGCCTTTGTGGTCATCTTTTTTATAGTTGTTTCCCCCACGGGAGAAAGGAGAACAGGAAACACAAAACAGACAATGTGAAATGCCAGTGGCTGGCATTTCCCCCCCTCTGTATTTAGATAATCATTCGTGGCTATTTGAGTAAACTCCTTCTTTTGGGGACTATCCTACAGATCCATACTTCAGACCTCTTATCTTTGGGGTTCATATCAATTTTCAATCAAAATTTAAAATCATGTATGGAGGAAGGAGCCATAACCGCATGCCCAAGGCTGTTTTTATAGGGGCCCTAGCCTTGCAATGGCCAAAAAAAGAAGAAGAAGAAGAAAAAAAGGTCAATGCAAAAAATGCAAAAACTTACACTTATGTTTGGGTCGATTGAAACCAGATGCCCATGTGGATCCCTCTAGAGAGTTTCATTTTGTTTTGTTTTCAGAGGACAAGAGCACGGGATTCAAAATTCCACCCCTTTTGTATTAACGCAGGGACTCGGGGTGACAAGGTAGCCATGGGTGGTTGCCCCTTCTGTTTGAATCTCCCAGATTCAGCCGATGCAGAGAGACTTCCATCTCCATGCAGCAGCTCACATGCACACCGCACGTGTCCCGTCCCCCCGTTCCCCCCCGCCCCCGAGCTCTGAACTCAACAAGGACGCTTCCATTGGATCAATTATTGTGGGGATTTTACTGGTGGTTGATGGCTCCGGGGAGCATTTCAGAGCAAAGTAACAAAAACGGCCAGAAAAGTTTTTTTTTTCCTCCCACAAATACTTTTTAAACAAAAAAGTCTGTTCGCTTTCTGTAAAATAAGCATGGATGTGGCTTCAAAGCTGAAAGATGGTCAGTTGGCTGTGAATAGATGCCTAAGAAATCCCGCTGTTCATCCATTCAGAGGGTGAAGGAGACATCTCAGATTTCCTCGCCTGGGTACCATCTTGTCCTCCCAGGAGGCTGAGGGGTTTGTCCTCCCGAAGGTCAACTCTTCGTAGACCGCATCGTCATTAACCAGTAGCCTCATCCTGTGGGCATAACCCGTGTTGTCTGTATTCAAGCGAACAATACAGTCAGTGACTCAGCCTTCTGAGCAAAATTGCATAAGACCCGAAGACGAGCCATTATGCATTTTTAAAAATTACCTAAGAATCACTCCTGGGTATCATTAGGAGCCAAACCAATGGATCAAACTCAAAGTGATGCATTAGATTTCTGTAAATATTGGCTTTTGGTTGATTTTTTTTTTAAAGGCAAGAGGTGAATGGGATCCACCTTTATAAATGGCGTTCATAATTAAACATGACTGTTTAGAGTGCATTAGGTTGTGGTTGGGGGAAAAAAAACTTGGCTTTCTCGTAGTTTATTAAATAAAAAGAACCACAAATAAGTAAACACATATTCTCAAAGAGAGTTCCCTTTGGCTGAGAGATTTCCATGTGGTTGCTATTTGCCAACTGAAAAGCCCAGTAGGCTGTAAGAATTTACTGGAAAGGGTACTAGAGGACAGATACTCTGCTGTGCTCTTTTTTTAGAATTCTTTTGGGGAATTAATTATTCAAACTCAGGACTATTGCCAGGTACTTCACAGTAACTGAGAAATTGTTGTTTCTGCAAAGGAAGGAGAGCCTGCTTGCACGGTGTTGGCCGTGTCATGGGGTGAGGCTTACAGTACAGGTGCCCTTGTATCAATCCATGAACAAGGGTGGTATCCACTTGGCCACTGAAAATATGGGGTCGGCCCTCCCTATAGAGGCCACCTGACAGCAGGACGTTCTCTTCTTTTGCCTGGAGTGCCTTCCTTCCACTCTTCCTCCTCCTCTTGTTTCCATAAAAATGGTCAATGGAAGGAGGGGGGGGACTGGGTGCATATGGGGTCTTTTGTGGTGCCCCTTTGGTTGGGGGGGGAACTGCAGGGATCTCATTATGGTCTATGTCCTGCTGTGAAGTGTCTCTGTGGTGGCTTCCTGTCACAGATCATGTGCAAGGACGTCACACACTCCCAAGTAAAATCTCAGCGTACAAACTAAACATTTGCACACACAACATAGACACATGGCATCGGTCTGTCTGAAGTTGCTGAGCAGAAGACTCGGTTGGCAAAATTCTAACACAGAGCCTGATGAAACAGGCTAATTTCCCCCACATTCTTAAATTGCGAGGACTCACAAGTGGCCCACTGCTTAGTTCTGCTGCTCCCCGTGGTTTTCACTTACATGACCCTCCTGGAAGCTTTCTGGGGAACATGGCGGCCGTTGGTTGTTTCTCTGGATTCATTCGTGAAGCTCCCAGAGAGAGTTTTTATTTCCAAGACTCCTAATGGGAGATGCATGCTTCCCCACTGTCTGATCTTATCTCTGCAAACTTTGCTCCCAAAGCAGCGTCCCTTCCTGGGTTGGTGTGACTCAACCAACTCCTGTGGACTGCACACTAGACACTGGCTTTCTGCAGAATGTGAACCCCAGACAATGGTCCTGGTGGTATCCATGTTCATGGTATCTGTAAGTGGCCATGGAAAGTGGGAATTTATGTGGTTGTTTCAATGCCAGCTCACCCTGGTTTTCTGTGCAGTTGGACCCAATTGAAGCCTTTCTTAAGCACTCAGTGTATTAATCCAATTCCAGGTTCCTTGTGTCCAAGCCCAGTGACGATCCTGAGGCCATCCAGGGGAAAGGTATGTCAGTTTCTGGGCGTTGTAGGTATTGATCGAGCCTTCAGGGTAGGCATGAAAATAGCCTCCTTCAGAATAAGGGAACTTCTCTCTACCAAAAATTATGATAGGGCAGCCTGGGTGGTTTTGCGGTTTAAGGCCACCTTCAGCCCAGGGCGTGATCCTGGAGACCCGCGATCGCGTCCCACGTCGGGCTCCCTGCATGGAGCCTGCTTTTCCCTCTGCCTGTGTCTCTGCCTCTCTCTCTCTCTGTGTCTCTCATGAATAAATAAATAAAATCTTAAAAAAAATATGATAGTTTGCTCATCATGGATTTTGAGGGGCATTTGTCTTATTATAATATTGCATGAAATTGGATTTTTGGATGCCACAGCTGACTTAACATTATATATATGCATGAACATATAAACATATGTGTATATATAATTTTATACATGTATAATTATATATAGAATTGCATATTATATATTATATAGCTTCCCTGGTTGTATATTATGTGTGTCTAGGTATATGTGTATACATATACACACATGTCCATATGCATATATAATTTTGAATATATAGACTTTAATGTGTATAACATACAATATACATTATATTAACCACAGTTTGCTAATTGTATCAAAATATATGACATGTATGGGTAGATATATATTTATATATAATATTTAAACAGGTGCATAATATACAGATGTGCACACGTATACACATGTATAATGCATACATATATAATGTAATATCTATGCATGTACACGGATATAATTTTAACCAGTTATATATATACACATATATGCATATATGTACATGATTATTATGTGTATAAAATTGTATTCATATAAAACATATTTTATTTTATTTATTCATTTTTTAAAGATTTTATTTATTTATTTATTCATAGACATACAGAGAGAGAGGCAGAGACACAGGGAGAGGGAGAAGCAGGCTCCACACAGGGAGCCCGATGTGGGACTCGATCCCAGGTCTCCAGGATCACACCCCAGGCTGCAGGCGGCGTCAAACCGCTGAGCCACCAGGGCTGCCCAAAAACATATATTTTAAATGAGCTATAAACTTACTACATACATATGTGTATGTATGAATATAGCATATGAACCTATACATGGATTGTAACACATGTACATACATATGTATGATTTTTCTAACCGAGCGTGGTGGCCAGGGCTCAGCTAGGATAAAGTGGGAGAAGCAACCGTGTTGGCACAAAGCTTCAGGTGGTATAAATGAGTAAATCCAACAGCCAAAGCACATGATTTTTAATTGCACGCACATATACACACAGTGCTCGGGGATCAGTAGTCTTTTCCCATAAAGTGCACAAGCCCTGTGTGCTGCAAGCCCTGCTTTGTCAGTTAGGACACTCACGTGTTTAACGAGAGGCCTGACCTCTGCCCTCACTCTGGTGAGGTGACCTCTACACCTGTGCAAAGTCCTGCCTGATAGGAGTATCTTTTTTCTGGCTGGGGACCTTGGACCACTGGATCTTTTAATGTGATTTTGGGTGGGGGGACCGGCTGGCTGGTCATAGCAGACAGTTTTCAGGTGGCGGCTGTGCACGCTACACGGAGCAATGTTGCGTGGGGGCTTTGGTTTGTGCGGCAGCAGCTCAGGCCTCAGAAAGGGCTGGAGACTGAGGTCCACCACTCAAGTCGTTGACTGTGGAGTCCCCCGGTAGAGACAGAGGTGGAGGGGAGCTCCTCTTGTTGGCTGTGCTTCATGCACCTGGTCACACGTCATTGCTGGGGAGCTCCTACTATCCCCGCTCCATGTGGACGGGTCCACAGGAGCCCTGCCTTTGGGACTTTCCCAGACTCAGGTCCATGCTCCTCTTCCTGGGGCTGATTTCAATCTGCCTCTTTTGTCCTGTGCTCACGGTATATGCACCAAAACCACGAGTACGACAGCTGTCAGGGAGTCCTGGGGTCCCTCTAGTGAATTACCAAGACTGAGGGTGACCTCAGGAGCCTCCCAACCTGCAGCTGGTGTCAGAAGTGAGGGGGGATCTACCAGAAATGGTTCCCTCTAATGGCAAGTTGGGTCCCTCTTACACCCAGCCTGTCTTAGAACCAATGGATCGTAGCTCTTGGAGGCGGCTTACCACCTTGGGGTTCTTCGTCACAGCAAAACCTGTTCTATTTTTGTTCGTGTGTGTGTGTGTGTGTGTGTGTGTGTATATGAGAGAGAGACACACGGGTTGGCTCTGTCTAATGAGGTTCTAATAAAAACATTTCGGGATTACTGGAATTCAACACTATGAGCAGAGACCTTGAAGCGCACGGCCACGCAGAACTGGCCTTTGCTTTTCATATTTTTCTGCTGATTTATCTCCTTTGCTTACTGGCATCCGCACATCTGTTTGCATTTAAGTCTAGCGGAAGGAACCTTGGGGAGGCTTCAATTTACTTTTCGTGGAGGGATTGGGAAATGCATGACTGCCACCCCCACCTCACCCGCCCCCACCTGATCCCGGTTCATGATAAGGAGCATCTGTGTTTCCCACACCAGTGACAGCGATGACGTCCAGCAGAGAGCAGATTTCCTTCCAAACAGACCTCACCTCACGGCCGGCCTGCCTGCGGCTTTTAGGAAGGCAAGTGATAAACTTCCGAAATGCGTTTCTGTGGAGTATGATACACATGATTTGCAACCGTTGGACTGTTTGAGAACAAACAGGACTTTTTTTTTTTTTTTTTTTTTTACGCAAACGTGACCAATGTCAGAGCCTGCAAGAGGAGACCTATCTTGCCTCTATGGAGTTGTCTGCTTTGCACTGGGTGCGATTGCAAGTGGCTTATCAGGGTAGGGCTGTGGCTCTGGCTTTCCAAGGTGAATATCAGATGGTTATGTAGAGAAGGTTGACAGATATGCGATTCTGGTAGGTGACACCGCGAAGGTCATCATCCCATGAGCTGGTGGGGCCTGTGGGGGCCTGGCAACCACCATGAGGGTGGATCCCGTGCATTGAAATCCCGTCTCCGATTTCAAGCACTGGCTTCTCTCAAGCAGACCTTTGCCCACCTGCCATACATTGCAACCATGACACGTTGGCAACAGGGATCCTTCTTCCATTTACAGAGCTGGGAGATGCCCATGCATCCGCATCAATGGCACCATTTTTATGAAACCAGGCAAATTCTCTAGAGGTGTGTGGTGAGTGAGTGACAAGTTGTGTTTGTGGCACAATGATAATGCTTCAGAAGGGCCAGTGTGGACTCGGCACCATCTCTACGCTGAGCAAACAGTGTCTTTTACAACTAAGACTTGGGACCCAATGGGCTGCAGCCAGCTTGCCCTGCAGGAACCAGCTGGGTGAAGCCAGACAAATCCCAAGCCCCTGGGTGGAGACAGTCTTGGGGCGGGGGGTCCCAGAACTGAGATGATGAGAGCGTTTCTGTGACTTTGAAACTATTTCACACGACAAAAAAATAACAGTCTTCTCTTTGCTTTCAGGGAGGTGGTGGACACGTTTCCAAGAAAGCATGTATCTTGTATTTTTATTTTATTCATTTATTGGCTTCTGAGTTCTCTCTGCAAGAAAGATGTCTTTTGAGATTCTCAACTTATAAAAATATATTATGGCCGAAAAGGCACCCTTGGGGATGTTTGCAGCTGTATTACTAGATGATGAATTTACTACACTTTCTGTAATTCTTCCAGTCTCAACTCGAGTAACCAAACACAGAGGTTCGTCGAGAATAAATCGGCGCACAGACGCTGAGCTAGCACTTCTGTAAGACTGCTTTTTCTTAAAAAAAGAAAAAAAAGGACTGCTTTTTCTTTGGCCTCAAGAGGTTAGGAGGTACGTGTTGACCTAAGCAAGTGCCCTTTGTCACTGATGCAGCGTTTGGCAGTGCAAAATGGGCCATGTGCCTTTCCACGAAGAAACTTAAAGGAGGATTTCATGCTTCACCATGCCCATCAAGGGCTAATACTTCTTTGGAGTAGATTTCATCTGCCACAAATACAATAGCATTTTATTGCAAGTGGAAGAAATGAGAAGAGTAATACAGTCCATCTTCCAAAACAATAAGCATAGTTTAAAGGAAAACCCAGTGCAACTGATTTCATGAGTCTTATGACCTTTCACAAGCCTTCCTGAATGTTTAAATCCTTATCAGGTTATTGGGGCAGCTGGCAAGTGATGGCCTGCAGGTCACATCACACTTCCTGCCTGCTCTTGTCCGACCATGAGCCAAGCGTGGTTTCTACATTTTCAAATACTTCAGAAAGTTCAAAGGGTGGATAATATCTTGTGACACAGAGTTTGATGGGCACACGCCCACAGTAATTCACTTATGGATCATCTGCGGCTGCTTTCTCGAGGTGATGGCATAGCTGACCTGTTGCAGAAGCACAAATGACCCACAAGGCTGCAAATATTTACTATCTGGCCCCAGAAAGTTTGGTGTTCCCTAGTTTAGAAAGGTAGCTGGGGAAGCCATGGTTCTGGAATTCTGTACACTGGAGAACAAAGAGATGCAGGCAGGATGTCAGCCGTGCACTCAGGGTTTTGGGAAATAACATGAGGAGAAAGGACAGGAAAACACGCATGCATGACACATGAGAGATCCAGAGAGGAGAACAGTCATATGGATGCCAGTGCTCAGAAAACCTTAAGGAAGGCATGCAACAGGGAGTGGGATCTTCAGGGATTAGTAGGGACAAGTCTTGGGAAAGAAGGTATATCAGTAATTTGGTGGATCCTTCAATACAGATGGTGATCCTTGGGTCACCAGGGATGTCAAAAAGCAATGGCTCTTTGGATTAGACTCAACCTCCCAAATTGACTGTTTTACCCCCCTCACCATGCTGTATTCTGAGGATCAGAGCAACCCCTCTTGTGAAACCCATGGCCCCTTTTCAGCCCCATATCTGCAAATGGTGGGTCCATGGTGATTCCTGACTCGATGGACAGTGATGGGAAAAGACACACAGGACAAGTGTGTATTGCTCTGCATGGAATCTACCCTGTACGTTTTGATTTTCCACTTTTGGAGGAAATCCCATGAAACACATGAGAAGCCAGTCAGCTTCCTGGAAAGTTATTTCACGCCATCACCTATTGGGCGTTAGATCATAAACGAGTTAACTTTGGTCACAAAGCACAATGAGGAATCCAGTAAGATTGAAGAGGAAAAATTGTAAATTGTCATTTTTGTAAAACCACAGTTCTTGTAGGGTTTTAATGTCTTTTGAATATGCCTTGTTTCTCCCTCTGCAGTTTAAAAGTGGCTTTTTTGTTTGAGGGCCAACATTTGTTCTCTAAGGTACTGAGCAATTCCATAAAAGACATTATGGAATTAAGCTATTGGTTATAAATGTATGTCCACTGGTCACAAGGCTCCACTCTGGAATACTGTTAAGTGCTCTAAAATCTTGTATTTGATGTCATTTCACCTGTATTATGTTGTGTAAGTGGAATATGCTGAAATTAGGAAGGAGAGAGGGAAGGTAGGAAGCAGGAAGGAAGGAAAGAAGGATGGAAGGATGGTTGGGAGGAAGGAAGAAGGAAAGGAGAAAAGGAAGAAGGGAAGGGAGGAAGGTAGGAGGGAGGGAAGGACAGGAGGTCAGAGGAGGGTAAATGCAGAAAAGGGAAACACATCAGAATGCAATAAATATAATTGACAATATGCTTGTGCTACACACACATGTTCATTGCAGCCCTATTCTTATTCATGATGACCAATAGGTGGCTGCATCCTGAGTGTCCATGGATGGATGGGTGGATGGGTGGATGGATGAACAGATATATGGATAAATGGATAGATAATATGGATGATTGGATGGATAGATGGATAGATGGATGGATGGATAGATGGATGGTTGGATGGATAGATTGGTGGATGGATGGATGGATGGATGGATGGATGGATGGATGGATAGATTGGTGGATGGATAGATGGATGGATGGATGGATAGATGGATGGATGGATGGATGGATGGTTGGATGGATGGATAAACAGCATGTGGTCCATGCACACACTAGAATATGATACAGCCTTTAAAAGGAAGGACATTCTGCACCTACTATGACATGAGTGGACCTTGAGGACATGGTGCTCAGTGACATAAATCAGATACTTCAAGGACAAATCCTATGTGATTCCACCTATACGGAGTCCCTAGAAGAGTGCCGTCCATAGAGACAGAGAGTAGATGGTGGTACCAGAGACTCTGGGATGGGGACGGGGAGTTAGTTATTCATGGGGACCGAGCTTCAGTTTGGAGAGATGGACAGTTTTGGAGATGATAGTGGGGATGGTCACACAACAGTGTGAATGCGCTCAATGCCACAGAGCTCTGCACTTAAGGCTACTATGGTACATTTTATGCTCCTGGTATTTTACCATAATCTTAAATTTTTTTTTAAATAATGCTTGTGCTCTGTTATGGAGTCAACATTCATTCTTGAGAGAATCTTCAAGATGGGAATAAAAACCATCAGCTCGGGTTTTGGAGTAAAGAAGCAGAAGGTTAATTTTGTTTATTTCTGAACAGCTGGGCCACTTGGCCTGTCCCTCATGTTTGCAGAGCATTTGGCTGCTTAATGTACTTCTGGCAAAACGTCCAAGAACTGTTTGTAAACAGAGCAAAAAGCTGCGTGGGGAAGGGCTATGTCACAGGAGTGAGGACAGTGGAAGACAAGGGTCCATGACGAATTCGGGTCACCCCAGAGGACATGCTGGGTCAAGAAGGCACATGAGCTCCGGCCTGTGCTGTGATGGGCCATAGCCTGTGCCTCACAAGGAATGCCCCTTATTTGGGCAGTTGTAGGGGTATGGAACTGGTGCCTCATGCCAGGCGGCGTGGAATGTCCAATTTGATAAGTTCTGACCTGCTTGCAGAGTGCTTTGATGCGTCCTACACTCCACGGAGGGATAAAACCCCATAGGATGGCCAAACGAGCTGGAGTCTGCTGGGGCTTCTAATCCACCTGGAAAAATACATTCCCAGATGTCAATAGATGGGCTAATCTTGTGAGAGATATGGATCCTGCAGGGAAGCCACTTGTTCGTATCCTGGAGGGGGTTGGGAGACGGAGCGATTCTCCAAAGCAAGAGCAGGCTGAAGTGAGAAGGGAAGGATGGAAATGGAGCATGGATGTTCCCTTAGGTAACTGCTGGCCTTGAGAGTTAATGTCAGCGCAGGAGCTGAATTGTAGCACAGAGATGGTGGACGTTCTAAGGAACGACACAGCAGAGAGATGAATTTGTATGATGCAGAACAAGGTACAGATGTAGACAAGATGAGAGCAGCCTTGAGAAGTTTGGGGTGCTGGTGTGTCACTCGAGTGGCTGTGCCCTCACCCATGGGACCCCTGGAAGGTCTGGAGGAGGTTTCGGTTGTCACATCTGGAGGGGGTGCTGCTGGCATGTGGTGAGTGGAGACCAGAGATGCTGCTCAACACTCCACGGTACATAGGATGCCCCACATCAGAGTCATCCAGCCTCAGATGTCCATAGCACTAAGGCTGAGAAACTCTGGGTGAGATCCAGCAGATACAAACCCACCTTAATAACATGTTTCCAAAAATAGAGGAAAGACACAATGATTGGAGAAAATACAGGCAAATTGTGTGCAGGCACGTGTGTATATAATAATGTATCAATATTGCATACATAAACATAAAGACAATACATAAAACAAATACACAAATATACAATATAAAATAGGATGTGTCAAGGGGTGTCCGGGTGGCTTAGTGGTTGAGCAGCTGCCTTTGGCTCAGGTCGTGATCCCGGGGTCCTGGGATGGAGTCCCACATCGGGCTCCCTGCAGGGAGCCTGCTTCTCCCTCTGCCTGTGTCTCTGCCTCTCGCTCTCTGTCTCTCACGAATAAATAAATAAAATGTTAAGAAAAAAACAAGAGAACGTATCAAATGTATACTTATAAGCACATACATAATTTCTTTGGTTACATATATATCCTCTATGTATATATGTATGCAGATATAATAAAATATATAAATGTTATATATAATGTAAATAAAATATTTGTATATAAAACATAGAAATGTTATATTTAATGCAAATAAAACATGTATACATAAAAACGCATGACTATTATATGTACTACAAATAAAATATGTATATATAGATGTTATATATAATGCAGACAAAATATGTATATATAAAAATATGTAAACGTTAATATATAATGCAAAGAAAACATGTATATATAAACATGAGTGCATATTATGTGTGCTATGAATAAAATATGCATATATAAATGTTATATATAATGCAAGTAAAATATGTATATATAAAAATGCATAAAGGTTATATATAATGCAAGTAAAATATGTATATATAAAAATACATAAATGCTATATATAATGCAAGTAAAATATGTAAATGTAAAATATATGAATGCTCTATATAATGCAAGTAAAATACGTAGATGTAAAATTTATGAATGCTATATATAATGCAAATTAAATATGCTTATATAATAAAATATATGTTATATAACATAAAATATATACATGTAATAGCATGTATAATGTATGAATATACATATATATTTGGCAGGGTAAAAAAAATAATCCACTTACATTTTCAAATTGAAAGGTGTGACCAGTAAGAAAAAAAATAAGTACAACAAAGATGGCCATGGCAGATTGCCAAAAAGGACCATGGTTCTTGTGAGTCAACCCATCAAGAGGTGGTTTATGTCCTCACCACTGAATGGCAGCTGCCTCGTGACTCACTGTGACCGTTCAATTCAGGGAAAATGAGGTCGTGCAGACTCCAGCTCTTGTTGCAAGAGACTTCTGGTTTCCTTTCTAACACCCCATAAAGAAGTACAAGGCAGCCCGCCATGGCATGAGACAGAAAGAGCCTCTTGTCCCCCACTGCCCAAGCCAACAGCCAGCCACTCTCCATAAGCAGAGCCGCCTGGTTGACCAGGAGGTGAGCGCAGGTGCACGAGTGACCCTGGCTGACCACATCGTCAACCCACGCAACGGTGAGCTCAATGGTGATTGTTGCCCGAAGCCACTAAAATTTAGGGTGACTTGTTACACAGCGAGAAATAGCTGATGCATTGGCACCAATGCAGACCCAAATCCTCAAAGAATAAAGAGAAAGTGAAGTTACCCCGGGTGAAACAACTGTCAGACACCATTAAATGAAATACCTCATCAGCAGTGTTGGACGCAAAGAGACCATGGAGCAAAGCTTTCCACTTTCTGTGAGAACATCTTTTTATCCACCACCCACCCCATAGAATTTCAAGCCTGGCCAAACCTGTGAGTCAACGAGTGAGGTGGATGTGGAAAGCATCCCCGAGTTGACATTCTAGACCTCCTTTCTGCAAACAAAACAAAGCAAAACAAAACAAAATTCGATGTATTCCAGACCAAGAAGGAAGAAACCGTGGGACCCAAAGAGCAGTGGGATTAATCCACGGGGATCACAGTACACAGGATGTAAGGGCTCCCAGGAAAATGTCGGGAAGACAGCATACGGTGGGGTGTAGAAGTTGGATCCGGGAGATCCTATAGAGGGCGTAAAGGATGTTGCCTCTTCAACAAAAGGAAAATCATTAGAAAAAAAAAAAAAAACAAAACTACTTGCTGATTGAATTAGGTCTTAATGTGAAGCAAATGGAAACGTGCAAGGACTTTTTTTTTTTTAATGGTTAATGAAATGTAAGAAACAATACTCTCAGGAAAAACAAAACAAAGACCATTTTTCATTGTTCACAGCAATTCCCAAAGGACAACAACAAGTAAAACCCACTGTGAATTCATCAAAATCCTTCGAATTAATAATATTTCAACTAAAATAATTTCCTCACATCAGGTATAATTTTGTTTTCCTCTTAAAATGGCTTTCTACTTCACTGGATATAATATTTTTTTCCAAGGAGATTATGCCAAGACTGGTTTAAACTTCAAATGGATTATCTTTCATTTTAATTTCAATCCAATGCTTTTTGGGTGTGTATATAGATATCATATTAGCCTTATAATTGTTTTATCCAAGAAATAAACTACATTGGGATCCCTGGGTGGCGCAGTGGTTTGGCGCCTGCCTTTGACCCAGGGCAGGATCCTGGGGACCCGGGATCGAATCCCACGTCGGGCTCCCGGTGCATGGAGCCTGCTTCTCCCTCTGCCTGTCTCTGCTTCTCTCTCTCTCTCTCTCTCTGTGTGACTATCATAAATAAATAAAAATTAAAAAAAAAGAAACCTTTAAAAAAAGAAATAAACTACATTTTGCTCTTTGAGAAGTTGAGTTCGTAAGGCATATTTTACGGTTTTTAAAAAATTGAATATCTTCAGATCCTTTTACTTTTTTAGTTAGCAGAATTGTTTACAAAATAATATCTTCCTTTGTGATGTGCGGTATTCAGTTCAGGTGTCTTTCTTTCCATTATGTGAGAGGAACTTGGTGTTTTTAAAAATATTTTATTTATTTACTCATGAGAAACACAGAGAGACAGACACAGAGAGAGAGGCAGAGACACAGGCAGAGGGAGAAGCAGGCTCCATGCAGGGAACCCCATGTGGGACACGATCCCGGGACTCCAGGATCAGCCCCTGGGCGGAAGGCGGTGCTAAACCACTGAGCCACTGGGCTGCCCAGGAACTTGGTTTTATTTTTTTTTTATTTTTTTATTTTTGGAACTTGGTTTTAAAGTGAAAACATTAGGTGTCATTATCTCTGGGGGATGCAATCAGGGACAATTTAAATTTTCCTCTGACACTTTCCAATTTCCTGAACTTTGCCTCTTATCCTATTATGTTCTAACTAGAAAGTAAGAATGACCAACACTGCCAAGGTTTACACGGTCTTAGAAGGGGCAACCTGTATTTATCTTTGGTTTCCATTTAGTAGAAACTATTGCTTGGGCCTCCATCCCCTTCCCAAACTCCTAGGTCTACACAAAGAAGGATTGTGTTTTAGAGAAGTGGGAGCCCCTCCTTCAGTTTTAGCAGAAACTAATGGAAAACAATCACCCGGACATGTTCACACGATGAGAAAATATGTCCGAGCACGTAACCAGAAGCTCTAGGCATGGAACCATAAGGTCTTCCCTCCTCCAAAACGTTGGCTTTGTCTACAGGCTGGTTTTCCTCGTGGTCTTGAGATGTAGACTAGATCATCTCAATGATGCGTGCTAATGTCCAGGGATGGCAGCACAAAGGGGGGGTGGTGGGGGTCTTCTCATTCTGCGTAGCTTTTCAGGTAAAATGGAATTTGTAGTAGCTCCCTGGATGATTCAATTCATGTCTCTACAAAAGTTGTGTTGTAGGCCTATGCTAAACCCATATAGGATGTGGAAAATGCAACCAGCCATGGTTAGCTTGGTACAACCAGCATTTCCCCAAAATCCTTCCTTGGAATGTACAACCTCATGAAGAAGGAATGTAATCCCACCAAAACGTGGACTCTGCCAGCAACAAATAAGTGAACAGAGGATGGAGATTGGCATAAAGCGTTTGCTAAGAGTCTGCTGAAGGTAGTCTGCTACCTGTGTCCCAAAAACTATTCTCCTCTGCAATCACTGTACTCAAGAGCTGTGAGTATCAGGATACTTTTCTATGAAGCATCTACTTGACAGTGAAAAATAAAATTAAGTTGTTTCTTCTTTTTTCTATTTTTTTCTTTTTCTTTTTTTTTTTTTTTTGCTTCTCTCTCTAGAAATTTTTGACATATTTCAATTTCCTTTCTTGCATAACTTGTTAAAATTAGCCAGGACAGGGATGTCTGGGTGGCTCAACAATTGAGTGCCTGCCTTCGGCCCAGGGCATGATCCTGGGATCCCGGGATTGGGTCTCCCATTGGGCTCCCTGCATGGAGCCTACGTCTCCCTCTGCCTATGTTTCTGCCTCTCTGTGTCTCCCGTGAATAAATAAATAAAATCTTAAAAAAAAATTAGCCGGAACATCTGTAAGGACACATGCATTGGCTAATTTCAAACTAGTGTGCTTCCAATGTCATGGAAAATCTCGTTCATGCTAGCTTGAATGACTGTGTTCCACATGTAGAGGGAACGTTCGTGCCATCATTTTCCCGGGTTATATTCTCATAGTGCTTGGATGTGGTGATCCATTTGGTTTCACTGGCGGTGCCTATCCTTTATGAGAACTGAAGTTGGGGGAACCAGCCCGGCTATGAGGTCAGGAAGGCAGGACACCCTCATTTCCTGTTTATGAAGCATTGTCTTCTTACGATACCACTGGGCTTTCCATATCGGCTCCTCAGTGGTCACATACTTGCATAGAGCATAGAAAATCTCCACCTTTTTTTTTTTTATCAGTATTATCTTTGGATAAGAATGGCAGATAGCTCATCTTGTCAAAGTTTGAAAGAAAAGGATTTTTCTATACGACTACGAAAATCCCCGTTGAGAGAGAGGAATGGTGTAATCATACACAGTAAGCCATCTGCAAAATTTTACAGGATCAGAAACCTTCCAAGGAACGCTACTTTGTTTGAGTGTCTATGGTTGAGATTAAATGACACGATTATTTGGATATTTCAGGTATGAAAATTGGATTCCGTTGTTGCTGGTAAAATTGGTCTGTATATATTATATAATTTTAGTAGCTACATATTGAAATCTGCATTACACTTTTTAATCACTGGCCACATTGATATGTGCTAGCGATCTGCCATAAAGACACAATCTGAATGTTTTGAGAGATTCCTTGTAGCATCTTAATTCTCTGAGGCTGTGAGTTGTGTTTTATAAATCTCTCAACTTAATTAGATTTCATATTACTTAAGTACTTCTAGGTTAATTGATTACCTAGCATTTCCCCCGCAGATTAAGCTTCAGATCAATACTCGATATTATTACTCAATACCATGTGATAAGTAATACCTGCATCCTTGTACTCTATGAATGTTTTAGTTTAAGTGCTCCCTGTTACCTTTAAGCTTTGTTCTTTCTTCTGTCTCACTGTTAGTGTGTAGAAATGCAACTGATTTCTGTGCATTGATTTTATAGCCTGCCATGTTGCAGAATTCCTGTATGAGTTCTAGCACTTTTTAGGTAGAGTCTTTTGGGTTTTCCACATAAAGTATCATGTCATCTGCTGTAATCCTCAAGACAGTATGGCACTGGCACAAAAACACACACATAGATCAATGGGACAGAATGGAGAACCCAGACATGGATCCTCAACTCTGTAGCCCACTCATCTTCCACAAAGCAGCAAAGAATATCCAATGGAAAAAAGACAGTCTATTCAACAAATGGTGTTGGGAATATTGGATGGCCACATGCAGAGTAATAAAACTGGATCACACACAAGCATAAACTCAAAATTGATGAAAGACCTAAATGTGAGACAGGAATCCATCAAAATTCTAGAGAAGAACACAGGCAGCAACCTCTGTGACCTCGGCTGCAGCAACTTCTTGCTAGACATGCCCCAAATGCAAGGGAAACAAGCAATAATGAGCTATTGGGGAGTTCATTAAGATAAAAAGCTTCTGCACAGCAAAGGATACAGTCAACAAAACCAAAAGACAACCTACAAAATGGGAGAAGATATTTGCAAATGACATATCAGGTAAAGGGCTAGTATCCAAGATCTATAAGGAACTTATCAAACGTAACATCCAAAAAACAAACAATCCAGTCATGAAATGGGCAAAAAACATGAACAGACATTTCTCCAAAGAAGACTTACCAATGGTCAAGAGACACATGAAAAGATGCTCAATATCACTGGGCTTTAGGGAAATACAAATAAAAACCGCAATGAGATGCCACCTCACTCCAGTGAGAATGGGGAAAATTAACAAGATGGGAAACAACAAATGCTGGAGAAGATGTGGAGAAAGGGGAGCCCTCTTGCCCTGTCGGTGGGAATGTGAACTGGTGCAGCCACTCTGGAAAACTGTGTGGAGGTTCCTCAAAGAGTTACAAATAGACCTGCCCTACGACCCAGCAATTGCACTGCTGGGGATTTACCCCAAAGATACAGATGCAGTGAAACGTTGGGACACCTGCACCCCAATGTTCACAGCAGCAATATCCACAATGGCCAAATGGTGGAAGGGGCCTCGGTGTCCATCGACAGATGAATGATAAAGAAGATGTGGTGTATATATACAATGGAATATTACTCAGCCATTAGAAAGGATGAAATCTTGCCATTTGCAAAGATGTGGATGGAACTGGAGAGTATTTTGCTGAGTGAAATAAGTCAATAAGAAAAAAACAATTATCATGTGGTTTAACTCGCATGTGAAATTTAAGAAACAAAACAGATGATTATAGGGAAAGGGAAGGGAAAAAATAAAACAACATGGGATCAGAGAGGGAGAAAAACCATTAGAGACTCTTAACTCTAGGAAACAAAGTGAGGGTCACTGGAGGGGAGGGAGGTGGAGGATGCCGTAACTGAGTGATGGGCATGAAGAATGATGCATTGAACACTGGTTGTCACATGCAATGGATGAATAACTGAACTCTACCTCTGAGACTAAGAATGCACTATATGTTAACTAATTGAATTTAAATAAAACTAGTTAAAAAAAACTCTTTTCTTTTTCCCTCTAAAGTGATAATATTTTAAATTGATTTTTTTGTGGGTTCCTAATGTTTTAATTCCCCTTCCCCTTTATCATCTGAATACAGTTCAGTGTATATATGTCGACATTATCTACTCCAAGAAGGTGCAAATTAGCAACCTGTTTTCTTGCCTGTAACCTTTTTATCATTGTATGTGTGTGTGTGGGGGGGAGGGATCTATTTGATTACTGCATTTCAATGTATAGCCCAAGCTTTGCAATTTATTCCTAGCTTATTTACAGCAAAAATAATTAACTATGTAATTAAAATTAAATGTATGAACATGAGGGCAGCCCGGGTGGCTCAGCAGTTTAGCGTTGCCTTCCGCCCAGGGCGTGATCCTGGAGACCTGGGATAGAGTCCCGTGTTGGGCTCCCTGCATGGAGCCTCCTTCTCTCTCTGCCTATGTCTCTGCCTCTCTCTCTTTCTCTCTTTCTCTTTGTGTCTCTCATAAATAAATAAAATATTTAAAAAAATAAATAAATGTATGAACATGAGAGATTGTGAAACCTTGGAATTCCTAGTCGTGTTACCATGGGTGAACTTTGATTTTTTTTTTAAAGATTTTATTTTTAGCCAATCTCTACAACCAACATGGGCCCAAACTTACAACCCCAAGATCAAGAGTTGTGCTGTATACTGACTGAAGCCAACCAGGTGCTCTTGATTTTTTTCTTAATGTACATCCTTGATTTTCAGCAATTAATATTGCTATGAATATGTTGGGTTAATGGACTCACTTTTCTCTGTGTCATCCACTCAAGCGGTCCCATGAGACACGTGTGGTAACTGTAGATACATGCGGTATGGCCAAGACCCAGCTCCATCATGGAGATAGTGCTGGTTGGTTGGTTATTTGTTGGCTTCTCTGTGTTCTCCTCCTAAGGGAAATAATTACCTCAATTAGGGTAATTGAGGCTTTCCACTTCTCTACTAAATATTCACTTAATGGTGCTTCTTTTTGAATTACAAAAATGTTGGGTTTATAGAGCCAGGACAGCTAAATTGTAGGTTTCTCCTCTCTTTAAAAAAAAAAAAAAGATTTTTTTTTTTGATCTGAAATGAAAGCATTGAGTATTTAAACTTAAGAGAAAAAAATATGTGGAGTGATTCATGCTTCTTTGGTGGTGGTACAATTCATCCTTGATTTCTTTGCCAGCAACATGGTGGCCATATTTCCCCACCAAACTCAGCCCACATGACTGGGAGGGTGGAGGCTGAGAGACAAAGACGGACATTGAAGCTAGGAACTAGAGCTCATATTGTCCCAAAACGGACCTCTTCTATGTCCTTGATTCTCAACTGATCCCATTAACCTGTGTCTCCTCATCGTCCACAGAGTGAGGACCCTTGTGCCTGCATTTGACTTTTTGTTGTAAGATTGGCATGAGTTAGGTTTCAGTAAATATGAGTTTTTCCATCCTTTATTTTTCCTTCCTGAATGGGAGACAGTGCTTTGAATTGGGGCTGATCTCAGAAGTCCTGACCACACGGTCCCCAAATTAGCAGCTGCTCTGTCTCCTTCAAGGGAGTGATTCTGGAGGAAGCCTAGAGGCTCATTCACCACCATGCATGGCTTGCTCTGGGGTTTGGGAGATGAATCATAGACTTGCTACTGATAAACCTGAGTAGCTTGAATCTTACGTTTGAGGGCAGAGCCATGATTCTAACTGGACCCAGAGAGTTTGACACTAAGCAAGCACACTGCAATGTGGAGAAAACTTTAGCTCAGACAGGACACGATGTCCACGTCTTGGTCACAAACAGCGATAAGAAACAGTCTCTCCACCAACTAGAAGGGTTCAGAGAGCTTTGATAAAGGTGAACAACTATCATGATCATGTAATCTGCTCTTAGCGGAGACAGAGACATTTGTATATTAAGCATAACAAATTTATGCTTTTATTTTTCCCTTTCTTGGCTCATACTCTTGGTTGTCGCTGTGGTTTGATAATACCTACAAAGTCCCCCTCGTGGGACCCATGATATGTTTCCAGATTAGAGGGTGCATATGCCTTACATGTGTGCATGTACATGCGTAGGTAATGATTGGTGAGGGTTAATGCTAGATCCAATATTTTAAAGGACTCATTTCGGTTCATTTTTTTTTCTCACTAGACCGTACTATTTTTCCTTCTAAAGCCATCACTGTGGAGCTAACTTGGCCACACTTATGATGCCATTAAAAACAACGTGTCCAATTCATGCAAAATAAATTCAGACAGCCATTGGTGAAGCTTGGACTGCTTTTCTTTTTTACTGTCTCCAGAGGTAGAATAAAAGGCTGGATGAGGTGTTGCCCCGGAGATGTCCCCACTAATGGCCTCATTCTGTTCATTACCACCCAACTGGTTCCCAGCCACCAGCCCACAATTTCATGGCCATACAGCTTCCTTTGAAACCACAGTCTTTCCATCTGCTGTGCTCAGCACAACTGCCCTGTAGTTCTGGCTTCTCTGGTGCCTCTCTGAAGCCAGGGTATCTACCATCTTTGCATGCATGTCAATCCCAGAGCTCCCTCCTGGCACACCAGGTCTCGCCTGTGGCCTCAGATGCACTTCCCCATGGGCAGCAGAGATACTCTGTCAAAGTGGACAGCCTTAAAACTTGACCTCACTGCCATCCCTTCGGTGCCCTCTGGGGAACTCGGTGTTTACTCCAGAGCCCAGCTTCCTTGCCCATTGGAAACCAACCTTCTCCCACGTGCAAAGATTCTAATGAAGAGATTAACATAACTGATAAGGGTGAGTTTCTTAAAAAAGGAATTGATGCACAGAAAAACAATTACAAACATCAGTAACGAGAAGGGGAGGATCTTTCACAGGAAATGTATGGTGACATTAGAAGCGCCTCTGATGACACAATTTGGTCTCAGTCTGGAATATCTCCTGAGTTTATGGTTATGTTTTTTTTTCTTCCTTCTCCTGTGACTATTTCACCAAGAAAGAAAACACAAGGGCATGCCTGACCATACTGGGAATCAGCAACTGCCCAACTGGTTGGCTAAGTACATACATAAGATCTATCTATCTATCTATCTATCTATCTATCTATCTATCTATCATCTATCTATCATCATCTATCCATCTGCCTGCCCATCCATCCATCCATCCATCCATCCATTGATGTATCAGTCCATCTACCTATCCATCTGCATATCTATTATCTATCTATCTATCTATCTATCTATCTATCTATCTATCTATCTATCATCTATCTACCTGCATGTCCATCCATCCATCCATCCATCCATCCATCCATCTATCCAACTATTTATCTATCTTTCCATCTACCTATCTATCCATCTGCATATCTATCTATCTATCTATCTATCTATATCTATCTATCTATCATCTATCCATCTGCCTGTCCATTCATCCATCCATCCATCCATCCATCCATCGTCCATCTACCTATCTATCCATCTGCATATCTATCTATCCATCCATCCATCCATCCATGCATGCATCCATCCATCCTTCTATGTATCCTTCTACTGTCTATCATCATCTGTCTACAATCAAAAGGCCACTCCTAGGAAGTTTCAAAGGGGTTATTTGGAAAGTTGAATGTCTTCTGTCTGCTAACTAGATAATTCAGAATGGGATAGAAACTGCCTTTGTAACAACTAAGAGGGAAGCCTGAGTTGGTGGAAGAAAAAGAAAGGGTAAAATTTGCTTTCTTCCAGCTATAATGCATGGGCCACCATTATTCGAGAAAGAAAAATCTGTTTCCATCCACACCTTCACATCAAATGCAATGCCTTTCAATCAAGCACACCTGTGACTAGGAAACACCGCGTGTCCTAAACCACATCTGAGAATCAGCTTGCAAGGGATCCGTAGCCCTCTCTGACCTCCCAACCCTGTACCTGTCGCACACAATCCGTCCAGCCGTGCGCACGGTTGGAATCCTCTCTCATATCTGTGTGGATGCTGATGTGCCCTAGCGAACCTCAGGGTCTGGGTGACAAGTGCCTGCAGGTGTGCCATCTCTTCCCTACCGCCGTCCTCAGCTCAAATCAGACCCCTCCTCCAACCCACTCTTACAACACTTCGTCAACACACAACTCTGAATCCAAGGTTATGAACTCATTTGAAATGTACTCACATCTCCCCCTCCCCCTTTGCCTTTTGGGTGGTCTTTCTCTCTTTTTACCCCTACGTTCTTCCCTTCCAGAGCCCTGGACCTAGTTTAAATCCACTTCCTCTGAATCCCCTACCCTGAAGCCATATCCCGTGTGCTAAATGTGAACCGAAACTTAAATCCTTGTTATCAGCTCTCTGAAAATGTCTGTATTTTATCTCGGTTTTAAATAACCTTTATAACTGGTTAAACAAAGAAAATTTTACAATGAATACTTTTTTAAAGATTTTGTTTATTTATTCATGAGAGACACAGAGAGAAAAGCAGGGACACAGACAGAGGGAGAAGCAGGCTCCATGCAGGGAGCCTGAAGCAGGACTTAATCCCAGGACCGTGGGATCATGCCCTAAGCCGAAGGCAGCTGCTCAACCACTGAGCCACCCAAGCTTCCAATAAATACTTTTTTGGTAAATAAAATTGAATTTCTAAACAATTCCTAACGTTTAATTGGAAATAATACGAATGTAAAATTTTTGTTGTGGAATAAATAAAATTGAAGCAACTTTGAGTAGAACAGAAATACAGAACACTGCCCCAGACAGATGTGGCTTGGGGAATTTTTAGAAGGAGACGCTATGGGGTTGCCCTAGACATTTGCCAGCTGTCCTGAGGTCTCCCTCATTTCCCCGTTCCAATCCACTCATGAAAATAAAGAGATTGCTCGCAGGATCATGGTAAGTGTCAAGGCCTGCTCCAAACACACGAGGAAGATTCCCCATTATGTGCGATGTTAATGGAATGAAGATATTTTGGCAGGTATTTCTAGAGGGGATTTGACGTGATGCCTCATGACACACGAAAAGACTTCCTGATGTCTTTTAGGGAGTAAAGACATCTCAACGGGCACTACTCCTTATTTTTCTTGGCTTCACATTTTCTAGGTAGAGGTAGAAACTTCAGATACCTTAATACCTCCACACATTATCCTAAAAATATTTTAAGCAGAGACTTATTTATAAGAAATGCACTACCTTGGAGAAATATGCCATTAATGTTCACACTGAGGATTGACTCTGAATACAGGGAATAGTAATAGAAGGGCCGCTTTATAGATATCCTCTAATTGGGGCCGGATTTTTTTCAACATTACTGGATCTCATTAGACGTATCAATGCAACGCAGGGAGAGCTCACAGGGGTAATAAGGGCCATCCCTCCGTGGAGAAATAATAATAACTGCAATGTAGTATTTGTTATAAATAAAATGTCAACTATGGAAGACGTAAGAATGTAATGAGGAACAAAATACCGACTACCTAACAGCAGAATTAGATTATTAACAATATCTGGCATTGATCTGCCTTTTCTTCATCT
The DNA here is from genome assembly GCF_048164855.1 of Canis lupus baileyi. NCBI lineage: Eukaryota > Metazoa > Chordata > Mammalia > Carnivora > Canidae > Canis > Canis lupus. The sequence continues at coordinate 1,616,082 of NC_132877.1, forward strand.
CTTACTTCCACCTGGAATCAACTACTAGCTAAAATTTAGAGTATCTCATTTTCTTGATTTTTAAATTTCATTTAACATAGATACAAGCAAGTTCAAATCACGTATATACGTGTGTGTTTGTGCATGTGCACATATAGGATATTAAACTATCCTATATTAAAGACACAGCTCACAAATATATAACTATCACTAACATATCATATATAGTTTGATTGATTTAGTAATTGAACTTAGCACTTTAGTACTAAATTTACTACTTAATACTTTAGTAGTTAGACTTGGTCATCCAATATTCTGTTACTTATATTTTCACATTATTGTCTATACCATTATTGTCTATATTGTCTATATCATCATTATTGTCTATATCTCTATTTTCCTTTTTTTTCTTTCTTTCATCTTCTTCCTTCTTTCCTCTCTCCCTTTCCCTTTCCTTCTTTCTCTTTCTTTCTTTCTTTCTTTCTTTCTTTCTTTCTTTCTTTCTTTCTTTCTTTCTTTTCTTTCTCTCTTCTTTCTTTCTTTCCTTCTTTCTTCTTTCTTTCTTTCTTTCTTTCTTTCTTTCTTTCTTTCTTTCTTTCTTTCTTTTTTTCTTCTTTCTTTCCTGCTTCAAAGTCCCCTGTTGAAGGAGCAGACCACAGTGTATTTCTACATTTTCTTGCTGATGGATACTTGAATTCCTTCCAGGATTGGTTATCAGCACCAAGGATGATATGAGCACGTCTGGTAGGTGTGTTAGGATGCATGTCTCAATGGTTTTCCCCAGAATATGCACCCAGGGGAGGAATTCTTGCATCACGGTGATGTGATTAGAAACAATGGGTTCTGCAAAGTACTTTTCCAAGGACGTTGTAGTAATTACACACCCAAGGTCACTGTCTATATCTCCTCCATCATTGCACATTCTCTCCCATGCTTGACATTTTCAGAATGTGTATATTTTCTTAATCAAATGGAAATAGCAATTTATCATATTGAGGTCTTGATTTACTTTTCCCTGAAGGAAGGGAGCAGATCATAGTTTCAAGTGTGTTGGGGCCACACGTGCATAGTTCTCTTGAGTGGATTCCCTCCTCATCGATTTCACTGGGTTTTCTAACGGCTTGTGTCTTTCCTATAAATGGAAGTTTTATATATGTCCTAGATATGCATCGTTTGAATCCTTTGTTTAAGAGCGCTCCCATTTTCACTGTGTTTATGGCGTCTTTTGACACACAGAAGTTCTTAATTGTAAGCTAGTTCACATGTCATTTTCTTCAACGGTTAACGTTTTTGTGTCTTAAAGGAATCTGTCCGGGCTCCAAGGAGAGAAAGATATCTTTTCTCCGTTTTCTTGAAGAAATTTAACGTTCCATCTGGAGTTGTGTATATGTATGTGTGTGTGTGTGTGTGTGTGTGTGTGTGTGTGTCTATGTGTGTGTTCATATGGTTTTCATTTTTTCCATATGGAAAGCCAATCATTGCAACACTCTTTATTGGATAGCTGCTCATTTGTGGGCTGATCAGTCCTCTCTCCTCTGTTGTGTGTTATAGCACATGCTGGCATAACCACTTCCAATCCTAGATCCTGTGGCTGTTTGCCTGGAGCCTTCATCTGACCACTGGAGCCTGATGGGTGTATCAGAAGCAGGCCAGAGTGCTGGGGATGTAGGGCATCTGAGAAACGGCTCTCTCATAAACAATGACAAGCATTGGTGGCCAAGTCCTTCAACCCACTTAGCTGGGGTAGCTCTGGGGCACTTTCAACACTTTCTCTGAAACTCTTGACAGAATTGAACCCTAGCTATCCATGGTGGTGACCTGCTCAATATGTACCCTGTCCATTGCCCTTCCCACTTCCTCGTCTCACCTCTCCACATCCTGCTGGTGCTCCCTTCCAAAATGAACTCCTGACTACAGTTTTTTGAGGGAAGGTCTTGTTCGGAGGGAGCCCAACCTACACACACACATCCCTATCTACTGTATCTATTGTCTTTCTATGTATGTATGCATATATGTATCTATCTATCTAGCATCTATCTATCCATCTATCCATCCATCTATCATATCTATCTATCATCTATCTATATCTATCTATCTATCTATCTATCTATCTATCTATCTATCTATCATCTATCTATCATCTATCTATCTATCATCTATTATCTATCTATCATCTATCTATCTATCTATCTATCTATCTATCTATCTATCATCTATCTATCTATCTATCTATCATTAGATTCACCTGGAATTCCTTTATCTACACCCAGAACTTCCTTGTAGTTTAAAAATAATATTTTGGGGCAGCCCGGGTGGCTCAGTGGTTTAACGCCACCTTCAGCCCAGGGCCTGATCCTGGAGTCCCGGGACCGAGTCCCACGTCAGGCTCCCTGCATGGAGCCTGCTTCTCCCTCTGCCTGTGTCTCTGCCTCTCTCTCTCTTTCTCATGAATAAATAAAAAATCTTTAAAAATAATATTTTGTACAGTATTTTTAGTTGTCTTCAGTGGAGCAGTTTATCCAAATTGCCTGCTCCTCCATCACCCAGCTCATAAGAATTTTGGAGTCAGCCTACAGGTTCCATGAAGGCTCTATTTGTGATTTTTATTCAAAATGCATTTAATCCATCTATGGAATATGGGGGAATTAACATCTTTGTCCTAATGAGTGTCCTTATCGTGAACATGGGATATCCATGCATTTACTTAGATTCTCATATAACAGATTTCAATATGTGATTGCAAGTTTTTGCATACAGGTTTTGCATGTTATTCAATACATTTGTTCTCAAGTGTCATAAGAGGTTTTATTTTTCTGTTCTTGTAAAAAGAGTCTTTTATTATTTCACATCCTGATTTTTTTTGTTGCTAATGCACAGATATTCAATTGATTGTATATATGATGCTCACAGTTAAACTATTATATGTATTTTTTAAATCCCATAGAATATTAGTATTTTTTATACAAATTTTCCACAAGTGTATTTTTGTCATTCTCACCTTCATGCCATGAATTTCTCTCTCTCCCTCTCCTATCTAAAGATTCCACTGGTGTGTTGAATAGAAATAGTGATAAAAGGAATTCTTGTCTTATTACTGACTTAAAGGAGATAATCTCCATTAAGAAGGAGTTTTGCTTTAAATGAATTTTTATTGGTCTTGGGTTTTCCTTTCTCAAGTTCTTCTGGTCTAGTGTTTGGGCTCCAGGTTACTCTGGCACCAGAAGATGAATAAGTTAGAATTGTTTTTCTATCTCTTGGATTACTGCATATTTTAGAATAATTGGTATCTTGAACATTCTGAAGACCTTTTCTGTAAACAATTTGAATCTGGTATCTTATAAATGAAGACATTTTTAAGTGGTGATGTACTTTTTAAAATTAGCTGTAAACAGGTCAAACCGTCTACTTCTTCTTGAGATTAGTTGTGTGTGTGTATTTTAATGACCAAGGCCAATTTTTCTCTTTTCATTTTTCTTGGCACAACATTTTTCTCTTCTTTTCTTTTTTTTTTTTAAATCTGTGTTGAACCTATGGTCCTCCTGTGCATTACTACTGCATTTCTCTCTGCCTGTTTTTGTAAATAACAGCCATCCTCCTCCTCCTCCTCATACCTACATTCACATCACAATGGTGGGCATGAGTAACTACTCATTTGTGGGAACCTGTGACTACAAAGCCAAAAATATGTATAATCTGGACCTTTACCTAAAAAGTCTATTGATTTGTCATGTTTTTATTGGTTTCTGGTCTTATCTTTTTTGGTATGTTCCTTGAATTTTTCACATTTACTACACTGAGACTCAGTTCATTGATTCCCAACTTACACTGTTTGCACTTGAAACAGTGCACTTATGTATAGGTATATGTACTTATACATACACTTAAGACTATATATTTCCTTCCCTACATCATTTTGCTACTCCCCTCAATTTTGTTGGGTAGCATTTTTATTATAACTTGATTCCTGCTGACATGCAATTTCCATGAGCATTTCTTCTTTGACCCAGGAGTGACTCCCAAATTTGAGTTTAAAATTTGGGCCTGTGTTTTCCTCCAGGAAAATGGACTCCATTCTGTTGGCAGCCTGAAGTTAGCTGAGATTACATCTTCCATCCCCCAAAACTGGGTTCTGTCTGGGAGACTACAGATGTCACTGTGCTGTCCTCAGATATAGCTTCTATCCCATGGGCTTGTTAGCCAAGCAGATCTGTGAGAATTATCTCCTTTAAGTCAGTAATAAGACAAGAATTCCTGTTACCACTGTTTCTATTCAACCATACACATCCACTCTCCAGGTAACCCAACTGCCTGGCCACCAATTTGTAAAGACCCCAGTTCACCTGCTTCTACTCCTCTGGGGTGTAGCTCGGGAAATAGTTGAAAACAACTACCACTCTTGTCACACCATCAATGGTGGAGAGAATGCCATTCTGAGGACCCCATTTTGCAACAAGAGGGTTCCTCAAAGTACATACCCCACCATAAGACTGAGATAGAGACGTGAATCCTTTTTTTTTTTTTGTAGGGCCATGAATCATATTCAGTGGGTCATAAGTCTCCACCTGCCTGAGCGCTCCTGGCATTGGTTTTATGTCACACACTGTATCCTTTTATTTTTTTATTTTTAAAAGATTTTATTTATTTATTCATGAGAGACACACACAGAGAGAGAAGCAGAGACACAGGCAGAGGGAGAAGCAGGCTCCATGCAGGGAACCTGACGTGGGACTCAATCCCGGGTTTCCAGGATCACGCCCCGGGCCGAAGGCGGTGCTAAACCACTGAGCCACGCGGGCTGCCCTGTATCCTTTTATTGCATTCCATGGGGGCACTGTCTCACGTCGCTCTGCAAATGATGCACCTGCAAGTCTTGTTTCCTTTCAAAGTTCAACGCAGCCTTGACAAAAGAAAAATCCATTTGACTCTCTCACAGATCAATCTCACCATGGTGATGAGTCTACCAAAGACAGGTACTGTGACGCTCAAATTAGTGTATGTTTAAAAAATGCTACACAAACTATGAAGAATTGTATTAATACATTATTACACCTTATAATTTATTTTGTAGTCATTTTAATTCTTGTCCATTTCCAGATATGTAAAAATGTTTTAGAAAAATGTCTTGGCAGGGGGACACCTGGGTGGCTCAGCAGTTAAGCATCTGCCTTTGGCTCAGATCGTGATCCTGGAGTCCTGGGATCGAGTCCTGCATTGGGCTCCCTGCAAGAAGCCTGCTTCTCCCTCTGCCTGTCTCTGCCTTTCTCTGTATGTCTCATGAATAAACCAATAAAATCTTTAAAAAGAAAAAATGTCTTGGGGACAGATAAAGAGTTGGCTGCTTTTTGCATTATTTCTAGTAAATGAGATCATTAAAAAAGGGAAGTTTAAGTTCATTTATTGCCACCATTTCTTAAAACAGAGACAGTTAATATTCAGAAGGTAAGAAAGAGATAGTCTCTGAATAAAATAATGGTCTTTATTCAAAGATCCATTAGCAACATGACCCTTGGAAATATGAGTAGTTAGGTTGATAACTAGTTGGGTAGACACATTTATTGTTATGATTTTGTCTGAGATCAATGTAATATTTATCTCAGCCCACCACAGTGCAAGGAGAACGTTCTGTTTGATGTTCGCCACTGCGCTTGGAGAAGTGTTAGTGGCACATTGTACATATTCCCAGGCTATTATAGCAAAGTATCACAGAATGGCTTAAAACTGCAGAAACTGATTGTCTCATGGCTGGAAGTCCAAAATCGAGGTGTCAGCAGGGTCATGCACCCTCTGACACCTGACAGGAAGACCCTTCCTTGTCCCCTGCAGCTTCTGCTGGTGGTCTGCAAAACTTGTCATTCCTTGGCTTGCGGCCACATTGCTTCCAGCTCTTCCTTCATCGACACACGGACTTCTCACCATGTATCAGTGTCTTCCCATGGCATTGTCAGTTTCTTATAAAGACGCCACTCCCATTAAATTAGGACCCACCTTCATGACCTTGTGTTGGCTTATTTGTATCTGAAAAAGTCTTATTTCTAAATAAGGTCCCATTCATAATCATTGGGCTCGTGGACTTGAACATGGGTTTTTTGGGACCACAATTCATCCCACAAAGGGTATAAGAGACAAAGCAACAACAGTAGCCACAAAGTTGATTTATAGACTCTGATGTTGGAGTCCATTGGGTTGACCTCCATAACTAGAATGTGTAACCTAGGCTCAGTTCCTAAATATTCAGAATATGGTTGAGCCTCAGATAAAAAATGGAATGAGTCTGTAGAGCTTCATAAACCTTTTCAGATCAGGGTATTCCTGTTACTGGAAGTAGTCACCTCAGGCAGGAAAACCAAGACATATACATACGTGAGTCACATTGTGGGTGCTCTCCTGGACCCGTATATATCTCCAGGTCCTTAGATCTTAATTCCAAGAGGGGTCAGCTTGCAGAGTCATAGCTGACAGTCAAGCCAGAGCACGCTGACCTGGAGAAGTTGGGCGGGGTTCCAAGGACAAACGGAAAATGATGAAAGTCTTGGCGAAAGGCCGGCAAAATACGTCTATAAAAGAAGAAGAAGAAGAAAAAAACACTTGGAAGGAAATAGGAACAGATTAAGGGGTTCCGTATAACTTGCCATATGTTTGCAAATTTAACAAATTCTCGGGAGCTCAGGCAATGTCTGTTGGCAGCCGCCACACAGAAAACTGGGAAGGTTACTTATATGCCGAGGATTAGCTAAGCATGTGGCAGTCGCTGACGGTCTGGATGGGGATGGTAGGCGCCAGGGGAAAGGTGGGTAACGGAGCTTTATACGGTAGCGTAGGAGTCTGCTTGGACAGGCATCACAAAGCAGCAGAGTTTGGGCAGCTTGATGTGTCAAGGTGAGATGTCCAAGGTCAAAGTGTGGTCAGGGTTGGTTTTCTGTGAGGATTCTCATCCTGGTTCATAGACGGGCACCTTCTCAGCGTGCCCTTCAGTGACCTTTGTTCTGTGCACAGAGACAACCAGCAACTAGAGATGAGAGATCAGATCTCCAGTCCTAACGTCCACAAAGAAGCCGTGGGTACAATGGTCAGGGCAGGCAAGACGAGGAAACATCTTATCATCCCAATGGGGGGTGGGCATGTATGTGGACACGGCGGCCTGGGGGCTTCAAATACCCAAGAGGGCATGTGAGGTTGGAGCTGAATGTGGAAGTCAGGAAGATTGCAGACAGAAATCTGAGGGGGGGTTCATCGTTCATGCAAGTGAACATTCTCCCCAAACTGTTCTGCAAACTCTGGTTTGGTAGTCGGCTCTGAGAAACGAGGAACCAGGGAGACACGCAGAGACAGAGACACAGAGATACAGAGAGACACACACACAGATATTTTATGGTCAAATAAGATTGGAAAGTGAGCAGTGGGTCTTGTTGCCTCCTTCAAAATGTTGATGGGCTTTGTGATAAGATGTGGGGTCTGTGCATTTGGGGTGCATATTTTTTCTTTTCTTACTTGCCGCCTCCTCACCTGTGGGAACACATTGCGAAGCCCCGAGGGGAAGCCGGAGGGCGGGATGGCCTAGAGAGGCCATGCCTGCAGGGCGGGGTCCAGACCCGCTTAGAGCCATCTGTTGTCCCCCTCGGCCACAGGGATGTCACCAGGCCTTTGAAGTCCAGCTCTGGCAGTGACTCAAGGCCTCCGCCTCGAATTGCTCTATTTTGCTGACCCTGCTGCAGCTTGGGAGGCCAGCCGGGCTCTACCATCTGCCTTGGATATTGGAGCTCTGTGGGTTCATTGTGTGGGTGGGAGGCCTCATGGTCATCCGTGCCACATCCTGGGTCGTCTGGGGACCCCTGCACTCTGGTAGCTGTGCACAAATCTAACGTCCGGCACGCGTACCGGCCAGAGCACCTCCACCCACATGTCGCTCACTCCACCTGCCCAGAGAGGCACTGTGTTCACCCAGAGCTGAGGAGAATCCTGGTGGGAAGAGTAGGCCTTCCATACACCACACTGTGGTGCCTCCCTCCCCACTCATTGTGTCCAGAATTCTGAACTTGTGTGAATAGATAAAAATGTGCCAGGGAATAGCAGTGTCAGTTGTTGACATCATGTTCTAAGAGTGAAGATAGATTTGCTGAGATCTACTAAATGCGCAGCCTATATCACTGTGCATGCTTGCTTCCTAATGACGCTTCCTAATGGCCACAAACTACGATGGAAAACAACAGGAATCCATCCTCCCCCAGCTCTGGGGACCAGACATCCGAGGTCCAGGTGGGGCAGAGATGCTGAGATCCAGGGAAGAGGCTCCAGGGAGGGTCCTTCCTGCGTCTTCCAGCGTCTGGGGCCCCAGGCGTCCCCGGGCTGGTGGCTGCGTCCCTCCCGTCTCCTCCTCCATCTTCACGGGGCTCCTCTGCGTCTGCGGCTCCTCTTCTTTCTCTTACGAGGACCCCTGTTGTCAGATATAGGGCCACCTTGTTCAGGACGAGCTCATCTCAGATCCCATCTGCAAACACCCTGTTTCCAAATAAGGTGATATTCTCAGATTCCAGAGATTTGACAAGGACATACCTTTCGCAGCCTAATCCAGGATGAAAAATAGAAAGAGGCAATACTAAAATCTGAGAGTAATGAAGGCACGTTTTTGTGGAAAGTCTCTGCTTTGTACGGAACCCCTTCTGAGAAACTAGTCTTGCATACAAAATGCGCAATCCGAGATACCAACTGGTATCGCTGGTAGGTGGCCTCCCTGTAGGCACAACATGAGTTAGTTCTCACAAACGTGACCCTGCAGGGACAAGGGCTTTTTTTTTTAAACCAGGTTGACAAACTCGATCGTACAGAAGAACCACCTAAATGTTAGCGTTACGTTTTCTTTTTTTTTTTAATTTAATTATTTTTTATTTGTTTTTTTTTTTTTTTTTTGCATTACGTTTTCTTAAGTGTGAATTTGTCGTCCGTTCATAATCTCTGCAGAAACGCAGGGGCCCAGAAAGATGGACTTCCCCCAAAGCCCTGATCCTATAGGATCCTGGGAAAACCAAATTTACGTCCTGAGCCAGGGACTTAGGGGTATCTCTGTGAATAACGCCGGCACCTCACCGTGATCGTGACCTTATTTTTGGAAGGATGAAATGCAAACGCTTCTCCTGGCAGAGAAAGCTGCATCTGGAATCCTCCTTTGAAGCATGAGGGAATAATACTGGGATCGTTGTTAAGCCTCATGAGACTTTTTTTTTTTTCTTCCTTTTTTTCAAATCTGGGAAAGCTTTTGCTTAATTTAAAACAGGATACAGAGAGCCAGAGGGAAAGTCAGAAGAGTGTCGGAGGGCCGGCCGTTAGTGGGGAAGGCAGAGAGAGATCTTGCTTGTCTGAGGTCTTCCATGAGTGGAGTTTGGGAAAAACAAGTCATTGAACTTTTACCAGGAAACTTGGTTTAACGAGGATTTTATTGCACATCTGGAAGGTGTTTTCAGGTGTCCAGGGCCTTTAGCATTAGTTTGTGGGCCCAGCCTGAGGACGTGTGTTTCTGCAGCCAGGAGCTCCGCTGCTCCGAGCTGCAGACCTCCGAATGCTTGAGCTATTACGTGCGGAGTGAAGGATGCCCGCTGGATTTTTATCGATTCCCTAAATAAGCGCAACTAGAAATAGAATTTTCTCACCGGGTTTAATTAAGCTACAGGTATCGTCAGTAAAGGGTGGGAAATGTTCTGAAATGTCCTCATGTGATACTTGGCGATTCCCGTAACGGGCTCGTTGGGTGCACGTCGTTCCCTCCTCAAGATCTGTTGATGCATCTTCATCTCCAGATGATGCCAACCCGCCGCGCAATCCCAGAACCGAGGATGCGCACCTGCCGTGCCTCTGGCTCAGGCTGCGGGGTGCATTTTATTCCCACCGACACCCTGGGCCTGGGGAAACGCCCTGGACCCGGACCTGGGGAACTGCCCTGGGCCTAGGAATCCCACCCTGGGATTGGGAGGACGCAATCCCATGACACCCCTTGGAAATGACGACCTATCTACTCCCCGTGAAATCCGGGTATTTCCATTACCTGTAAACGTCGGAAACGAAGAACCGTAAACGGTTGTTATTCTAAGGCCTTCAATGCAGCTCAGAGAAGAAGACCTGCCCTGTTTCTTGCCTGGGAGCCCGGAGGAGGCTCCTGTTCCACCAAACGTGTGCTTTGGAGCCGGAGAAAAATAAATCGAATGAGGTTCAGAAGTCTGTTCCCAGGCTCAGGGGATGGATAAGTGAGGGACGTGGCTCGGGGTCAAGCGCTTCCTCATGTTGCTTGTCAGACACCGGCTCTGGTATCTTCTGTTACTGGTGCAAAAAGAGGTCACTGGAGAAGCAAGTTTTTTTTGGTTTTTGCTTTTTTGGGGGGAAAGGAAACCCGTAGGGAAAGCACAGGAAGCGGGATGAGCACAGTGCTAGAGGCACACGTGATGCTTTTTAAGGAAATAAGCATTTTTATCGTGGTTTTTGCAAAGTGCCAGCAAAAGCCACGGTGTTCTTCCCACCATCGTATTGAGTTTACGAGTCCAGGGATGTTGGTGGCCCAGAAAGCTCAAGCACAGGAGATGACTCAGTTTCCCCACTGGGGCATGGCGAGGAAACAGGACAAATTTGCAGAATGCAGACACGTCCACGCCGACTTGTATTTATCATCAGAGGTGGGCGCCAGCATCTGGGGTCTCTGGAACCCGGTGGGGAGGGTAATCCACGTGCCACCCTGCGGGCCACTCCGCGCTTCGTCTTGCTTTGGGTTTGCTCGCCAGGCCGCTGGCACCTTCTCCACCCCGAGGCGGGCTGGATCCATCGTCACCACTGCCGTGGCCACCCTGAACCCCAGCAAGACCCCGGTCTGAACTTGGAAGGGGTCCCGGGTGCACCCTGGTGTCTGAACACCCACGGGGCAGCATAAAGCAGGCGGGGCCAAGATCCTGACCCAGGGACTCTGCGTGATGCCAGCTGCCTGATGTACCTCTTGGTTTCCGGGCGTGATGGGGGTTCCGACCCCACGAAGTTTCTTCTGCCAAGTTCAGTGACCAGCTCTGCGTCCCGCCTGTGTGGGCTCTCAGGGGACGATCTTGGGGCATCTACGGAAAGTACTCAGAGCACAAAGTGCTTCCTTATGGGGACCTTGATCCTTAACCAGGGCAGGATGAGGAGTGTGATAGCAGCATCATGCTTTCCCCACGAGTGCCCATAAAGTACCCGGGGAATTATGGGATCCCGAGAAGAGGTGATTACCGTGGGCTCCAAGCAAATAACCAGATGCAGAGGAAGCACCGCTTCTCCGCACCCATGATTCTTTTCTTCCTAGTGCAGTACTGGTTCTCTTTATGGGTCCCTCACACACACACACACACACACACACACACACACGTGTGCACACACATGCATGTACACATACCCGCACACATGCATATACACTTGCACACATGTATGCACACTGCCATACACGTGCCCACATGCATGCACACTTATACACACATGCACATGTCCATGCGTCCCGACACACATGCAAGCAACACATACACACAGGCATGGGCCACATGCATGCACACATATAGGCACGTGCACAGACATGTCCACATACATGCACAGGGGCACATGCTGGCACACATGTGTCCATGGTTGCACACATGTACTACACAGGCATACACACATGGACGTGTGGATTCACACATGCACACCAGCACGTACATGTGCACAGTTGCACCCATGCGTGTACACACATGCATGCACACACAACGGCCCCACACCTTATGGGACACTCTGCTCACTCTGAATGGTGAGCAACACCCCATCTTTCACATTTTTAATTATTGGAATTATTTTATAGTTTTAATTACAGACCCAGCTTGTGCAGACTTAAATCCCGGTGGTGCCTTGACTTGGCCGTGAGAACATGCCCTTTGAAGTCTGTTGATGCAAAAACGGGCCTCTGAGAAGTTGAGCAGAACCTCATGTGCCACAAACGAGTTCTTTCTTCTTTGCTGAAAAACCTGTTCCTTGACTACATCCCTTTAAGTGCACTTGAGAGCTGCGCTAGCAGCATTTTCGATAAAAAGCCTTTTACTCATCTGTGACGCTGAGCGCGCAGGCCCCGTGGATGGGCCGCCCCAGCGCGCCGTGTGACTCGCCTCTCCTTGCCTGGCTAACCCGTAAGCAGGTTCCCAGCTCAACACGCCAAACAAGCACAGCTGAAGTGTTCGCAGACATCGTGGTAACAAGTTGGGATGATTCCTTAAGCCTTACTCGCGCTGTGACGTCTGTGCTCTGCCTGCAGACGCGTTATGCATCTGTGGGATCTACAGGGAGCGCGTTCTTGTGCCCGTTTGCCACTGACACGTTGAGTCTCAACTTGAGAAAGACGACTCTCCGCCATCCGCACATTTCCTTCTGTGCTTCGTGTTTTTCCCCCACTCACTAGAACCCCTGCTTCTGGGAGATGCATGCGTTGCTGCATCAAAATGATCAGAGCAGGTACATTTTCTATTTATTTAAAAGATTTTTATTTATTCATTAGAGAGAGAGCATGAGCAGAAGGAGGGGCAGACGGAGAAGCAGACTTTCTGCTGAGCAGCGAACCCCATGTGGGACTCGACCCCAGGACCCTGAGATCATGACCTGAGCCAAATGCAGACGCTTAACCAAATGAGCCTCCCAGGGGCCCCAGAGCGGGTGCATTTTTGAGACAACCTGCCCTCCCCATGGGATTAAGGGAGATGGGAGTCCCCACACTTCCTTCACAGCAGCCTCCGCTCGCCACTCCTTAGCCCGCGGTCCTCTCCACGGGTCTATAAACATCAGCCCTTCAAAGCACTTTTAACTCGAAACAACTACGGTTAGGGTTTTGCCCAACACTCGATTTCCAAAGAATCCAAAGATTCTTACATTGTAAATTCGCCACCAATCTCACACGCTGTGTTCTTTCCGGCATTTTGAGGAATAATACGTAGTCGTTGCTTTTGGTGTAAAACCGTTTTTCCCTGAAAGCCCGGATGCGTTGTTGTTGGGAGAATCCATGTTACTATTTTGTCCGCCACTCTGATTTAGCAAGCTTCTGTCGTAAAGAGGGAGTGGCGATCTCGGAATCCCCCGGAAGGGTGCTGAGGAAGAAGCAGACCCAAACCTAGCAGTTACGCTGATCGCTGACCTGAATACGGCACCGTCTGAAGTAGATGAGCGCTGGTAAGTCAACACGGCACCGCGTGGAGTAGAAACAGCATTAATTTAATGTTAAATACGGTGTCGGCCGAGAACTTGAACGCTAAACGGTGTTTGTGAATTGGCTCTTTTGAGTGTTTCTGGAATTGTGTGATTTAAAAATGCTCCTTATAAAGATATATAGGATCCCGGATACTCACTAACGGTTATGAATCCATTGGAAGGACCCTAAGTTTCTAGGAGACTCGGCGTCCGTCTGTGACAAACAGAAAATGGGCCATAACAAAAACATTTTGGTAATATGATTCTTCTGTCTTTTTATAGTATCTGCTCAACAGAGATCGTCCCAATCCAAACTATTGGATTCAACTTGCCGCGGTACTAACGAAATTCTTAAAAACTCACACCAACATTCATCTTTTGCTGTGATCTACCGACTAAAATCAGAAGATATCTGAAATATATATAAAAAAAAATGTGAACAAGAGGTTTCAAATCACAGAGATTAATTCCCAACCCGTAGCCCAAAGTTGATTGTTATTATTTTTTTTCTAAGAAACCACTTCTTTGAATTATGTGCAATTATTTTCCGGGTCGTTTTTTTTTTTTTTTTTTTCTTGGAAAATAAGATTAAGTAATGGGAACAATCAGGTCTGGCTTTTTAACGTGAACCAAATATACGCAAGTACTTCATTTTTGCCAAACACGAAGCAGATTTTTGCTAAGAAACGTTTTCTTCAAGTCCTCTTAAAATTTTATACTGAGAGTACTCTGTCCATATGTGTTTACAAGATTGATAGTTAATGCATCAAAATACTGTTCCCAATGTAGGTCACTCATTATGAAGTTGTACCGTGCTGTATGTCAATTATATCTCAATAAAACTGGAAGAAAAAAAATGCTTTTGGGACACGTTTGATATACAAGAAACACTTCAAGTTCTGTTTTTATAAAGAGAAACTATCCCATTTTCCAGAATTAACGTACTTGAATACACACAGATTATTTATTTTTTGTAAAGGAGCAAGACACGGAAGGCATTTCATTAAATTAGTTCTTGTTCTCATGACTTCTTGATTAGTCCTTTGCATGCCTCCACTGTTAACAAAATTCTATGACCTTTCCATCAAAATTAGAATCTCTGCTTGATATTTTGTTTGAGAGTTCCAAAATTCTTATAGTCAACATCTGCGTGACTGCATTACACCGATCTTTCCTTGTCATTTCCGAGGGTAGAGCATCGGAGGCAGATGTGGAGATCACACGCATCTGTCTCCAACGTCGTTGCCTGCCCTCTAGTTTGTTGCTCTACAAAACCATTCGGTTCAGTCTTCATGGACCAATCTTCGTAAATCTTGGCTTTGTCGGTTCTTGTCTCCAAACCCCTGGAATGGCTCCCCATCTCCTACAGGCTTGAGGGTTGCATGATCGTCAAGAGGGGAAGGCACTGTGGGGCCATTTTTTTCCACCATCCACACACATGGAGGAAGAAATCCAGGGGAAACTCCCCTTCTTTGGCTGATACTGTGATTACATCTCCAGATTTTTCTTAAAAGGATGTTCTTGAGGGGCGCCTGGGTGGCTCAGTTGGATAAGCATCTGCCTTTGGCTCAGATCATCATCCTGAGGTCCTGGGATCAAGCCCTGTGTTGGGCTCCCAGTTCAGTGGGGAATCGGCTTCTCCCTCTGCCTCTGCCCCACCACCCCCACCCACCTTGTGCTAACTCTCTTTCTCAAATAAATAAATCAAGCTTTTTTTTTTTTTTTAAAGGAAGGACTGGATCTCATACCATTGATTTTTTTCCTTTTACCAACACTGATTTTTTTTTTCACTTTAAATTTTCTTTTTATGAGGTGTAAAGTGTGAGGCTGAGGAGAATTCACACACTTGTGCAAAGGCGAACAGAACCCTATCAAGTCCTGGAAAAATGTAGTAACAAGAGTCAAGAATAAAGAGGCCTGCCGTGGTTGGCCTGCTTGTGTGCCCCGCCCCCAAATTCAGATGTCGAAATCCTAACTCGCAAGCTGATGATATCACGCAATGGAGCCTCTGGGAGGGGATTAGATCGTGATGGATTGCTGTCCCTACAAAAGAGACCCCAGAGAAATCCCTCAGCCCTCCTGCTCAGTGAGGTTATGGTGAAAAGGTTGTGATTGTGGTCTATGAACCACAGAGCTGGCTCTCATCATCACTCAGGGCATCTGTTGGCACCTTGATCTTGCACGACCCAACCACTAAGTTTGTGGTCATTAGTTATGCAAGAATGGAATATTAATTAGACTGTGACTTTGCCTTATGTTACCAAAATTAGGGCAGACATCTCTGATTAGACATCTGGGATGAAGAAAACCGTCTCCGGTTCTCAAAAATAAAGTGTTAATTGTCGTGAGGCGTTAGTGGTGCTGAGATCCACGTCGTCCATAAAAGAAAATGGAATTTGCTGAGAAACGTTCCTCCGAGGTTGTTTTTATGGTGCCAGGCACCAGAGTCAGGAAATGTTTGAGGGGCAAAGTTTAAATACCTCACAGCAATTTCCGAAAGCGTGGTACGTGCCCGCTCCCCAACTTCTGCTCTTTTATTAGCCAGTGTGTCCTTGTGGAACTAATTTTTCTTGCAGTTGTTACTGTTATGTTTGCTGCAACACGAAGCCATGCGTTCAATAACCTCTTAAGGTGTGTTGCAACTATAAAATCATTTATAAATCTTATGACCTGGGAGGCTCACGCGGAATTCCATTTCTTGCATGAGCTGGCTCTGGTTGACACGGGTTCTTGAGGGCTGGAGTGGGCAGGGAATGAGCTTATCTTCTAGTGGACTGCAGGTAGGACAAGTGTGCAATGTGCTTTTTTTTTTTTTTTGTATTTCTATATTTATATATAGGACATCCTTAGGATATTTTATTATTTTATTTTTATTTTTTTTCCTTAGGACATTTTTTAAAAAATTTTTATTTATTTATGATAGGCACACAGTGAGAGAGAGAGAGGCAGAGACAGGCAGAGGGAGAAGCAGGCTCCACGCACCAGGAGCCCGACGTGGGATTCGATCCTCGGTCTCCAGGATCACGCCCTGGGCCAAAGGCAGGCGCTAAACCACTGCACCACCCAGGGATCCCTCCTTAGGACATTTTAAAGGCTTCCAGCATTGTAAGGGAAAAAAAGAAGAAGAAAAGAACAACCCTCCAGAACCCCAAGTATGAAAATAGAATCCAAGGCTTTCAGGTCTGAGTCTTTAGGAGGCTTAAGAGATTGCACCAAGAATCCCTTTCGGCTCCTGGAAAATTGTGTTGTTCTGTGTCACACCTGCTTTGTGGCATTTCTTATATCTTTACTTTAACTGCCATGTGCGTGTGTGATTTCATTAGAAGCCACCCCCATGCCTTTGATCCCATGTGGAAGTGGGTGGGGTAAAAACTGGGCCTCAGCGAGCAGGCATTCGGCTGCCCTAGGCACTTCTGTGGTTTGCGGCCAAGAATCGCTGTATGCGTGGGCATGCCACGGGGAACACCCAGGCTCTGATGTGCACAGACAGGTGGGTCCAATAACCAGGGTGGATAAATGGGAGGGAAGAGTTAATTATGGGTTTTTTTAAAACTTTTTAAAATTAAAATTCATGTACAATACCGTTCATCCAAAGTGTACAACTCAATGGCGTTTCATATGCAGACATGAGACTGCAAGCCCACTGTGTACAATAAACTTCAGAACATCTTCATCATGCTCCCTCCCTAGTAAAACTCCACATTCCTCAGCTACCCCCACTGTATCCCTCCATCGTCCCCCACAGCGACGTCCTGGCCACCCCTGCTGCACTCTATGCATCTGCCTCTTCTGGACATTTGCTATCGATGGGATCCTACGCTATGTGACCAGTTTCTCCCACTTAGCACGTCTTTGAGTCTTATCCATGTTGTTCCAGGAATCCTTACTCCGCTTCTTTTCATGGCTGAAGAATAATCCATTGTATGTATAGATAGACTGTATTTTAATGATTTTTATAAGACTCTAGGGATCAGAGGACTCCATCTGGGTCCAATTCTGGATGTGACCTCATTTAGCAAAGCTTTGTCCTTGGACATGTTAAGCAGGTGGCTGTCTTTGGCCTTCACTGCCGTCAGGAACAAGGAATGCTGATGGCTTACCTCTCTTCCTCAAACCCTACGTGGTCTGTGTGATAGCATGCCAAATAATCCGGAAGGGAGGCTTTGCCTTGGCCAGTGGAGACGTCCATAGGGATCACGACCCAAAGATTATTTTGTTAAGTTCAGAGCTAGCTTCAGAGCAAAAGGATGGAGTGGAATGCGTGAGGGGCTTTCCTCCTCTCCCTATAGAACCAAACCCATCCACTCAGTTCCCCACAAGACACAGGGATGCTTGAGGCCAGGAAAACATGGAAGCAGGTGCATCCTCAGGGAAAGGGGCATTCCACATGACTGCCCTCACTTCCAACACTAGTTGCACACTTGGGGTCTCCAAGAGCGCCCTCACTGCTGGTATCAGTTGCAAGTTTGGAGGAGTGTCCCAGACACCCCAGCCAGAGGGTGAGATGTTATAAGCTGCCCGGTCACAGGCCCATGTGGCGAGAACTTTGTGCATCCTCTGCTTGGCCACATGAAACACCTTGATACTTCAACACAGCATGTAGTGTGCCCCCCCCCCAGCATCTTTGGAGGTGTCTGCTAGACCCTGACCTGTTACCTTTGAGAAGCCGATGAATGCACAGCCCTCCCACCGGGTTGCAATCCCACTGCAAAGTCCACAAGGGTGTCAGAGAGAAATAAAGACTTCTGTCCATTGCCTCTCCAGCTGGACTGGAAAGGGGGCTTGGCAGGCGGCCCAAGCAGGCTTCCTACGCCTTCACCACTGAGCTTATTCTACTGCGCGGAGATCAGAATAGCTGCTAAGCCCTCTCTTAACAACTACCTCTGTGTTAGTCATTCTTACCTGGAGGAGGAAGGGGACAGAGGCACACACCTGTCACAGGTAGACATAGAGACAGAGAGAGAGAGAAGCAGGAGAGGAAAGTCATGAAAATTCCTAAGTCTGTCTATAATTTCCTCCAGAGATCTAGAAAGAACTCCCCTCCACTCCCACAGAATATCTTTGAAAGGGATGGTAGGAGACAAAATAAAATTGCTCTATGATTACACCCAATGAGTCATGCTTGTTCAACACACCAGTTACATATGCTTCTTCCCCCAAGAGCCTTCGAGAAATACCAGGCATATAGTGTAATATGTTGGATCTCAATGGGAGTGGTTTAGGGGTAAGACCTGGGGGTTGCTGAAGAATTCCTCCCGACTCCCCTCTGACCAAGCACTGTAATGAAAGGGCAGTGGTGACATCTGGAAACAAACGGAGGGAAGTCAAACCTGGTGGTCTTCAGCGCCTCTTACATTTCCCAAGTCCTATCCCTCGGGCAATGACTACATTTCTGCTTCTCCTACCACACAATCCGAGGCTCTACCTGGGTGCTGGTGGCCATGCATTGAAGATGTAGGCACAAAGGATTATCTTCAACTTGCAGGAAGGATGGAGGGTGCGTTTATGGTCTTCACCCTAAGTGTTCTACGAGTCTGGACGTGGGTGGAGGTACATGCTGCTAGGAGGACAGTGGTCAACTTCACAGGGAATAGAGGGCTTCTTCTCAAAGTTCGGAATAGTGACGTCTGGACAGACAGAGGAGGGTGATGTAACGGTGTCAAATCCCGAGGGGCTCGAACTCACTTAGGGCAGAGACTAGGCTTCATGGCTCCTACTTGTCCAGCCATGAGTGAGGACAGGGACCAGCCAAGCTCTTGTACACATCCATCACCATGTGGCTTCAATCCCAACACAAGCTGTCCACCTCAAAGCCCCAAAATCCCTCCCGCCCTAGGGTAGTTAGTAGTGGTTTCATAGGATACCTCTAGCTGGACTTGATTATTGGTCCCATGGTTGGTTCTTGTGTCTCTAATGTCTCCTTGGACCCCCTTGGCTTCAGTCTTTCAACGAGGACACTGGAATGTCGACTGAAGTGCATTACCATGTGGTTGGCTGACACCAAACATGGACCTTGCTTTGGTTTTCAGGACTCTTAGCCAATGCAGGTCAGACTCCTGCCCCAACAAGACCCCCACTCGCGTTCTGTGGCTCATCCTTCAGAACCATGTTGATGCTTCCCGATTTTTCACAGGACTTTCCCACCGTATGCCCCCTCCCAGCCATAGGACCTCGGAGTACAGGCAACTGTATGATTCTACATTGTGGGCTTCGCCTTGCAGCTCAAATAACCTTCGAGGAAACGCTTCTGACATTTTGATAAACAAACCCTCTTGCCCAGGAGCCAATAAAAATACCCCTGATATTAAATTCTGGGCTGTGGCAAGATAATCATAGGAAGGCCACTTCCATTCACTGAAACTTTAGCAAAGAGGAATAGTATTCCACTCACACACAGTCCGCCAACCCACAACCCCAGGGATGGAGCGCCATTTGGGCTTCAATGTGGATACTTTGTGTCAGGATTGAAGATACATGATGAGGGATGTGCTGGCCAATGCTCTCAAGGCATGGCTGGCCCCTGTCCTCATCTGTGGCACATCCACGTCTAGAGGGAGGGGTTGAGTTTGCTGACCTTGGCTTTGGTGGTTCCAAAGCTGGTTGAGAGGAAGTTGGTGGCCACTGGTAGGCAAGCTTTCCTGGGTCACCTTTGTTTGGGAAGAGACCCAGTCATTCCAAGAAGATGAATGAGATGCTACTGTGCTGAGCTTTGAATGACTGGTTATGTACTTTTCCCCCATCCTGTTGGTGGTGGGTGGTGATTAAGGGCTTCTCTTGAGTCAAGGGGATTCAAGTGTTGTTTTCATGAGATTAATCTGGCGGCAGCGTGCACCATGGTTCCTGGACTCTCCCCGGTGCTGGGTGTACATTAGACACCTGAGGGACCTATTAAGGTGGAGAATATGCAGGTGAAAGGATGCTTTAATCATACGTCGCTGGCTAAATATAACCCAGAGGGAGCCAATCTTGTGAAATGCAGCAAGAACTTAAAACATTTGCATGAATTCCATCTTAAACCTTCTCCCTGAGACCCTGAGGGCCATTGCATTGACGTTTGGCTAAATCGGACACCTTTTTATGTCAATAGTACCAGAAGCAATGCATCTTCAAAGGGCGTGTTTCATGTCAGGGCCGTCTAGAGACATTTCCCCAAATATAAGAGTTTCCATTTTGATGCCCTGTGGTCGTGCCCAGAGCCATAGTTTATAGTTGGATGGTTGTCTGAAATGCAGCTGAGCTTGCCAACATCCTGAGATGTCCCATAGATAAAAACATGCAGTTTGCTTATTTCCCACTCTTTATTTTTATTTTTTTATTTTATTTTCTTTTTATTTCCCATTCTTTAAACAAGCAAATGAAAAAAATAAACAAGCAAATGCCACCATTAAATGGCATAGAATGCCAAGCTGGCCTTTTTTTTTTTTTTTTAAATCAAGTAATCTATATTGAAATCTAATGTTAGGTCTCAAGACAGAGAATACTATTAGGAGTGATGTATTTACTTTCGCTTTTTGGCTACAAAAAGGTATGTGTCCAGGTGGTCTGGTGTCCTGGTCCAGTTTTCAGGGGGTTTGTCATTGATCCATCCATTGATCGTAGACCATGCTGTGTCTAGGTGAGTGTGAAGAATGCCATCCACCCCGCCAGAAGGCAGGTAGAAAAAAAATAGCAGATGCTTCAATGGGCTGCTTTTCACAAATGCTCAGGATGGAGCAGATGGGATACAGCCTGGGTGTACCTCCGAAGAGACGTCCTACTAAAGTCTCTTCTTTTAAATTTTAGTTTTTTAAACAAGATTATATTATTTATTCATGAAAGACCGAGAGAGCAGGAGGCAGAGACAGAGGGAGACATAGGCTTCCTGAGGAGCAGGGAGCCGGATGTGGGACTCGATCCCAGGACCCTGGGATCACGACCTAAGCCAAAGGCCAGTGCTCAACCAACTGAGCCACACAGGTGCCCCTTAAATTCTAGTTTTGTGTAGGGATTGTTTTTTGTTCATCTGCTGATGTGTAAATCATATATGTGTTATATATGAGTTATATATAACACCTATAATAATATAATATTTAATATGAAATAACACAAGCAATAACTGTATATAAGACACTATATATATATATGGTGTCTGTATATTTTTCTTACATTAAAATGTGTAGCAAAAAATTTTGGCCATGTGGTTTTTGCTGGTGTACTATTTTATTTTATGGAGTAATGATCTGGTGAGAATATGGACTTTCAAAAATATGATATTCCAGTTTTCTGAGGATCAATAACTTTTATCAGCCTATCAGAGTAATGCAAGAGGAAATTAGAATTTCTTCCCCAATTTGGAGTTTCCTCAATGGCCTTTTCTTCATTTATGTTATATCTGTGCAGGAATACAGTGTGTGTAGGGGGACGTTATTTTCTCGTAGCCCCTGAATTTTCAAGGCATCCGTATTGGAGGTTTTTTGTGAACCTTGTTTCTCACAACTATTAAAGCTTTGGTTCACATCTGTAAAACGGGCATCACCCAGGCATTTGAGATTTATGAACCCAAGTTGATAAATTGTAGCAGGGATCTATCCTGGCTTCAAATCATTCAGTTTGGTGATCCATGGTGGGTGGAATGGCAACTGCCAGTCTCTCCCACCCTACTTGGTGGTTTGTAACTACACCTAAGCACCGTAACTACGCCAGGTGTAGATCCCACCATGTGGGGTTAACTGTGGGATCGAGGTAGACTCGGTGGGCCTCTTTCATCCTGGCAGAAATTAGTTCCATGTCAGCACTGAGAGTCACATCTGGACCCGGGTTGGTTAGCTCTGTTGGAAGCACGTTCTCTGGCGTGGAAAGAGAGGACATATATAATTAGTTTGAAAATCTTAGAGAACTCGGATCAGCCCGCACAGCTGTGCGATGCTCATGGGCTTTCTGAAATGTGCAGAATAAAAAAAAAGAGAGAGAGAGAGAGAGAGAGCGAGAGTGAGAGAAAAGTCATTTCCTCAGCAACACGCATCCAAAGGCATGCCTGGTTTGGATGTGTCCGTGGGACATGGAGTCAGAACGGGGCTGCAGAAAAGTTTGAGAAAAGGTGAGAGCTCATCCTGGATGTCTTTAAAATGGCAAAGGCAACAAAAACCCATGAAGACATTTACAATCCCAAGTCAACGAACAGGGTTGAAAGAATTTGGGTTGCCTCCTTGAGAAACAGAAATAAAAATGGTCAGATAGATGGTGCGTAGGGTGGGTACAAGAGCTCTATGACTCTTACCTTCAACCAGGAGTGACTGTGCCCCCCCAACCAAGAGATGGTTGGCTGTGTCTGGGGACATTTTTGGTTGTCATACTGAGAAAGCAGGACGTTGCTGGCATCCGGTGGGGGGAGACCAAAGATGTTGCTCAACACCCCACCGTTCACCAGACACCCAACCCTGGAGAACAGTCCATCCCCAAATGTCTCCAGTATGAATGCTGAGAAACTGCGTGTGAGCATGGCACACTATGTGCTCTTGATTTATCTATTCATGTATGTCTGGCTGTGGTTGACCATGGAAGGGCGAACTTGCCTCCCCGGGCCTAATTGGCCACTGGGTGTTTGCAGGGAGCAGGGATGGGGCTCCCTGGAAAAGCCCCCCTTACCGTCACAAAAATTATCCCACCCCAAAATATGAGTTTGTGTTGAGGTCAAGAAACTATCTGATAAATGACGTGGATAGGAAAACATAAAGCGGAGACCTTGGGGGACCCGCCATTGTCCGCATAAGGTGGGGACGGCTGCAGCTGTGCTTTCCATTTGTTTTCATTTTGCTTTGTTTGGTTCCTGCATGAGAGGAGGGTATGGAAGAAGGAGAGAGAGTGGCCAGAAATGGGATGCCCAGGGGACGTGTCCGGGTGGTGGCACCAAAAACAACCCACCAGCACCAGGGAAGCTAAAAGGAATCCAACAGAAGAAACTATTTCATATCCGCTCTTAAACTATGTGTGCACATCTGCTCTTGCTCTCTCCTATTCCCTAAACTTGTGGCAAAGAGCCTGATGCGGACAAAAAGGTCGTGTGGTGTGTGTATGTGTGTGTGTGTGTGTGTGTGTGTGTGTGTGTGACTTACTTCAGTTGTCATCCCTTCATTCGTTTGGAGAGGCAGTGAAAGGGTCACACTTCTGTGATTGATTTGATGAGGGGCAAAAGAGGGACAGCCCGTGTAGGCTGGATGCATGATCAATGGAATGAGCTGATGGGGGGGAGTCACCCCCACCCCTGCACCTTTCATTTTTTGGAATCCTAAGAAAGGGATCTGTTGTTCGTCACTCACAGGACAGGGCACGGAGGGCAACTTATCTTCGCCTCCAAGACCAGTGTGACCACACACGGTGACACTCATCAGAGTAGGTCTTCTCTAGTTACGAGGTCGTGGGGACACATGTCACACCGTGACATCTTTGCTCGGTTGGGTGGCAGGTCATTCTCCTTCATACCTGGGGAGAAGCTCAGCCTAACTCGATCGGGATGCCTTGAGATAGCATCTCATTATGATATGTTGTGGGCTTGCCTTCCAGCTGAAATAACCTTATAGGAAATTGTTTTGACGTTTTAATAAATAAACCCTCTCTAATAAGAGCCAATAAAAATACCCCTTATATTAAATCCTGCTGTGCTCTGGTAGGATAATCACCGAGGTCACTCTATGTACCGGAATGTTAGGGAAGGTACGGTCTCTAAGAATATAATGAAACCCATTTGGCTCATTCCTTATCTAGAAAAGGAGGCTGAACTCCTACAGGCTGGCTCTCTTCCAGACCCTAGGCAAGTGTCCAAATCCAACCTACATTTTCTTTACCTCCAAGCAACTTGATCCCATCTTGATGATTAATCGCCACAAATCACCGACCAGGATTCCAGAGCTTTATTTGGGAAGACAAATTCTTGTGTAAATGGGAATTAGTACACACATTAGCTTACTGATATGCACGGATACATATGTATGTTGTACATACATGTAGGAATGCCTAAAATAATACAGAGATGTATTTATTTGAATATATAAATAAATATACACACAAATGTATATAAGTCATATATACGTATCAATGTACATAAGTAACACATAAATATGTATATTGATGATCATATATATGCTTATGCATCAAATACACACATAAAATATCAACACCGAACTGTGATATAACACAGTAGACTGCAGTTTTTCTTTAGTCTTGAGGATAGTTTTGTGACATGCAGTGAATTATGTATAGTTTCTCCATATTTATACATGAAGTGAAATAGTTGTTATAATCCCGGGGAGCAACATGGTGTTTATTTAGTTCATGACAAGCCCACACATTTTCATGCTTTAGGTTTTACCCAAGGCTGGAATTTGGATCTGTTGGGTGGTATTTAAAGCTAACTTTGCAGTGTGTGCTCTGACCTTCATGTGCTTTCGATGAACAAAGGACGTAAAAGGGAGCGTGTCTGTGAGGTGCTGTGATGGTGGGGTACGATGGGCCCAGCGTGTGGCTGGGGACGGAACTGCCACTGGAAGCGTGGGCAGCGAGTATCTCATTAAATGGGACAGACAGCATTTTCCCCTCTCTGCTTCGTGCTAAATTTAGCTATGGGGCTGCTTCATTTTGCTGTTCATGGAAGTGAAGTGAAGTCATGCTTATTTTCGGTTAATGCCTCAGTGGAATTAGATTTCCAACTCGATTGCTAACGTTTCTGATTGACTTGTCATATTCCAACTCCATGACGAAAACTATGTATGCCAGGATATGGGTATGTTAAATGACACAGATTCCTCCCCAAAATATCATGATGAGAGCAGAGGTCACAAAGATGAGAAGAAAGTCTTAAACATCTCAGAATCTAGTTGGGAAAAGAGACATTTCTAGAACCAGTGTGTAAGTTCAGTAAGAGAGGTCATAAACACACAGCAAGGGAGTGGACAGGGAGGGCAGATTCATGCTGATGTGGGGACATTATGGGACATTTCAAGAAGGAGCTTGCACTAACATGGGCTCTAAGTTTGCATAAAAGTTCAAACAATAACAGGAGACCAAAGATTCCCCAAACTGAGGGTAGCAGACACAAAGAGTAGCATCAAGAAGTGAGGTCCGACAGCCAAGATTCAGAGTGAGGCATGGTGGCTGCAGTGGAGTTGGGAATGGGCAGGGGAAGATGGAATTCATGTGCAGAGCCACGGCTGCTTTGCAGGACATAAAAGCTCTGCTCAGGACTGGGATGTCTCTCCCTAAGGGAGGGTGTTACTTACTGCATGTACAGAGATGGGGCTTCAGGTCATCTCTGTGCCGGGAGGGATGCTGCTGATGTAGAGAAGAGAGAGGGAGAGACAGACGGAAAGAGAGAGAGATGGTTTGGGCAGAAAGAGTGACAGAGAGGAAGTCAGGAAGGCAGGAAAGAAGGAAGGAAGAAGGAAGTGAAGGAAGGAATGAAAAGGAAGAAAGGATGGAAGGAATGAAGGAATGAAGATGATAGATGATAGATAGATAGATAGATAGATAGATAGATAGATAGATAGGATGGATAGATACTTAGACATAATAGATGGATGGATGGATACATAGATGATAGATGATAGACATGATAGATGGGTGGATGGATGGATACATAGATGATAGATGATAGACATGATAGATGGGTGGATGGATGGATACATAGATGATAGATGATAGACATGATAGATGGGTGGATGGATGGATACATAGATGATAGATGATAGACATGATAGATGGGTGGATGGATGGATAGATGATGGGTGGATAGAGGACAGAGAGAGACACAGACACAGATCGACACAGAGAGGAGTCAGGAAGCTATTACAAGCACCAGCATTGGGATGGCGAATGCTGACACCGGCATTCCTGTTCTTTTTCTTTTCCCTGTTTAAAATGTACCACATACCCAGGGCGTTACTAAGGAAATGGACATCACGTACAGGAAACGCCTTACCTGTTCATTCTCATGAGTCTATCTCCTTCTAAAATGCAAATGCTCCCCACTTCCCCACTGTTCAATGCACACACCATAAAACCGACCACTAATAACTTTAAAGCGCGTAACCCGGTGGCATTTAGTTCATTTCAGAACATTGTGCAACCATCACCACTTCCTAGTTCTCCAACAGTCTCATCCTCCTCAAAGCTATAGTAGAAGGATTCACCACAGAGAAAAGGTAGAAACAACCCCAAGTGTCCATCGATGGAAGGAAGGATGGATCAACAGAAGATGGATCGTTCATGAATGGACTATGACTCCACCATGAAAAGGAACAAAGCTCTGAGACCTGCTACCCATGGATGGACCTTGGAAATATGATGCTCAGTGATAAAAGCCAGACGCATGAGGCCATAAAGTATGTGATTCCATTTATATGACGTGTCCCCACTTTTTTTTTTTAAAGCCCATATATAAATTGATAGGAGCCAGTGCAGAGCTAACTGGAAGATGCAGACAACCAAACAGAACTCTGAGAAGTAAATCTCCCTTGAAGTGAAATCCACCATCCTACCTCTAACAGCAAAGGGGCCCTCTTGCGCCTCACGGTGAAGCCTTCCGAGTTCCCGTTTGCACCTTGGAGATGGCAGTGTCTGGGCTGGATCCTGTCCAGATCCTTATGCCAACTGGTTGAAGGATGTGTTTTCCAGGAGGGTAGATTATGGAAGCGTATTGAAGACGCCATCGTGCCCTCTGCAAAGTGCCCCGCTATCTATTTGTGTGTGTGTGTGTGTGTGTGTGTGTGTGTGTGTGTGTGTGATTTCCTTAGGACCCTCTGTCTTCTGCCGATTTGGATAGGTCATGCGGTCAGTGACACATGTGCGTTGTTCTCCCAGTGCCCCGGGCGATGGCGGACACATGGCGAGCCTTGGGAAAGTCGTTGTTTAATGAATGAATGAATAAACAAAAGAACTGATTCATTCCCGATAAGACCCAAGCACATTATATGAAGCATCCAGAATGCTGGCGTATCAGGGCTTTGATTTATCTCGAAACAGTCAACCCAGAGCTCTCAAGGGCAGAAACACAACATTTGAATTCATCTGCACCAATTATTTAGATAACCTCTCAAAATTGATTTGTTCAGGATGTAGCCAAATAAACAGATGCCTGGAAACCAACTGCCTAAAAGGTTTTTCTCCAAGCAGACAGAGACATCATTTAACAGAGTTTCAAAGTGCTTTTGGGGGAGGATCACCGAATCATAGAGCTACCAAGGGCTACGGCCTCAGCTCTCGCTGGCTTGGGATGATCCAACTGCACAATGACGTCTTGTCAACCAGATGCCCTTCTCTCCATCAGGGTGAATGTGATCCTGGGCTCATCCAGCTGGATGGGGTGAGACGGCCGTTCTCTGCTGTGTTTGGTCTCTGGGTCCAGATTGGAAATTGCACGCGAGCTACACACAAGCATTATGGTGTGTGTGTGGGGGGGTGGACCTTGACACGAGCTGAGGGGGGGCTGGTTCTCTGGTGGCCCCTCCTGGATGTGGCTGAATGACACCTGGGGAGGTTCTCTTTGCTGCCATGTTCCCTGAAAGCTGTGTGCAGTGCGACTCTTGCACACAGCTCAAAAGCATCAAAGACGATCGGAACTAAAAAAATAATATTAAAAAAAAAAGGAATGTTTTTACTTTTTCCCCATCTGGTTTTGGAATGCATAAAAAATGACAACAACTGAAATTCTTTGATTTGGAACATTTTGCTGAATGTCCCCTAATTGATGAGGAAACGGTTTTTCGAAGGAAAAGCACTAGAATTGGGGTCTTTTAGAGCCGGGGGGCGGGGAGGGGAGGACACAGACTGCCTGTTCTCCAGAAGGAAGAAGCAAGGCACTGGGTCATGTCATAAAAATCTAGTTCCAAACACAAACCCATGTTAATGGTCTTTGACAGGGAAGCTAACCCTCCATCCTGTGTCCCAGATAAAGATTGGTGATGTCCGCCAAGATCTTTATGGCTCCCAGTCCTTCTTTTCCTGTAAAATGTAGGGGAGCCAAAGCTTCCTAAATTAGCACAATATGTCTGCCTCTCCACTCTGTAGGGTTTCATGAGCCTGATTCCCTTGAGGATCCAGGGATAAGGAATTCCCTTTCTGGGATAAGAGCAACCAGCATGTTTGGTGGGGTCCCACCATCAAGGCCATTAGCGAACATGCTTCAAGAGCTGAAAAAAAATTGCCTTTAGACATATGACTGTACTTATATCTTCTAATATTTTTTGGATTTTGGCTTTAAAGAAATTTTTTTTTGGCTCCAGGCATCCCTTGGCTAGTGGCCACGTTCTAAATCTGCTTCTGTGTTCACGTGGCTTCCCCTCTATGTCTATGTCTCTCCTCTTCTGTCCCACCTGTCACTGGGTTGAGAGTCACCCTGATCCACGATGACCTCATCTTGACCCTCATTTTAATCACCTCTGCAAATGCTCTATTTACCAATTAGTTCATGTTCACACGTAAGCTAGTGTTGGATGTGGGCATTGGTCTCCGGGGCTACCGTTCAACCCACTACACTACGGACGCTTCCTGGCTG
Source organism: Canis lupus baileyi (assembly GCF_048164855.1). Classification (NCBI taxonomy): domain Eukaryota; kingdom Metazoa; phylum Chordata; class Mammalia; order Carnivora; family Canidae; genus Canis; species Canis lupus. The sequence continues at coordinate 1,644,784 of NC_132877.1, forward strand.
ACATGGGCAGAAATGTGCTTCCCAGTGGACACATGCTGCCCCAGGCTTCAGTGAGTTGTTGACTCTTTGGGATGGGAAGGCATCTTTCCGTTTCAAGCTCTATCCCTTGCAGAGATTTAAGCTCTTACGGAGCTGTGTGCTTTTATGTTCTTCCAAGACGTCTTTAAATGACATGGAGGTTCCTTATTCATGCTACTTTCCCTTGTTCTCACGCTGGGAAGCCTAAAATACTGTTAATTCACCAAGGAGCATTTCAAACGCTGTCAGAGTCAATTATATCACCCCTACTGCTATTTCTTTCTTCCCCCCACAAATTCCTTTGTATTAAAGCCACACACAACAAGAACAGTAGCAAAAACAACCATGGCACACCAGCTTTACTTAAATCATTTGAATCTAGAAAACATTCCCTTGCACCTTTGCCAACATCATCCTCCCAAGGCCGCTACAAAGTTAGCGGTAACAAATGGGTGACCACAAGGTGTACCTATTAGTAGACATTTGCCCAGACTATAATATGGTTCAAACTTTGGGCCATGGGTCTACATTTCAGAGCAGTGAGGAAGCAAATGGCGGTCCAAGTCATATGAGGAGCTCTAACTCTTCCCGAGGTGGGGAAAGAGAGGACCTTTGGGGATCTGGACACTGTTCAATAGAGGATTTTCTCCCCAGAAAAGGTAGAAGTGTTCTTGCACGCTTGTCTGGCCTTGCTACGGCCCTCCCTGGCCAGCTGTGGAGCTCTGCCACGTTCTGTGAGCAGGTGTGTTTCCCTGTGCATGGCCTTGGGGAGGTTGTCTATGCTCCGTCCTTAGTAATGATCCCGCCTTCATGCCTTTCATGAAGGACAGAAGAGAAATGAACATGGGTACCTTGGTGCAAACACAGCATTGAGACTCAGTTGGTCTGAGCAGGGAGCTCGTTTATCGTATTTATCTGTGCTCCTGACCAATGCCCAGTAGGACTCGAGCATATCCCAGATGCTCCATGAATGAACCCATGGATATATGAATGCAGTTGGCATCCCATAAGCCAAATTCCTCAGGGCATCACAGACGCTACCTACGGAGCTCCAAATTTTTCACTTCTAATTCATGTGAGCCAAACGGGTACACTTGTTCGTTGCCAGCAGGGCAAAACTGCTAAGCCTACATTCTTTCTAAACGTACTTCCCACAGCTGAGGACAAGTCCAGATTTTATCTTTTTCCTCCTAGAGCCTCCCGGCTTGTCTTCACTTTGCGTTAGCTGGGCTCCTCCATTTATTGTCTTTGAAAAAATGAAGTGATATATGTGCCCTGTCTGTCAGCCACAATTCTGAAGCACACATGATAAGCATGTGTTTTTCATAGACTTTCCACTTAATGCAAATTTTTACATTCCCCCGTTCCTTTTCCCTGTAACCGACTGTCATTAAATGAGCTTTTGTAGGATGAATGCCATCTTAACAAAATTCTGGGAACACGCTACGATAGGAATTTGGCATGTTGCTGCAATCCCATACTCCCGAGTTACCTCCTGGAAAACCTTGGGTTTATTTTGTTTCCCTTCTCTGCACATTTGTGTGGATCAGAAGAGTCATCTGCAGGGGTGCCTGGCCGACTCAAAACATAGAGCATGTGACTCTTGATCTCGGGGTGGTGAGTTTGAGCCCCACATTGGGTGTGGAGATTATCTCAAAATAAAATCTTTAAAAAACATTTAATGGGGCACCCAGGTGGCTCAGTCAAGCAGCTGGCTTCCGCTCAGGTCATGATGTCAGGGTCCTGGGATTGAACCCCACAGAGCAGGAAGCCTGCTTCTCCCTCTCTTTCTGCCTCCTGTTTCCCCTGCTTGTGCTCTCATTCTGTCAAATAAATAAATAAAATCTTTAAAAACATCTAAAAAGGGGCAGCCCGAATGGCTCAGAGGTTTAACGCCCAGGGCGTGATCCTGGAGACCCAGGATCAAGTTCCACGTCGGGCTCCCTGCATGGAGCCTGCTTCTCCCTCTCTCTCTCTCTCTCTCTGTCTCTCATGAATAAATAAATAAAAATCTTTAAAAAATAAAAATAAAAACATCTAAAAAGAAAGTCATGTGCATAGACAAATATAATGAAACAAATATGTCAATTAATCTCAATTTAGAGAAAAAAGAAGTATCATATGCTACTTTCTGTGGTTCTCTGCATATGGGGTGTAGCGAGCAGGTTAAATGATGGCCCCTTAATGTTATTTTTGTATCCTACTCTCGGCAATTGTAAATGTAACTATCTATGGTCCAACAGTCTCTGTCGATGTGATTAAGGGTCTTGAGATGGAGAGGTCATTCTGGATTATCCATGTGGCTGGAAATCCAAGGATGACTGTCCTTGTATGACTTGGACAGAGGAGGATGATGCAGTGTTGCTGTAAAGTCAGATATTTTGAGGGATGTGTGCACAAGGCAAGGAATGTCTACAGGTACCAGAAGCTGGAACAGGCAGAGATTCAGTGCTCCATCTGTGTCTGCAGAGGGAGTGCAAGAATCCAACACCCTCATTTTGGACGTGTGATCTCCAGAAGCTTGAGAGAATAAATTTCTGCTGCTGTACGCCACCCAGTTTGTGATCATTGGTTAACAACCACCATGTGAAACTCATGCCTCAGGTGTTCACACACTTCAGATTGTGTGCTTGTCATTTCTTCTTCCTGTTTGAAACAGACATTTGGTCAAACTCAACATCAAGGAAACGATTGCTTTCCTCAAGCACCATTCATTAGGATGCCAGGCTCTGAATTACCATTCTTTTCCTGTAATGGTTATTTTACCTTATATTCAGCCATGATTTAGTACAGAAATTTCATGTCTTTTGTTTCTTGGCATCCCACTTCCTTCACAAATGGGATGCCTTTTGCATTGTGACTGGACGATATTCAAGTAATGGAACCAGGGTTCTCCCTGTAACACAGCGTAGATCATATTATTGCCTTGGTGCTAATCAGATGTCTATTAGGAACCCAGCATTAGGCTAGACACCAGTAATGCAGAGATGAGCAAATCCAATGCATTTTGAATCAATGGAGGTTACCACCCAGGAGAAGTGAAAATTAGCATTACAGTTAGTTCTTGTGATTCACAGTGGTGGAGTCCTGCAAAGTCACCACAAACACTGAATTAATCAATACTGAACCAATATTCCACACAATACAGTGTGTTCCTATTTAGAGACACCTTATCAACTAGATATTGTTGATTCATTTGCATTGGACTCACAGCCAAGAACGCTAGAGCTCGTGCCTGAACAGAGCTTAGCTGAGACATGTATTTTTGCAGTAAGGCACACTCCAATCTTCTCGTCCTTGGGAGCACTGGATAACTCTTTAGAAGCACACATGGAGCCATTTTAAACAGAAAATCATAAACAGGAAGCACAAAAACAAGAAAAAAAATGGCACCCAATAGACCACATGAAGGACACTTGATTTGTTGAATGAGAACAGAAATGCAAAAGAAGATTGTCTCCCTGTCCCAACTTGGCTGGGATTGTGGGCAGAAGGAGGCACAGGTTTCACCAGTCTGTGTGTGTCTGAAAGTGATGGCAAAAGTGCCAAGAGTATTGATCAGGCGATTGCCAATCAGCTTTAGTAGTAAGTGTATTGGTGAATATAGAATTTGTGACTAAGGAGGACCAACTGTGCTTGGAAAGAATATCCATGAAGCTCAGGTTTGCAAACTTTTATAATGACACACCACTAACTCTTTGCTTCATTAGTCAATTCTTCTGGCTTTGGTTTCTGTCATTTGGTTATTTTATGAAGAACATATTGTGTGAAAACCACTGTGCACAGGCATTTGCAAGCTTTTATTTTTCTCCTTCTCCATACAAACTAGCCCAAGCTATTGTCACTACTGTTGTTTTTCTGTTTCGCTTTGCTTTGCTTTTTTTTTTTTTTTTTTTTTTTAATAAAGATTGCACTCGAAGGAATTTGGAAACATGCCCAAACTTGAAAGTGGTTGCTCTGGGAATCACGGCTGGGTCAGAGGAGCACCAGAAGTTATTATTGTGCATAAAAAGGTGAATGGACTCTGTCTGCATTTCTGGGTTTCTTGACCCCTTTTTCCACACTTCTTCTCAGTCCATGTGTGTTTTCTTTGTGCTCCCCCCTTTATCCTGTGGACCCCGTCACTTCTCTGTCCTCATTGCCCTATGCTAGACTCCTAGCATTGCAAATCTCAGCTCAAAAGTCATTTTGTTCCAGAAACCGACCACGTTCGTCTACCTACAGTGAAATTTCCTCCCCTTCTTCCCTCTATGGCTTTATTCCCACATGATATTTCCACTTGCTGCTCTGCCTTGTCTCTGAGATCTCTCTGCAGATGTCCCCATCTTCCCCAACTGAGTGTCATCTACACAGGCAATGATTCTGTCATCTGCACGGGTAAAGGGGCTCCACATACACCACTTGTGTTTTGAGTCTTTACATGTTCGTCGCATCGGTGGGAACTTATCACCAACACAGAGGTAGGCAAGATGGGCTCAACGCACGTGACACCAAGTTGCACCGGTGTGAAGTGATCTAACACGTGCAGGAGAAGGATATGGTTGTGGATCTGGTGGAAACACCAAGGAAGGGCTGTTTTTCTATCTACGGGTATGAACAGTGGGGTGCTGGCAAGAGTTTCACAGACCCTGGAGACTAGCTACTGGGGTTTCAATTCTGAGTATCAGCAATCCCCACCTCGATGTTGACAGTAAGAATTAGACAAGGACACGTAGCCACAGCACTCCCACGCTGCCGGTTGTTTCAGGAGCACTCCTTCCATATTGGCCCACGCCACCATTAGTAACAGATTAAAAACAGTTGCTTGCCCGGGGGCATGTATTTTGAAGCCACCTCATTGGAAAGAACATTTCTTTGATTTCGACTGCTAGGCTAAAAGAAATAAATATGGTTTAAAAAAATGGATTTCCATTGGAGCCTCTTAAATACAATATCTAGGTGGACAGGTAAATGAGATCCAGGTGCCCCCTTCTGCTTGGTCTGACCCATGATATGAATCTGCTGTGATTGGCACTTCCTCAGCTCTGATGCATGCACATGGTTGTTTCTCGGCTTTGCAGTGAACCAGAAAAAGAGGCTTATAGGCATTTGGTGAACTATCTTGCAAGTGATTGTTAAGAGCAGAAAGCATGCAAGGACATACGTGTCTATAATTATCTTCAGGTTGGCTGAAGAGGGAGGGCTTTTTTTTTTTTAGTGATGTGCATGTTTTTTGGTGCAATATATTTTTAAATTGGGTTAAAACACAAAATAAAATGCATCATCTTAGCCATTTTTAAGTGTATAGTTGAGTACCGCTAAGTATATTCATATCGTTGCGCAACTCATCTCTGAAACACATTACATCTTGCAAAACTGAAACTTTATACTCACATAGGCCATTTGTTTTTTAAAAAATCATTTTATTTTACTTATTTTATTTCATTATGATAAGTGCTCTCCTTAATATTCACTGCCTGTTCCCCCATCCACTCACCCACCTCTCCTTGGTAACCATCAGTGCGTTCTCTAGAGTTAAGAGTCAGTTTCTTGATTTGTTGATCTGTTTCTCTCTTTTTTTCCTGCTTTACTCATTTGTTTTGTTTCTAAATTCCATGTATGAGTGAAATCATGTGGTATTTGTCTTTCTCGGACTGACTTATTGTGCTTAGCATGATACCCTCTAGTTCCATCCACGTCATTGCAAATGGCATGATTTCACTCTTATTTATGGCTGAATAATATTCCATTATGTATCTACACCACATCTTCTTTATCAGGCCATTAGCTTTCAAGTCAGTGCTTGATACTCAACAAGTGAAAACTTTTTTTGAAAAATGTGAGTTTACAATGAGATTAGTATATCGAATTGTTTAGTATGATACCAGAATATATAATAGGCACTCAATAAAAGGTAGTAGTTGAAAAAATAATATATAATTATATGAACTAAGACTGAAGGAACACATCATATCATTGAAGCCCGTTTCCAGTATTTTGGAGAAATGTTGTCAGATTCCTCCAATATTTGATGATCAGTTCTGAAATATAGAAATATTGCTTAAAAAAACTCTGAGATTGCAGAAATGGTTGAAGTGTTTTAGAGGCACTGAAAACACACAAAGACATACACACACACATACATAATAATCTCTGCCCTTCAGTGGCTTAGGGGGAATAAAAGTAAAATCTTCCCCTATCCTCTTAAGTCCCGGGCACCCTGTAAATTAAACTGACAAAAGACAAATTAATAAGAAAAAAGGGCATGCAGATCTTATCCAATATGACTTTTTTTTAAGTTACTCTGTTTACCAAGACATTAAAACACAATCTCATGAGAGAGAAGCAGTATTACTGAAAAACTCAGTGGCCTGTGTTCAATCCACAAGAGATTTTTGCATATTGACATAGTAACCTGCAACCTTGCTAACGTATTAGTTCCAGTAGCTTTTTTTGTAGTTGTCTTAGGATTTTCTACACAGATGATCATACCATCAGTGAATAGAGACAAACCCACTTCTTCCCTTCTGATAGAGCTGCCTTTTATTTACATTTTTACCAATTTTTAAAACCTTATTTCAATAGTTAGGATCCCTAGTATAATGTTAAACGCAAAAGGTAAGGATGTGCTGTAGGTTTTATTTTTATTTTATTTTTTTGTGTTTTGGGGTTTTGTTTTGTGGATGCCTTTTATAAGAAGTTGAGGAAGTTTTTTCTTTTCTTGGTTTACTGAGAATTTTTAGCATGAAGAGATGTTGGATTTTTTTCTTTTCTTTTCTGTTAACATGGTGAATTCCACTGACTGGTTTGAGACTGCTAACTCATCTTGCTCGGCTATTTAGTGTTTTGAGACCCGTGTCAACCACATTAGAACAATCCATGTGATGGAAAATGGAGGCCCAGCTGTATTAGAGTCTTGGGTGGATTCCAAGTCACATCCATCTTGAAGGGTAAAACCAAGGATATTGACTTGTGCATTGCCTGGGGACCAGGAAAGGGACAATGGGGGGTGATAATTCACAGCCATGTCTCTATTGGATGTCATGAAGATCAATAAATAGGCTTCCTTTCTCCGTTTCAGTGCAGTTTAACCTCATGGGTGACCTGGGTAGAATTTTGAATGTCTGTCTTCAATTTTCCAAAGCTGGTATGAAACCCATTGCTTAACGAATGCAAACGTTCTCCATGATAGAAGCTGAGAAATCACTTTGAGGTCTGATTACACATGGAAACCACGGGAAGCTGTAAATTTTGATAGCTTGGAACGGTGTGTTGCTGTATGACATAAAACAACCATAAGTAAGGAATCTGATCTACCATCAACTACTTAGCTACTTAGTACTGCTTTTGCTAGTTAGCGAAGACATTTTTGGTTATAGTGGCCACCTGCAAAAATCCTGTCTATAAGGTCATTTCGGAGCCTGAAAAATGACAGACCACAAATGTGCCAGTTTTTGCTGCCTTCTTTGTGTTTCCAGCAGAAATAAATCCCATGACTGAGCATTTGCCAGGCAAGGGATATTCATATCGTGTCTGACCAAAGGCGCACATAAAATAAACTTGATGCGTTCACAGTTCCCTAACATACTGGCTCTCTTAGACTCCAGATGTTACACATTAAATTGATGCAATACATTTTATGATGCAGGACTTTTTCCTGGTTTTACCTTACCCTGCTATAGCATTTTATATTTTTTGCAAAGACCTTGTCTCCTTTCATTTTAGTGAAAAAGGTGATGTGGTCCCATAATAGGATGTATGTATTTCTGCCACACAACAATGTACCATGTTCTGGGTACTGTCCTGGCTCGCAGAGCTTGACAGCAACATCTGTGACATGTCCTTCATACCTGGCCCAGGTATGAAGACAAAAAAATGTGGGTAGAGTCGAGGTTGCCATGAAATACACACAGTGCTGTGCTAAGGAAATCGACTAAGTATTGGAAACATGGAGGTGAATGAAAATGTGAACCCTTTAAGTAGTTCACGTAGATAGGGAAAATCCATAAGGGGATCCCCAGAAAGGGGGTGCTATAGGGTGTTAGTATAAGAGGTCACAGTTGCCCCAGACCTCAGAGAACAAACTAGAACTCACAAGACAAAGAAATTAGGCGAGAAGTTTCCAGGCAGAGAACTATGTGAGCTCCACAGTTGATGAAGATGCATGTGTTGTTGGAACACGGTGACAATGTCAGGATGCATAGGGAAGTGAGGGGGCAGTTAGGCAGCTCAGAGTGAATTTGAAAACATAACCTGGGGGCCAGGACACGGAACAGCCCCCAGCGTCAAGGGCTTCCAAACATATCCTTTGCAAATAGGGAACCAATTAAAGATTTTCATGTCATATTACATGACTGAATCGCAAGATATATATATATATATATATATATATATATATATATATATATTTGTTTGTTTGTTTTGTTTTGTTTTGTTTTAATTGGTGTATAGTTGACACACATTGTTACATTAGTATCAGGTGTCAAACATAGTGATTCAACAAGTCTTACTCAATAAGACTACCAGAAGCGTAGCGGCCATCTGTCACCCTACAGCACTGTTGTAATATCATTGACTGTGTTCCCTGTGCTGGGCCTTGCATCCCCGTGACTTATCCATTCCACAATATAATTCAGTCCATGCATCCTGCTCCCCTTCACCATTTCGCCCATCCCCCCATGGCAACCTTCTATTTGTTCCCTGTATTTATCGATCTGTTTGGCAACAGCCATTCAACAAGGTCTTTAGGTAATGCCCATGGCCTTCGCCATCAACCTCACAGTGCACATAGGGCAGAAGGCCAGTGTGATCTCTTTGTAATCAGACTATTTGTGCTGAAAAGGAAACTGCTCCTGTCACTTGGAGCCGCCTTCTGTAACACGGTCAAACGCTGAGATGAATTACAGATCCAATTGCAAGACTACTGTTCATGGCCAAGTCCATTTGGCAAACACGGGAGGTTGACAGCGTCAGTCCTGCCCATAGACATCGCTCCCATGGATAGATTTGTTTCTCCTTGTGGCTCCTTGTGGCAACGTTTTCAGTGTACGGTCCCTCCGGGTTTGCTACAGGAGCGCCGAGTTTTGCCAACCAGCATGATGTTGTGGCCATGCCAAGCGAATGCTTCACTATTTGTTGGCTCACTCCACGTGCCAACACCCCTTCCCACTGTTTGTCAGCTCTCTAATCCCTGAAGGGACTTTTGTTCCAAGGTGGCCTTCTGCCTTCCAGCTGCATCTGTGCAGCTACCCTGAATCACTGCCGTGCAAAAGCCCTTCTGTAGCATCAGCCTCTGAGCCGGCCTGACGGCACCCTGCGTGTCGAAGCCTGCCATCCCCATGATCTGTCTGAAAGAGCCTGGTGTTTACGCTTTGAGTAGGAAAGTTTCAACTAGATGCAGTGAATAAATACCGTGGAGCAACGGAGCATGCGAGGACTTGCACACTCATGGAGTCACGGGCACTCGTGCTTCTACTTAGAGACAAGGCAACCTGGAGAAAATGAGCTGAAGTTCGAGAGTTTATAAGAAATCTGCGTGGCTCTCTGGGACTGCCAGTAAATATTTCAGTTACAGACACATTTTCCACAATTAATGACTGTATGTGTGGGCAGGAAGTGGGGTCGGTATGAGAAGTTGGAATAACATTCTAAGACTGTAAATCTTTAATGAGTGTGGAGAAAGAGGGAGGGGCAGGGAGGGAGGGAGAGTAGGTGCCACCCTCCCAGAAAAGAGAGTCCTTAATAGTAGAAGAAACCAGAACACAATGATGTGTGCCTTTCCCCATGATCTCCTCTGTCCTAAGCCAATCCTTCCAGGGAGACTCCGTTTCTCCACCAGCTAGTCCTTCCCCATTCATGGCAGATAGACGCTGTTGCATTGTGACCCCACAAGCCACAGCCAACTCAGAGCCCAGCAACAAGGGCCATGTAAGAACGGGGTGAATCCAAGAACTCGCCAAGGATCTGAAATCGCCATTCAAAGAAGGAAGACATTTCTATACCCAATAAAGGCAAGTTTTACCCCAAAACACAGTCCCATTGATAGGATTTTCTTTCCTGGGTATGTGGCCAAATTCTGGCATCCTCATTTCTATGCATTTGAAACATGCAGATGATTTTCACCCCTTTGTGATGCCAGGTGTCACGTGTCTGGGTTTCGGGTAAACTGCTAGTGATCGAGAGTGTTGTACGGTCTGCAGGCCATGTCACTGAGTCCCCTGGACCGCTTGGGTTGCTTCGTTCAAACACATGATGGCTGAAGTCTGTGCCCATCTGGTGTGCAGAAGGCTCCCCTCTTCTCTCTCTAGTTGTTATTAAAGACCCGTCAAGCTTGTGGTGTGCATCAGAGCCAGAGTCAGCAAGGGCCGTCAAGCTATCTCTTCAAGCTTCCCATCTGTGGTTCTGGGGACAATTTGGGGCACATGAAAAATTCACGCCCAGCATGTGGAAATGCCAGCGAGAGAGTCAGTCATCAGAATTTCTCATCCCTCTGAACATCAGATGAGGGGTAACTATTCTTCCGGTCATCACCGTCAAAGAGGGTCTGAATCAGTCAATGGCTTAATCGCCATTTTTAAGTGCACACATGTCGCTCTTGCTTGGCATGGGAACACTTTTTTTTTTTAACCTTACGATCTCAGGAAACAGTCAGGATTTCCATTTCCTGCTGTTTCCAGCCTGATGGTGGACCAATTGAGTTTCTAAGGTGTCAGATTCTACTCTCTACCTTGATGGTCACAAAGTGGGGTGCCTTGGGCCTGCAGAGCCAATGCCATTTGAGCTTCTTCAAGAATGAATCTAGGTGGTCAGTAGCACAAGGCTGTGTGGCGGGTCTGAAAGCCACATGTATGTGAGGTACCGTGGGGGAAGCGACATGTGGGATAAGCGACCTGTTCATGTACTCACAGTCCTTCATTTAGGGACTGACCTTGAGGGCACTGGCCAAACCTTTATGGAAGGGCGGATTGGTATAATTCACAAACTGGAAAGAACCTGAAATTTCAGCTTGCATGGAAAACATACCAGAAAAATGGATTCCAGGGTAGACCTGAGATATATCTAACCACTGGGGAGTGGGTTCCTGACAATAGAACATTAATTAACTAGAAGAAAATCACTATGCTTATGACACTCAAGATGCCAAGTTAAAACAACTGCAAACTGTGTTCAAAATACATAAATCCTAGTGTGAATGTACAAAAATAAGCCAAGTGCTGGAGTATCATCTTTGAGTCATACAGAATAGACCTTCCCCCCAGAGACTCAGGATTAGCCATGAGGAAATGCCCAGAATGGATGGATGCCCCGAGGACCATGCGTTTCAAACCTCGGGCAATCCCTGAAGATCTTGTGGAAATGCTGACTCTGATGGGGCACGTCTGGGTTGGAGCCCGAGGGTCCGCATTTCAGACCAGGTGATGCCGATGCTGCTGGTCCTGGACCACACCTGGAGCATTAGAGCTCATAAGAAGGTCAGAAGAAAGCAAGAGACACAGAAGGAGGAATTCAGTCCAGGGGAAATGACCTGTGTCTTCGAGAGGAACACTTCCATAGATTTCAGGATTGGCTGTAGAAGGAAGAGCACCGGCTCCTCCATGGAAGACTGAATTGGGGTGACAGAGAAGGTGGTGTACTGGAAATATTCAGCGATGCCTCAGCATGCAGGAAGGTCCCTTTCGTTGGTTCCGTGCACCCTCCGTGGTTATACATGTGCCGTGCTTCTCCCACACGAGACCCTCTGCAGAAAGCAGACCTTGGTTTCCTGGAACCACCCTCTCTCCCCACCCTGTCACCTCCAGAGAGGTGGTACAAACTGACCCTGATGCACACTTAGCCTCCGGAGTCCCCTGTAGGTTCAAGTGGAGGTTTCCTTCTGCACAACTTGGCTTGAGATCCCACATGGCTTGCTTTCTTCTGCTCCAAATATCGTTCATACAATAGGCTTGTTGGGAACACTTTTTCTTGTGGTCAGTTAGTCAGAAATCAGACCTAAGGCAGATGAGTAAACCAACACTTAACAATTAAATGAGATGAAACCTGAAGCTGGTTTTTTAAAAAATAATTCAATTTATTTCTTTTTGTAAGTATTGAGGATACCTTGGTTTTGCTTTTGCTTTTAAGATGAATATACTAAATAGCTCAGGTTTTTATTTTTCTCTGTAGTGTCTATCCTCAAGAGGATCAATGCTGGCAATTCATGACCTGAACCTTCTTGTAATATGAGTCTAGAGTCCACAGCAACACAGACTGCTTCCCCAGGACATCTCTGAACAAATAGGATTATCACAGTCGACACTGTGCTCCCTCCCATCATGTTGACAATGAACCTGTCCTAGGTATATGGCTACGCGGCCATGAGATGAGAGAAACCAAGGACCCGAAGCTCGGCCTATTCAGAAGGGCCAGAAAAAATGGGAAAAAAGAAGCGTCAAGGATATGGAAGGAGAGCAGGAGAATCTTATTACTTATACTTTTTGGAAAAAGATCAACCTTCCTCTTTATCTAAAAAAAATCTCCACTTTTTTTTTCAAGAAAGGGAATTGGGACACCTGGGTGGCTCAGTGGTTGGGCATCTGCATTTGGCCCAGGTTATGATCCCGGGGTCCTGGGATCAAGTCCTGCATCCGGCTCCCTGCATGGAGCCTGTTTCTCCCTCTGCCTATGTCTCTGCCCCTCTCTCTGTGTGTCTCTCATGAATAAATAAATGACATCTTTTTAAAAATAAAAAAATAAGAATAAAAGAAGGGGAATATTTTAAACTTAAGAAAATTTAGTTTTGTCTTATAGTTTAGGTGTTTTGGCAGATAGCTAGACAGATAGATTAGGATGGCTGCATGAATGGATAGATGGATGGATAAGGATGGATGGATGAATGGATGGATGGATAGATGGATGGATGGAGGGATGGATGGATGGATGGATGGATGGATAGATGCATGGATGGATAGATGGATGGATGGATAAGAAAGGATGGATGGATAGAAGGATGGATGGATGGATGGATGGATAAGAAAGGATGGATGGATGAATGGATGGATAGATGGATGGATGGATAAGAAAGGATGGTTGGATAGAAGGATGGATGGATGGATGGATGGATGGATGGAAGAATGGATGGATGGATAGATAAGAAAGGATGGATGGATGGATGAGAAAGGATGGATGGATGGATGGATGGATAGGTACATAGACAGGCAGATAGTTGTAAAATCCAGATTTAGAAAGTTTTTCATGACTATCTGTGGTTGACATGCCTCTCAATTATCTCAGTCATGGGTGGCAACGGGTCCCATGTTTAGTAGCCAGGTGAGACTGTGCCTTCAGAGTCCATGGGCTAGACGGCCACCATGTTGTTGCTGCCGTTTGTGTTTTTCCCACATGCTGGGAACCACAGGAGATCTTCAGGCTGATAGTCATCATTCACTAGAACAGACATAGCCCACGGTTGTGTAAAGTGGACTTCTGTGGCCCACACACTGGGGTTCCAAGCCCAGCTCTGTCTCTTCCTCGGGGTTTGACTGAAAACTGGTTCCTTCCTCTCCCTCAACTTGGACTGGTGGCCAAGTGGCTAATGGGAGTCTCCAGGTGATCTGGAGGATTGCAGACTTTAGTGGGAAATGTCTAGAGCCTGGGGCCTGGCTCGAGATCCTCAGTGAAGACTAGTTAATATTGTTAGTAGCGTGTAAGAAACTTCCAGATGTCCCCATTCCATTCAATCTGGCAGATACAGGGCCTGTTCAAAAGCCTGTTCTGGGGATGAACGATGGGGAACCTGGCAGTTCAGTGCTGGATCATGGTGAGATGCTGACGTACAGATCTGCAATCCCCCGCTCCCGTTTCGGACTTGCAGGCACACCCCAGGCAGCGTCTACAGAGGCTGACACCTACAGATTCGATACAGGATGTGCAGCACACGGCTGTGCAAGCTGGACAGGAATGAGCTGACGACACCAGCTTGGGCAGGGGCAGAGCTGGGGTGCAGCGGGTCTGACTCCAGCGGCTCAGAACATCCCCTGGCCTCTGCGAGTCCAAACTCCCACCCGGAAGACTGGAAAGTGATACGCCTTTTACCCACCATTTCTGGCAATCTCGAGAAAGCACTACCTGGCGGTCAGCCGAGCACCAGAGCTACCTTTCCCTTTTAAGTCGATGACCCAGCTCTTGCTGCTGATTCCTCTAGCTGCTCTTTAACGACCTCCGACCAAAAGCAACGCATCTGGTGGCACAACGTTTAATGCGATTCCCAAATGAGCCCACCCCGCTCTGCACTGTGCAAAAACACGTTTATTTTTCGATTTGTAATGAAAAAAAAATTACAGACCTGAGCTAGGCGTCAAATATTTCCTTCAAGTCACCCACGCACACTGCACTCTCAATCTCATGAAGGTGAATACGTGCAAGTGTTTACGTATATTATTTTTTCCATCTTAGTGTTGCTGGTCTCCCCTTCTCATCACAGAGCTCCCTCCTGTCTGTCTGTGTTCCGCATCCCGGGTCCATCTGTGGACGCTCTGCTGCAGGACTTGGGTTGGGATGTTTCCCCAACCCTGATGTGTGTGGCTTCCGCTGTGACACATCCTTTTATCCCCGTCGTAAAATAAGAAAATTATAACGGAGGGTTTTCCGAGACTTATGGCAGTACTCTTTGTTCTTCCTGGCCCTTCCTTCCTTTGGGCTTCCATGGTTACAGTCCCCGAAAAATAAAATACACATCCTGCAGACTGTGCAATAGCACGCAGGCGCAATGCACCCCAGCCTTGGCTCTGCGGGCGCGTCCTGCGCGATGCCGGCCCCAGCGTGATTCACGCTACAGGCATGCGAAGAGAGCTTTTGTGAGCTTTTGGTACAAGTGCAAAGCTTCCATGGGCCCCACCCTTAGCACTCAAGCCGCTCCCCAAGCCTGGACGAGCCCAGCTTGCTTTATTTATCCTGGCAAATTGGACGGCAGTCTGCGGTTGGCTCGTTGGTGCCAAGACTGTACAATCAACCCTTGAGACTAATGAGAATTGGGCTCACCCCACTGCCCACCGACCTTTGGTGCCTAGTCAACCTGTACCTGCCGATGCTCCCTCGGGTGCTGGCGACCCAGGTCTGGCAAAGCAGACACGGGATTCCTCCCCTGCCCACTATTCCTCTCTGGTTGGTTTCTGCGGTTTCGAGCAGTAGCAGTGGAGAGTCTGAGTCACCGGGCTGAGAGGCAAGTCTGGATTCCACTGTTGCCTTCGTACCTCTGCGAGGCTTCCTTGCAGACACCTGGGGGACCAGGCTCCGTTTCTGGGTGTCCTTGTGAGGCTCCAAGTCCCTCCAGGTTGCCACATGTGGAACAAATCACCCGGGGTCCTCCGTGTTCCTGCGCGCAGCTTCGCAGGCCAGCTGGGCATTTGCCCCTGGCCCGCGGTCATCTGGGTGGACTTTACGGGGCTTTGTTACAACAGTCAGGTTTTCTTGGTAGGTATTTTATTGCCTCCGCTTGGGCCAACTAACGGGGGTTTTAGAGGAGGACAATAACCGATCGGCGATCCTTAATCAGCACATGCTTGGGGTCACCATGATGAGATCTTGAGACCAAAATCAAACCCGCCCGTTTTCCCCTCCTTGTGTGCCTGGCCCAGAGTCTACACTCCATTTGCACCTGCCACCACAGGACACTTGCCCTATACCTACGCCCGCCTTCTTTGGGTATCTTTGGCTCAGAACACAGTCATGAATATCTAACTACCCCAAAAAGTTAAACTTCAAAATAAAATTGGCAGAAAAAAAAATTCACAGGATTGTTTCTGAATCTGTTGATTTTAAGTGGGCATCTTGTCACTGCTAAATATTTGCTCAATACCTTCAATCCACTGGGTAGAGAAAAGCTTCCCATGGGCGAGTGTCCAAGTGGGGGACTTTCAATTCTCTTATTCTCTTTGAAGGAGATATGTTATCCTCAGTCTTTCAGCTCTAAATGTTTTTTTTAATATTTATATTTCTTCTTTTCCATGCTAACAATCACCGAATCCTAGAGACTCTTCCTCTATCATATCTCTCAATTTTCTTTCCTTCTTTCTATTTTCTCTCAGACCAGTTAAACCAAACCTTCGTTAATCCTCACCTAAATTATGACAATTGCCTCCTAATTAATTTTACCAGGAGCCCAGTTCACTTCTTCCCAGTGGGAATCAATCCAACCCGCCATGCCCCGCAATGAATTTTTTTGTAAATTCTTTATTGGTCAAATAGTCTATGGTAGGGGGCTTGTAACAAGCAGAGCAAAAAACCTTACAACCGTTCCAGGTTGACTATCCAATTCATCCTGATATGGAACAGACTTCACAGCCCAGCACTAGGGGCGTCTCCGGCATTCTCTGGTGCTCACACTCCATGAAATCCAGGTCCAAGCTAAACTGAACCACTGCCTGTTTCCCAAGGCACCAGGGCTCCACATATCTGTGTCTTGCTTAAGCTGATTCTCTGCTGCAGATGCTTCCTTTCCATTTGTGTTTGGGCAAATCTTAATGGCCTGTGAGTCATCCTCTTCGTAAGATCCCTTTTCTCTCCAAATTTATCCCCCACTTACAATTCCCCCACCTTATCATGCTAATGAGCATTTAGTAGGAGGTCTCCTCTGTCATCCGGGTCACTGGGATGTCTGCTTCATTTCCTCCATGAAACAGTGATTGTTATCAATAACAGGTGTTCAGTAAATATGGGGAGATGTGAATGCATGAAGCAGATATATGTAACAATATCAAATTTTCCGGTCTGTCTAGCTTAGGAGCTTCATGCAAGATGGACTAACCTTGGAACTCTGTACTGAGAAGAAAAGTTTGATCTCAAAAGGAAACTCACTTCATAAACATGCCAGGCTGATGTTTCATCAGGTATTATAATAGCAAACAGAATTTTAAAAAGGCACCTTTGTCGCATAAACACTAGATAAAGGAAAACCGGTTGCTACCTTGAGTTGCTTGCAAACACGACACAAAGTCCGGGAAAAGGGGAAAAAAAATGTTTCCAAGAACCTAAACACACACACATGCAGAATTTGAGTGGGAAGTGAAGGAATATGAATTATTCCAAGTTACGCTGTTATTTTGTTCCTTTTTCAAACCATGTGGAACTCATTCATTGTCTTTTCCGTACTCTGGGATGCAGAAAGAACAATTTATCTGGAAACCAAAAGGGCCAGACTGGGTGGGAAGCTGACTTCTGAGAAGGCGAATGTGTGGAGCTTCAATGAGAAGAATCCTTAGGGAGAGACGGTGGGCACCGAGGGTCTCCCGGGAATTCCACTATAAATGTGATACCCCACCCATCCCTTTGATCCCAGATCTCGCTCAGAGTCGTAAACCTTTATTTTTTCAATTCTGTGGCTTGGATGTGCTTACTGAAGCGGGTTCTGTTTATTGTGATAAGCTGTTTAAAAAAAACGGTCGGCCCTCTCTGTATTTCATGTAGACAACTCCAGTTAGGAAACAGTTGTTCTTATATTTGTGGGGTGGATTGAAGGTCCTGGAAAGTGACAAGGTTCAAGCTGATGCACCATTTCCTCAGGGAAATCTGGGAGCTCCTGGTGTGACCGTATATGTGCGTTACAAACGCTGAGAGCATCCTCTTCTTTATATTACTCATCACAACTGTGTACGCCCACTGATTATGTTGAATCTTTGCCCCCATTATTGACAGTTTCATCAGGCTTCTGTGACCTTGTTGGCACATCGTATGTGCTCAAGATATATTTGTTGAATAAATGCATGAATGCGTTATTGTCTATAAGTGGTGGGCTGAGAAAACCAGCTTTCAAACACACGCATTTGGATCTGTAGTGTTTGCCCATTTCTATGGTGTAAATACTCCGCTGTGGTTGACGCCAGCTACCCATGCTTGAACAGATGGCTCGCAGAACTCCTGGATGTTTGATCATTGGCTCCTCAGAGCCAGGATGAGCCTCTCTGGTGCACGGCTCATTCACAGCTATGTGACAAAGGTCTTTGATTCATTCAACATCCCTTCTCAACAAAAGAACACACTTTGTAATTCAGACTCAGAAAAATCATCGTTAGATGTGGTGAACACTTGCTTCAGGCTGACTGGTGCAGATTTTCTTGCATTGAAACGCCTTTGATTATTCTTGGAACAACTAACAGAACTGGAACCAGACTTAGAACCAGCGTCCTGAAGGTTCTCTCTCTCTCAAATAAATAAATAAAATCCTTAAAAATATTTTCTTTTTCTTTTTTATTTATTTTTTATTTATTTAATTTTTTTTCTTAAAAATTTTTTCATTGAAAACTTTCATAACATAAAAATCTCACCTCTGGCATAGTTTAAAAAAAAAAAGAAAACTTTCATAACAAAAAGTCGTAGAAATTTCAACTGGAATGTCTTAGATACATGATTTTTTTTTTTAGAAATTTTTACACGTGTTATTATATATGCTGCTCCGTAGACCTTTGCCTTCTGCAAGAATCAGAAATGTTGCCAAGTCTTGCTTTGCAACCTCGAGCCAGTTGATGCAGATTTAAAAAAAGACCTCCATAATAAAATTTAGGAAAAGTGTTGGAGATTTCTATGCAGGAAAGAGCAGACCATTTCTGATACACAAAAATGCTTACAAACTGAGGCAAAACTATAACCTTGGATGGGAAAATGCACATATAAAACATATATTAATATATACTGTATAACATGTAAAAAATTCTAAAAAATCACCAAAAAAAAAAATCATGTATCTAAGACATTCCATTTGAAATCTCTACGACTTTTTGTTATGAAAGTTTTCAATGAAAAAAGTTTTAAGGATTTTATTTATTTATTTGAGAGAAAGACAGCGAGAGAGAACAAAAGGTGAAGGAGGAACAGAGACAGAGGGAGAAGCTGACTCTCCACTGAGCAGGGAGCATGATGTGGAGCTTGATTCCAAAACTCTGGGGTCCTGACTTGAGCTGAAGGCAAACGCTTAACCCACTGAGCCCCCGAGATGTCCCCAGTGAAATTTATCCCAAGGCAAAAATGGGTAAGAATACACATGGTTGTAAGAAGAAAATTAGGAAACTTGCACTGTTGTATTAAAACATGTTATAAAACACTCAATAGGCCAGAGGGAAAAATGTAAGTGGAACTTCAGGCCCCAGGGAAATGCTGAATTAATCTGTGGCATTAGAATAATTGGTTTAGCACTCAGGCCAAAGAAAGTGAGATTTCCACCTCATACCACAGAGTCAGGGAGGTTCCAAATGTTTAACGGTTTAATATTTAAAAGTGAAAAATATTATAAAAGCAGGTAGGGAAATATATAATCTCAGAATGAAGAAAGGCTTTCCAAACACAAGGGGGAAACTGGGAAAACCTGAAAGATACAGCTACCAACCGTTTAAAAACTTATTTTTTAAAAGATTTTATTTATTTATTCATGAGAGACACAGAGAGAGAGACAGAGACCCAGGCAGAGGGAGAAGCAGGCTCCACGCAGGGAGCCCGATGTGGGACTCGATCCCGGGACCCCAGGATCACACCCCGAGCCAAAGGCAGACGCTCAACCACTGAGCCACCCTGGCGTCCCTTGTTTAAAAATTCCTGTACTTTGGGGGAAAAATGCAGTTGAACAAACAAATCTGAAAGGAAAATGATGAATAAAATATCACAAAATATTCGCTATATTCAGGGCATTAATGCCTGATGGAGCATTTGCTATATTGAGGACCTGTCAATGCCTTGTTACGTAAATTATTTTTATTGCTCAAAAAAACAAAGTCTAAACAGCTCAACAGAAATGTGTGGACCGGCTAACAAATGCTTCCTTCTTGAGACTGCCAAGTTATGCAGTTCATTAATTAATATGCATAAACGATGGAAAGAACATACTTCTTTTCTAAGTACCAAATTAGGAGCTGTTACCATGATAGCAAGTGTCGGGCCTCAAGTGTGAGGAAATCGTTCTGTCACTCGATGTGTGGGACAATAGAAATAGGAAACCCTTTTTAAGGGCTTGCCTCCAAAGGTTTGGCAAGAACCTCAAATGCGTCCGCGTTCCTTACTGCAGCAATCCTACATCGCAGAATCTCAGAGCTGAATGGGAGGTTCTTCGCAGAGATGGCCAGAAGACACGAAACGATCCAGATGTCCACCAAGATCGGATGAAACACTTTACGGTGCTTCCATGTAATGGGATATCAGCCCCACTAATGACACTGAAGTAAGAAAATCATAGATTGCTATGGAAAATAAACAGACTTTAAACCACACGGTTTGGCGTCTAAACAGAACTGAATTATGTATTTTAATATATATGTAAAAATTTGTTTGCCCGTACACTTACCCATATCTGAACGCGTTCAGTGTATTTTGACCGATAATGATTGTGAATAATTTTCATCTATTCCCTTTTTCCTATATTGCTGTATCTTATCTATAACATTTATAGTATGAAATAAAGCTTTTACCAAAACTCACTGTAGTTAGTACAAGCCTTATGTAGGAAAACAGTAGAAATGTGGTCTTTCTCTCCCAAATGGCCCCGGCTCTGCCTTCCTTCTGGCCAATTCCTTTTGGCCCTCCAGCCACCCGGCCACATGGTGGGTGGCCTTTTGTGCACTTTTCTGATTTCTGCTGGAAGGCTGTCAAGAAAGATTATTTTCCCCCATTTGAAATGTACGAAATCCAGTATTTTCTGTAGGAAAAAAAAAATCTCTGTGGTTGTTTTTTTTATTAGTTTAAATCCTGGCTTGACAAAAGTCTCATTTTCCAGAATCAACAACGAGAAAATGAAACTGCAGTGGGTACTAATCCTGTCCTCTGAAAACTGTGTTTTTAATCTTCCTTTTACTATTTATTTAAAAGAGACCTCAACCTCCTACCATCATCCAGAAGGAAAAATAGAAGAGAAAAGGAGAAGAATCTATTTTTATAACCATTCAGAGCCAAATCCTGAGGAACACCATAACCTCCCAACATCTCATTCAATGTACCTTTGAATTATGTTGATATATTGCACACAAGCTTACACAACATAAAATAATAAAAGGGAGGTTGTGATTCCTTACATTATACGTGAAATCCCTTCAAGATTTTGTTTGTTTCCTTTTTTATTGTTTAAAAATTCACGTTGCCAGACATTAATGGAAAATAGCCTGGTTTTCTTTTTTTCCTTCCAAAAGCAGCATGTCTACGTTTTCTTTTTCATAACAGAAAGGTTGAGCTCAGTTTTCGCTAACAACACACCCCTGCTCTCAAGCCACTTTATGGCCTTTCAAAAACTAAAATATACTTTTTTATTTCTTAAGCGATCAAGAGAGAGGGCTTGCGGAGGCTGGATGTTTTGACTAGGGCATTGTAGAAAATTTTAATGCATGCCATGTTTAAAAATCCATCTGAAATATTGGCCTGGACTCCAGGCAGTCTTCCTCTGGGGCTCACAGATGGGAGCAACGTGGGATCGCCTGGGCACTACTAGTTCCTTGATCTACAAGAAATAATGAATACTTAAAGTCCTATCAGACATTTTAAATCGCAGCATAGGGACGCCTGCGTAGCTCAGCGATTGAGCCTCTGGATTCAGCTCAGGGTGTGACCCCAGGGTCCTGGGATTGAGTCCCTCTGCCTATGTCTCTGCGTCTCTCTGTGTCTCTCATGAATAAATAAATGAAATCTTTTATTTTTTTTTTTAAATCACAGCATATGAGGATCCCTGGGTGGCTCAGCGGTTTAGCGCTGCCTTCAGCCCAGGGCATGACCCCGAAGACCCAGGATCGAGTCCCACATCGAGCTCCCTGCTTGGAGCCTGCTTCTCCCTCTGCCTGTGTCTCTGCCCCTCTCTCTCTCTCTTTGTGTCTCTCATGAATAAATAAATAAATTTTTTTTAATCACAGCATATGAGAGATTTTGAAAATCACAAGTCATGTTCCACCTTGAGTCATCCTATCGATCCATCAAGATAACCATAATAACAATAACAGTAGCTGTCTTTTTGCACATTTCCGTAGAAAGCTCTTCCCAAGTATCTCCTCATTTAAACACTGCAGTGTTTCTGTGGCTCATGGCCTTATGGGGGGCTGTGCAATGGGTGAAATAAATGGCTTAGTCTCTTAGGTGGGACCCGTTCGTTCTATGGGTAGAATAAACCCCAGACTTGCAGAGGCGTAAACCCAATAAGCATAGGTCTCTACTTGCAAGGGTGACAATGGTTCTCAAGAGCTATGGCAGCCATAAGAGGAAAGACTTCAGAGGACAGCAGCAGCACAGAGACCCCGCAGGTCACCCTATGCTGGGTGTTCTCCATCCCCGGCTATTAAAGAATACAGGTTCTCCCCATCTTGCAGCTGCTCCATCCTCTAGAGTCTTAGCATCTCTACATCCATCATTCTAGCTTCTCCAGCTTGACCAGGAAAGGAGACGTATGACATATCATTGGTGAGAATTCATCACATGACCCTATATAGCGGCAAGGGAGCCTGGGACGTGTAGTCAGTGCCTGGGAAACTACGCCTCACCAACATTCTGCAATATGGCAGCGGATGGTTGAGGCTTCAGGGATCACTAGTCACCTTTGTGTCAGGAAAATCACATTTTTATCGACATTCTGGCAGACGAAGGGACTCCGATACTATGCAACTGCGAGTGAACGCAGATCCAGGCCACAGTATGTGCTAGGGCTGCTTTTTAGAAATGTCTTCTATGTACTAAATTGGGAGTGGCACACCAAATAAAACATTACCAAGATTTTTAAGATTCATTTTGGGCGGGGGGTGGGGGTGGTTGAGAAAGTTTACTAAGTTCTGTTTTCTTTACTACGTGTGGCTTGAAATTATCCAGCTCTACGCTTGGAATCCTGTCTGTTCCTTTCTCCATCTCTCACAACATAGTCTCCCAAGACAAAAAGACTCTTTTTTTTTTTTTGGGACAAAAAGACTCTTAAAATAAGAAATAATTGTGAGGATTACATTAAGATGTGTGAAAGGGGCTGGATGCCACTCAGGATTGTGGCATCCTCCTTTATGGGTGGGAGGCTTTTCATAGACAGATAAGGGTCATCTGCTCAAGTGAGGTAGGTCAGCAGGGCAAATGGGTCCTGAAAGGTGCCAGGTATGGATATTTTTATAGTGCGTTGACCACATGCAGCAAGGCCATGGTGCATGGTATGAGATTTATCTAGACATTTTTTTTATATCTAGACATTTTAGATAGTATATTAGGCAGAAAATTTTAAAATTGATTTAATAATCTGCTCAAATATGACTCTTTGAATCTTGGATCCCAACATATTAATATATCTTATATTGATTTGTAAATATTGTATAGTTTTATATATTATATACTTCATGCATCTACCCTCCTCTATCCCCTCTGTTTTTCTGTTTGCATCCCCTCACTGCTTTGCTTTCACATCTCAGTGGGTCTCTGACAATCCAAACTGGGACGGCACTTCCCTTTTACACGATCGAAAGGTGTCATGGAGTTTATAAAACAAAACAAAAAAATGCATATTTTCTTTGAGATGATTTACGCTACCCTAATACGTGGTAGGCACAGCTGCAGGATTTTCTTTTTTTTTTTGAAATAGGACTTTTGACCATTGTGCCACCGTCTATAAACATATGGGATGTTATCTCAGTGGTTTTCCTAACAATCCCATAAAGTGAGTGGTATCCTTGTCCTCTGATAGACAAAGAAACAGAAGGTCACATAGATCACATCTAGGTTCCCACAGCTGTTAAGGGGCAGAACATAAATTCATGCCCACGTCCCATTGATTCAAAGCCGTGTTTGTCTGACTCTATTCTAATAAACCTCGTGGTTGAGCAGAGTCCAACCCAGGACACAGATTGCTTCTGGTTCTGGTTCTTCTACATGGGTCTGGATGGGTAAATCACAGCCTAAGTCTCATGGCGTAGCAGCAGATTGCCATCACTGAGAACTCTTCCTCAGAATTCATGTCTTCCAAGAGCATTTGAGAAGCCTAGATGGGATATAGTGTGCGAACGTGCTTCGCACACCACAGCTAGTTTAAAAGCTCCAGAAATAAAAGCGCTAAGTATGAAGCACATGCAATGGGTAATTCTCTATTCTATGCATAGTGCTTTCTTTTTTTTTTAAAGATTTTATTTACTTCTTCATGAGAGACACAGAGAGAGAGAGAGAGAGAGAGAGAGAGAGAGACGCAGACACCCTGGCAGAGGGAGAAGCAGGCTCCATGCAGGGAGCCCGATGTGGGACTAGATCCCGGATCCCCAGGATCAGGCCCTGGGCTGAAGGCGGTGCTAAACCTTTGAGCCACCCGGGCTGCCCAGTACTTTCTATGTTAACAATGACCCTATAAGGCCGGTGTGCAGTGAGCTTCCTTTATCGCTCAAGGCTGGAAACAGAAGCACAGGAGCTTAAATGACCCATACTGAGGTTCTGAAGTCCATACGGCGAGGCACCCTGCAACCTGGTGGAAATGAGCATGTTAGATGGCCCCATAGAGCATTAAATCATAAAGAAATGCACAATGGGTCATGGTATAGATTTGCCAGATGGCCAGATGTCTTTCTCTACTAACCCCATCGCAGCCTTGACACGGATTATAATCACGGGGCTTCTCCCTCAAAAATTCTGGTTTAATTCTTGAAGATATGGGTTGGCGTATTGGGTTGAATGATGGCCCCAAAAGAGATATGTCCACATCCTGAGCCCTGAAACCTGTGAATGGACCTTATGAGGTAAATAAATTTTGAAGATATAATTAGGTTTTATTTGAGCTCATCCTGGATTATACAAGTGGACCCTAAATCCAATGACAAGTGTCTTTAGAAGAGAGAAGAGGACACACAGACACAGAGGAGGAGCCTTGTGAGGATGGAGGCAGAGATGGGAGGGATGTGGCCACCAGCCCGGGGACGCCTGGGGCCCCAGATGCTGAAATAGGTGGGAAGGACCTTCCCTTGGAGCCTTGGGAGGGAGAGAGCCTGCACCACTAGATCTCAGTCCCGTGTCCAGCCTGGATCTGAAACATCTGGTCTCCAGAACGGGGAGAGAGTAAACTTCAACTCTTTTAAGCACCTCCCACCCCTAATTAGTGGTAATGGGTTACGGGGCCCCAGAAGTGAACACAACAGGACATGAGGAATTTTTAATCTCCCCAGGGGATCGCAACACGAAGCCAAGGAGGAGAACCGCTGGCCTCTTAGGACGTAACGAGGTTCACTCTGTGAGGAAGGCTGAAGGGCCAGACATGCAGGATGGAGGTAAAATGACCTTTGGGTTTTCCCTTCCAGAAATATCAGGTCGTCTGGAGCCCAGAAACTCACCACACTGCCCGCATGCAGCTCAGTCTTACGTGATAAAAGGTGCATTGACAATATCTGGAGCCAACTTTTGATTGTCACACCCGGAGTGTCTGTTGAGTGGACACCAGGGATGCTGCTCAACACCCTGCAGGGCACAGGACGCCCCACCCGAGAGTCCTCAGCCCCAGGCTGTGAAACCCTCTGGCTGACGGTTTGTCTGTGGAGCACGAACTCTTGAGGCAGGATGTGTTTCCTATACATCTGGTTACTCCCTGGGCCCATCCCTGTGTCTGGCACGTAGTAAAAGGCTGTGTGGATATTTGTGAGCAACTGCGTGGATTAATGAGCGAGACGCCCTCTGTGCATCCCACGGGGTCACGAAAAGCCGAGCACTCTGCTTCAGTGACTGCCATTCATTAAAGGTTGGCAGCGCTCTCCCGTCCACGCTGCCTGTCACGTCCTTCCCACATACTTACCTTGAGTTTTGTTTCTCCTCCTTGGGGAAGCATAACAATGACAGTGTCGCACGTTGGAGGCAGGCTAGTACGCGTTCCCCAGATGTGGCTTTCCTAAAGAATATTTCACTATATTTCATTGCTAAGGCACCACGTCCCCATCCTCAGACTGTCCTGCTTCATATTGGAGCTGTCACCCCCTGGGACCGAGGGGTCTCACCCTGCATTCCTGCGAAATACATCATTGGAGCCACTGCCTTTGACTCAGTTTCCCTACCTGCTACACCCTTGCAGGGAACGGAATAATTCTAATGTCGTGGAAAAGAGCAGCTTTTCGAGAATTTCGCTTTCCACGCAAATTCACTTGAAAAGCTCTTGCCCTGGAATGTATCGCTATGATCACTGCCCAGTTCTTTGGAAAATATTATTTTATTATCAAATGTACATTATATTGACCTTAAAAATACAGTAAAGCAGTCATGGGGAGAACATGTCTCTTATTTTCCAGGAGCACACATTGACGGGGGGTTGGGTGGAGGAGACGTTTCCGGGCTTTTCCAGGAGGCTCTGGATCCTTTGTGCAGGGTCATGGCTTAGCTCTCTCCTGCCCTCTCCCCCGACTTCAGCTCTCAAGATAAATCCACAAACAAGGAAATCCAATATCCCCGACTCCCACACCATAGGGTTGCCGGGGAAGGTAATATAATAGCGGTTTCTGAATGTGCTCAAGGAAGTTTGGAGGATTTTTTTTTTTTTTTTTTTTTTTTTTTACAATTGTATTTCCATGCCTGCTCTCATGTATCCAAGTCTTGTAAAGACCAATAATTTATTATTTTTAATGAGACAGAGAGCACTTCTCGCTTTCTGGCCTCATCGTCTGACCGGAAAGAAAATATAAAACGTCTTTATGTGAGACATTATCTAAAAAGTGAGTTCCAGGGAGAAAGTGAGTTCCATTATATAAAAAAAGTGAGTCCCGTATAAAATGGTGGCTGTATTGTATGAAACTTGTACGTTTGCAAAGACATCAGTCAGTGCGGTGGTTCTAAGCCCTTCTAGGGCAAGCTGGAGCTCTAACGTGGCAGGAAGTGAAAGACGGGTAGTCATTCTAGAACATTCTATCGTGTTAAGACTGCAGCAGGTTAACTAAGGGACGCATCTTCAACGGGGTAGCAAGGCACTGGTAATGTCTGCGGTTTATTTTCAGTGAATGCTCCTTAGGTCCGCGACAGACGCCCGGTAAAGCATAGACGTGGCGTCTGCAAGACAGACACCGCCACGAGCGCGTGCCCAGCTCCCGTGAAACGCCAGACAGGAGTGGGCGACATGCTGTAAACATGAACGCAAGTCCCCGGGGAGGCCGAACCGTCCTGCCCGTGTCTGCATGGCTTCCCTTCACGGACAAGCGTAGGTCAAAGTCAACATGAACCTGAAACCCAGCCGGGGGGGTGGGGGGGGCCACCGTGCACCGTGACAGATCAGTCAAGGCCTCTGACTATCCGGCTGCGGCAGCTTTCCTTACAAACGGGGCTTTGTCCTAGCTTCCCGAGCCATGGCCGTGGAGTCCGTGCGCTGCGGGGGGCGTTTTCAGTAGACGTGGATATAAGTAGTCTTTGAGTCGGTGCCGAGGATGTTCTTTGCGGTGCATTTGTAGAAGCCGGCGTCTCTGTGTGTGGCCTGCTGGATGGTCAGCGAGCCCTGCGGGTGAAGGAACCTGTTCCCGTACAGACGGGCCTGCGCCCCGGCCGTCAGGTGTGACTTGTCCGGCAGGTCCCAGGTGATCTCTGCTTTGGGAATGCCCATGGCCATGCAGTTCATCTTGACCGTGTTCCCGGGCCGCGTGTAGATGACGGGCGTTGGCTCGCTGGTGATCCGGGGAGGATAGGCTATCACGATAACTGGGAAGTTCATGACGGAAGGGCCGTACTCGGTGTCCGCCTTGCACACATAGGTCCCCCTGTCAAACACCGAGGCGTCGCGCACCGTGAGGGTCCCGTTTTCCCAGACGGAGAAGCGCCCCCGTGTCTGGGGGCCCTCCAAGAGCATGGTGTTGGGGAGCGTCCAAGACAAGCGAGCCGGCCGGCCCCCCGGAGGGATGCAGTGCAGCTGCAAGGTCTCCCCGTTGATGATGCTCACCAGGTTGTGATACTGGTTGCTCGTCTCGGGTTTCAGCCCTACCTTCAGAGACACCAGCCTCTCCGTGTAGCCGGCCGAGTTCCGGGCCACGCAACGGTAAGCCCCGGCGTCCACGGAGGAGAGGCTGCTGATGTGCAGCATGCCGTCCCCCTTATGGTAGAACCTCTGCAGCTGCTGGCCACTCTGGAGCTCCGTCCCGTTGGGGAGCACCCAGAGCAGGGTGGGCGTCGGGGTCCCCGCGGCCGAGCAGTTGAGGCTGATGGTGTGGCCGGCCATGGCAGTGATCTTCTCGCTGACCGGGTCGTGGAAGATGGGCTTCTCCACAGGCTCCAAGACAGTGAGCTGCACGATGAGCCTGGCCTCCCCGCCCTCGTTGCGGCCGATGCACGCCAGCTGCACGGAGTCGCTCTTCCTGAGACTCCGAATGTCCAGCGTGCCGTTGCGGTGGATGGTGATCCGGTTCCCGTAGTACGGGGCCGGGAGAACCACGCCCTCGGGAAAGGCCCACAAGACTCTCGGCGTGGGGATGCCTTCCGCGTGGCAGTCAATGAGTTTGCGACTCCCGCCTGCAGCGATCTCCCGCACGGTGGTGATGGCGTTGGGGTTCCCGTTGATGGTGGGCGACCGGACGTTGACGTGAATCCAGACCGTCTTCCTGTCTTCCCCGGCGCTGTTCCTGACCACACAGGTGTAGTTGCCACTGTCTGAGCGCTGGGCTTTCTGAATGAGGAGAGTGCCATCCTGATATATCTGGTACTTCTCGGAGGAGGCCGGGATCAGCCGGTTGGTTGGAGAAAGCCACGTCACCCTGGGTGTGGGCTCCCCTTTGGCTTCGCACGCGACGGTGACCACGTCACCGTAGGGGACCTGCACCACGGAGTACGTCTTGTTCCGGATGGCGGCGGGCTCAGACACCACCTTGACCCGCACCCTCATCTCATCCTTGCCAACCTGGTTTTCGGCAAAGCAGGTATAATCCCCTTCCTCGCGCATGCCCACCTCGTTGAAGTAGAGGGTCCCGTTGTTGAAAACCACGTAGCGCTTGGTCCGGCCACCGCCATCGTCGGACTGCATGAAGGAGTTGACCAGGCTGCCATCTGGGAGGCTCCAGGAGATCTCAGGGTTGGGAAGCCCGGTGGCCACACAGTCCACTTTCAGGTCACCCCCGTAGAAGACCTTGTGGTCATTCTCCTCCTTGTGCTCGATCTTGGCCGGTTTCATGACCACATTCACCTTGAGCATGACAAAGTCATCACCAACCTTATTCCGGGCAACGCACAGGTAATCCCCCGCATCTTTGTCTGTGACGGATTTCACCACCAGGGTCCCGTTGGCAAACACCTTGATTCTGGTGTCAAAGCTGACCGGGAGAAAAAAAGAAAAGGAAAGGAAAGAAGAAGGATGTCAGTGTCCCATATGCTCTGTCCTGGCTTTAGGTCACCAGCATGAAATGAAAACATGTGCTTCTGGGAAGTATCTGGGCACATGGCTGCTACTTACCGCAAAATGTCACGCGGCTTTTGCAGCCTGGAGGGGACTGCGTTCACAGGCGGAAATGATTGATCTACCTCAAATAAGAACTCTGACTCGGTAGAGTCTGACCTTTGGCTGGCCTGGCCACTGATTCAAGGAAGTGAAAGGCAGTCAAAGACTTCCACCCTGTCCCCATGGGTGTTATGCGCATCACGCATTCGCGTGGCAGTCAGGGCACAGCGTCTGGTTATGATAAAATCCGGTAAAATGCGACAGCCGTGGAGAGAATGAACCTGAGTGAACTCTGTGAAGAGGTGCAGTTCTTCCTGAATAAAATGTTCCAGACACAATGATTACCCTTGACAATCCTGTATTATATCATATCCCGTTACGAGGCAAGAGGCTGCCAAAGGGCTACTCCATGCACCGTGTAATTGGGGTTATTCCTGGCTATTCCTGGACTTTTAATGGTAACATTGGGCTCGTCAGAACATGGCAACATCAATGTGACGTCTTCTTCCCTAGACCCTGAACCTAAAGCTGGATGACATTCCCCAGCTAGCTCCATAAGCCGGCATTTGCATTCCCCCGTGTGAAATGATAACGCTGGACCTAGGCCCACACACCTCTGGGTTAATAGTTCAAAAGCTTTTCAAAACTCATGTTTTGAACGAGAGGTGCAAACACTTGAGACATTCTTCCTTTAAGAGCGTCCAGATTGAAAAAATCTCAGTTACACATAATTTGTAATGGTGGCATTGGGGGAAGGTGAGGGTGACATTTGAATCCGTAAATATTTCCTAAACATTGCATTATTTGGACAGCGTGTGTGGAACTGTATTGTAGAGCTACCAAAAAAAAAAAAAAAAAGTCTGCCTATGGTTGAGTCAACTTGATTATTGGGAATAAAATACAACTACTAACAATGACCAAATAAAGTGTTTTGTTGGCTGCGAGTGTGAATGAGGCCAACATAAATCAGTAGGAGGGGAGCAGACAAAGAAATTTCAATGTGTCGTGGAGTTTAGAAACTAAAACTCTGTACAGTAGCTCATTTTTGCCAGCATTTGGGAACTGGGAAGCGGTGACTGGTAGCCTTGGTCGTAATCACGACCCACGGAGTGACTGAGAAACATATACATGCCTACCCATCCCTGGGGATCAGGCTTCAAGAAAAGCTCTGATATCTGTATTTTTAAATAGTCCCAATGTGTAGGCAAGGCATAGAGCCCGCTCTTTTATAAAACTCACATGGGTTGTTTAATCACACTTTCCTAAGAATGTAATTAGTACAAAATTTAGTGAGAAGGAAGCCGCAGAGACAGCGGTTTGTGATTTATGGGGAGATACTAGTAGAACGGCTCGCATTCGTAGCAGGATCACATTCTTTTGCTGCCGTTCATTCAGGGCTGCCTGAGTCATGCCAGAAATTGCTGAAAACAGTTCTTCTGCACATGGCAGTGCATCTGCTGGGCTGGGAGATAGTCCAGGGAAAACTGCATACGTGGTATTGCGGATGGAGGGTGCAAGGTTCACGAGGCACCACCCAACTGTCTAAAGTTAACACTCAGCCTGTGAGAAAGCGCGTTTGCCTTCTTCCTGCATTGGAAAGACACGAGGGAGGCCAGGCGCAGCTGCACAGAGCCCCCGAGTGTTGGCTCCCCTCCTCATATCCTGGGGCGGGGGGGGGGTGCGATGTCCACAAGCATTCCTGCCTGAGCTGGCGGGCTGTGGAGGCTAAAAATGCACCATAAGCCAGAGTCTCTCCATCACGGCACTAGTGATGCTTCCTTCATTTCATTTTGCCAACCACGGTCTCTGCTCTGTATCTTGAGATGCGTACTGAGGACATTGGCTCTTTTGGATCTAGCCGATGGTTTCCCAGCCTGGGCACTGCTGACATCTGGGGTTTGATGACTCTCTGGGGTGGGGTGTCTTGGGCACCACAGGGTGCTGAGTAGCATCTCTGGTCTCTGCCTACCAGATGCCACAGGAAGCCTCCACCCATTCTAGTGTGACAACCAAAAATGTCTCCAGTCATTGATGGGCGTTCCCTGGCGCCTCGATCTGTCTAGTTGCAAACTACTGCAATAGATGGATACGTACATACATGTCTGATGGATCGATGGATAGATGGATAGATGGACATAGGTGATAGATGATAGATAGATAGATGATAGGTAGATACGTATGATGGATGAACACATAGATGCAATGGATGGATTCATGCATAGATAGTTGATGGATGGAGATAGATATGATGGGTTGATAGATATGATGGATGGATAGATATGACAGATGGGTAAATTATATGATGGATAGATGGATACATAGATACAATGGATGGATGGATAGAGATATATATGATGGATGAATCGATAAATAGATGTGATAGATGGATGGCTACATAGATAACATGGATAAACATATAGGATGGATGGAGGGATACCTAGATACCATGGATGGATGGATAGGCATAGATAGATAGATAGGTAGATAGATAGATAGATAGATAGATGATAGGTAGATAGATATGATGGATGAATACATAGATGCAATGGATGGATGGATACATAGATAGTTGATGGGTGTAGATAGATAAATAGACATGATGGGTGGATAGATATGATGGATGAATAGATATGACAGATGGGTAAATTATATGACGGATAGATGGATACATAGATACGATGGATGGATGGCTAGATAGAGATAGATATGATGGATGATTGGATAAATAGATGCGATAGATGGTGGCTACATAGATAGGATGGATAGATAGATAGATAGGATGGAGGGGTGCCTAGATACCATGGATGGATGGATAGGCATACATAGATAGATAGATAGATAGATAGATAGATAGATAGATATGATGGATGGATAGATATGATGGATGGATAGATATGGTGGATGGATAGAGGTACAACAGATGGATTGGTAAATTGATATGATGGATGGATGATATGATGGATGGACAGATAGACATGATGGATGGATGCATGGAGGGATGGATGAATGAATGCATAGATATAATGGATGGGTAGATAGAGATAGATATGGATGAATGGATAAATAGATATGATAGATGGATGGCTACATAGATAGGATGCATAGATAGAGAAGATGGATGGAGGGATACTTAGATACCATGGATGGATGGATAGACATAGATAGATAGATATGATGGATGGATACATAGATTGGATGGATGGATGGATGGATGAATAGACAGAGATAAGTATGATGGATGGATAGATACATAGATAGGATGGACAGACAGACATGACGGATATACAGAAACGATGGATGGATGGATAGACAGATGATGGTTCAGTTGTCTTTCATACAAGGTCAGAGCGTCTCAGCCTGGGCACTGCTGACATCCGGGGTGGCTGACCCTCTGCTGCGGAGGGTCCTGGGCACTGCACAGCTTTAAGCAGCGTCCCTGGTCTCCACTCACTGGATGCCAGTGACACCCCCATTTCCTGAGTCATGTCACCCAAAAATGCCCCCAAGCATTGCCCGACGGTTGCAAACCAGTGCTGTATGTTCACACATGTGGGACCTGAAGACGCTGGATGAGAAGGGGACTTTCTTTGCAGCCAAAAAAGTAAAGTGTTAGAATTCTAGGTGTGCCAACCTGGTGCCGTATTCATGCCTCAAATGTTTTTTGTGTTCACACCGTTCAGCTTCTATGCGTTTTGTCGAAATCATACAACACACATAGAAGGTAACATAAGTGTTGTATCTAATATTATCGCTTAACACAGGGATAAAATATAACCATTAAAAGGTTTTTGGTTCATTTTTTTTTCCCCTTTGGAGGGGAAGGGGTAGGAAAGGAGAAGGAGAAAGTCCAGATGTTTCTTCTCCGTCTTGGTTTCTAAAGGCAAGATCGCATTGGGTGGAAAAGAAATGCCCCTTCCGCGCGGGGCGGCACACACAGGGAGTCAGGTCTGCTCATGTCCATCCCGGATGCAGAGTCATTCCCTTCTGTGCCCGGCCCCATGGAGAGGGCTCCCAGCATAGCCCAGGACTCGGTCCCCAGAGCCCAAAGGGGACGTAGGCGCAGGAGCGCAGTGATAGACGGTGAAGCCAGAGTAGACACCTACCTGAAGAGCGAGTCCATCATGCGCTTGGACGGCAGCCGCCAGAGGATGCGCGGCCAGGGGTCCCCTGAGGCGCTGCAGTCCAGGCGCAGGGTGGCCCCATAGCGCACGTCCGTCCTCTGCGGGGAGGTGCCCGTGATGCGCGCATTGGCCGCCGCCCGCTGCACGGTCAGCTGCACGGTCCTGCGCGCCGAGCCCACCAGGTTGGCGGCCACACATTCGTAGCGGCCGCTGTCCTTGGGTGCCAGGTTGCGGATGTAGAGCGTGCCGTTGGGGAAGACGAACAAGTTCCCGTTGATGAACTGCGACGGCCGGATCTGGGTCCCATCCCACAGCACCCAGCGCACGCTGGGCAGGGGTGCGGCCTTGGCGGTGCAGTGGATGTGGATGCTGAGCCCCGGGGGCAGCGAGATGTTCTCCAGCTTCTCCTGGTGGATGACGGGCGGCAGGGCCGCCACGTGGAGGCGGATGGCCAGGCTGTCGGCGCCCGCCGCGTTGCTGGCCACGCACTTGTAGACTCCTCTGTCCGAGAAGGAGGCGTCTTTGATGGACAGGGTCCGGTTTTCGTGCAGCGTGACCCTGCCCTCCACGGGGGACACCGTCTGCCACACCCTCCGGTCGGGGAAAATCCAGGAGATTTGCGGGGCTGGCGTTCCCTTGGCCAGACACTCCATGGCGATCGTGTCTCCCAGGTACACCGTGACGTCCTGGTAGTGGGAGGCTAGGATTTGGGGCTGCTGGACCGTCACGGACAGCAGGACCACCATCCTGTCCACCCCGTGCAGGTTTTTGGCGGTGCACATGTACTGGCCCCGGTCCTGCACCTGTACCTTTCGGATGACAAACGTGCCATTCTTCAGGACCTCGAACCGTTGTACTCTGGTGTTCGGGGTCATGAGAGCACCTGGCAATCAGAACAGATACGGTCAGCCTCCACACAAACACACCGTCTCCGTCTAAACCAATAAGGGGGATTATTAGTTGGTTAGCCGAATTCTTCCCTTTAGGTCCCAAGCAACAGAAGACCAGACCGCACGTCAGATATGGAGAAAATAGAACACCCTGTTTCACCGTTTTTGACTCTTACCCCAATTCCAGAATCAAGGCATATGCGGCCCCCAAGCAAAGGGCAGCCAGCCAGCACGGGGCTCGTAGAACGTTCTGGAAGCGGCCGTGAGACCCAGGTCGTGCCCAGGGGGCCTCCCTGTCACTTGAGCTCCTACAGACGCAGGCTTGCTTCATGCACAGAGACGCTGAGCTCCTCAAGTCCCCAGACGTGCCACCACCATCTGCCTGCACCAGGGCCACACTCCTGAGCCACAGAGGGCGGGTCACTACTACTACTACGCGCTGCTACAATCGGGGACACGTGTCTCTCTCCCTCCCCCACCGCAGACCCCCTACGTTTTATGTCACATCCTCTTGGGGCTGGGCCACCGTGAGGATCTGCATTAACCACGTGCGCCTGATGCTTTGGCATCCGGGTCGTGCTGACCCTGCTGGGAGGAAGGCCCCTTCCAAGGCCTAGCCAGTCCCTAAAATTAGCAGACAATTCACCTTTTAAGTGCAAAGCAAGCAATTCAGAGCCCACAGGGCCACTTTCTTTTCTCACATGCCCAGGCCACCACTCACCTGCCTCGGTCACAGGGCAGGTACCAGACAAGTAGGGAACCCTTGTGCGCCAGAACCCACGGAAATAATTATTCAAGCCAGCCAGCCCTAAGCCCGCTCACCCTGCCTCGCCTGTTTCTTCTTTCAGAAACCACAACAAAGGCCCTTGTGCACATTCTCCCCTCTCCCTCTGCCTGCCGACAGACGCCGGTCCTTCCCTGTGTGGTCCCCTCCTCGCGGAGACTGAATAATAAATGGTTCTTCAGTGGCAGGCATTTCCTGATGTGCTGGCTCACCATTTTCTGAATAACAAATCCCATATTTAAAAACTGGAAAGCCCTGGAAAGCCCTGAGTTATGGCATTCTCTTCGTCTCCCACACAGCTGGGCTCCTGGGCCCTGCTTCCACCACCGGCTATTCCGTTAGTTCTGACAAGCTCCGGCAGGAGACGCCGATTCGTGGGGATGTGCAAAAAATGCACGCGTACGTCGAGTGACGGGGCATGGCCCTGGGGTGCTCTGGGATCACACAAAGTAGGGGAGAGCCTACGGGTTAATACAAATGGGATTTCCCAGTAGAGAAACCAAGGCACGACCCTGTTAGCATGAAAGCCGCACGGCGTTCCCCATTCGCTACTTTGAGCAAAATTCCTTATTAAATCATTACGAAAACATATGACATCAATGTTGAGCCGATCAAAGAAGTCTGTAATCCCCCTGCGCCCAGAGCCTCTGCTGAACTTTGGAGCATTTCCAACGCTGGTGAGATAAACCTAAGAAATGCACTGTTCCCTCAAGTGCTATTAGCATAAATCATTCCTCTGTCATCAAAATGGAGAAGAAGAAGAAAAAAAACCCTCTGATCAGACTCCAGGCCTGAAGGATGTGGCCGTGTTGAGAGAGAAAGAAAGGGAAAGGGGGCGAGGTAGGTCTTTCATGCTCAGATGGCCCTTTCCTGTCACCTGGCGATTGTTTTGCGGCTCAAAGCCGATGGTCAATTTTTTACACAACCAGGTGCCCTTTGGGGCATCCCAGAGTTCCAAGTCTAGACCGTTGTCATAGGCTGAGTTGGGTCCTCCCCCCAGAATCGTTGAAGTCCCATCTCCTGGGATCTCAGAACATGACTATTTGGAGGTGGGGGGGGGATCTTTTAAGAGATCATGAAATTAAAATGAGATCACTGGGGTGCCCTATAGTCCAAGGGGACTAGTGTCCATATAGGAAGAGGGGATGGAGACAGACACGCACAAAGGGACAATCACGTGAGGACACAAAGAGAGAGGCCCAGGAGAGAGGCCTCGGGGGGATTCAGCCTTGGCCCCACCGGGATCTCAGACTCCAAGCCTCCAGGACCAGGAGAGAGTGTAGGTCTGTCTCCGAGGCCGCCAGCCTGTGGTCCTTTGTGAGGGCAACCCCAGCAAATGAACCCGACCACGTCTCTAGGTGCCACTCAAAGCAATGTCTGATGAGCCCAGAAGCAGCCGCATTCACGTGCAGCAGCCAGTGGAAGGCCAAGAGGAGGACTCCACCACTCCTCCTACCCGCCCCACATGGGCGACCTTTGTGCTGGGCTCCTCTGGGAAGACACAAGAGGGGCTCCTTTGTGAGATATTCCTGGCCTAGGTCATTCCCTGTCCAAACCACCTAAGACATGCCGTCATGGTCCCAATGAAATCTCACATAGCTCACGTAGGAGCTCTGGTTCCCTACTTCCTGTCCCCCGATGGGTCCAGGCTCTCAGATGTCCCCTCCCCTCCCACCCATCTGTCCACAGGCCAGACTGTAGTTTTGCCTGAGGTCACAGCCTCAAGGACCCTCCCTCTACACAAGCCCCGTTAGAACGCAGACATGTAAATGCCTCACCTGTAGAAACCTTTGTCCAGGTAATGAAAGGCGTGGGTTTCCCCGTTGCCTCACATGGGAACACGGCGTCTGTCTCCGCGGTGACAGACACGCTCTGGGGAGATTTGGTGATAATCTGGGGCTTTTCCCCAACCGTCCAGAACTTGGAGGCAGGGGGCCCTCCAGCAGAGAAGAGCTTTGAGCTGCTCTGATGGAAGCTTCTGGAAGGCTGGCCAGACGATGCCACGAAGGGGATGGAGCTCCGGGTGGAGTAGACGACAGGGGCGTTCTGGGAGTTTGTGGAGGGTGGCCCCGTGGCCCGGGGAGGGTGCAACAATGGAGGAGCGGGGGGACCAAAGTCCACGTGGATGATGCTCTGAGAATGTATCCTATTGTACGGACCCGGGTTGACTTTTCTCTCTCTTATCACGGGGGCAGGAGACGTGGGCATTTGGGGCTTCGGAGTAACTCCCAACTGGGGGAAAGACAGAGTCCTGTTGAAAAAGAAAGGGAATCTTGCACTGGGGTGATGGGGGACTCTTGAACTCGGAAGCTTGCCAATAGGGTCTCTGAGATCCGGGATGTTGTTATTTCCAAATACTTTGGAGTTGGCGTTGAATCGGTCCGGCCCTTGGTCAGTAAACTTCGTGGGGACGCCAGGTTTGGGCTTAGGTGCCGGAACAACGGGAGTCGTCGTACTTGGTGGTCTTGGCGTCGTTGAGTGCTTCTTCTCTGGCAAGATCCTTGAGGGATAGGCCGTTATTTCTGGTTTGTTGGTCCAGTGACGAGGGGGATGGAAAGTCACCACGTATCTAAAGGAGCCTTCCGTGGCCGTGTGGGGTGGCCTCGCCGTCCCTCTCGGCGGGATCGGTTTGGCAGGAATCCCGGCTGGCTGGTGGAAGACTGGGGCTCTCCCGCCCTGGTGCTTACCATCGGGCCCACGTGGAAGACTGTTTTGGGTCTTTCCGTCAAATGCTTCCTTTTCCAATCCATGCTTTGGAGCGGAGTGAACTTTATCCTGGTTGGAAGAAGGGGTGGATAATTCATTCGGCGTCAGTACGTGCCGCGTTCCCTCACTATTCACTGGGGGTGCCTTGGCCTCTGGGATCCCCACGTAGTTCAAGAGAACATTTTCCCTGGAATCCGTCGATGTTGGAAGTGTCTTTGAAGTAAGAGGTGTGGGCTCCGTGAAGGCCTGAACCGAGGACACAAGAGTGGTGGCCGGGGATGGGGATGCCGGCTCCGCTATGGGAGCAGGAGGTCTAACTTCAGCTGGAGTGGTTGCGTGATGATCTTGAGCACGGACGGGGGTTTCTGACTCCGTTGAAGACGGCTCGACTCGTAGGCTCGACACAGTGGTTGAAGCAACCACTTCTTCTCGTTGAAACAGTGTAGAGGCTGCAACCGGTGGTGGAAACTGGGAGGGAACACCCACATCCTCCAACTGTTTAGGAAAGGGTGAGTCCGTAAGGGTTTCCACAGAGCTGGGAACAGGCGTGTCCGTCTGCAGCCTCCCAGGCTGGGCTGTGCTTGGGGGATTCCAGCGTGAGGTCTCTGGAAAGCCGGATGGAGCCAATTCCCCCTGACGTTCTCCCACAGTGGCCACCTCAGAGCCAGAAGGTGATGCAACACTCGTGAAGGAGTCGTCAGGGCCCGAGCTGTTGGTTTTAAGGCCATTTAAGGTGATTGCGACACCGTAATCCATTTCTCTTCCTTCCGATACAGGCGTATAGGTGACTGCAGTTGTCTCTTGGAATTGATTGGGTGGTGAGAGTCTTTCCGTGGCAGTTGTCGCAGAATCTTTCGCTGTAGCCGTCCCGCGTGGGTCCCCGGTTGTCAGGGAAATGGTCGTAGATAAGAGTACAGCTTCCAAAGTGGCAACGACATGATTATGTTTATTTTCCGGGGAAGGGCCGGGCGAGGACACAGAGGCTGGAAGGCTCCCCGTAGAAGTGGAGTAGCGGTGTTTATTCGGCCTCTTCCCGTGTTTCCTTCGTGAGGTTCCCCTGGATATGGGTTCGGCCTGCTTCTCTGTCTCCGGCTGCTTGGCGACACCAACTGTGCCGTCAACCCGAGATGTTGGGGCCGGTGTGCTCCCCACGTGGCCTGGAGCCTTTGTTTCGGGTACTCGAGTAGGTCGAGTAGAGAAAGCCTCCATTGTTGGGGCAAAAGTCGTGGGCACATGGGTTTGCTTCTGGCGGTTCCGGAATCTCTGAGGGCGTAATCTCCTCCTCCCGTTGGGTCTCTTTCGTGAAGGGTGAGTGGTCAGCCCCGGAGACGACGTGGTCTTTTCCGCCGGCATCACTGTTGCTACTGCGGGGGCGTCTCTGTCTAGGAGAGCTCCCAGCGTGGTTCCCCTGGAAGATGTAAAGAGAGTGATGCCATCCACTCCTGGGGTAGAGTCAAGCCGAGTGGTCGATTCGACTCGTTTTCCCATTCCTTCAGGACTCCTGGAGTCTGTTGGGTCTCTCTCTGGCATATCTTCTTCCCCGAGTGTCTTCTCAGAAGTGTCCTCTGGACCCTTTTCCACCCGCGGGTTGTCTTGAGTGCTTAAAGCACCTTTCCCAAGCCGGGTGTCATCTGTTTGTCCCCGTGGATGTCCTCGTGACGGGGCATCTGGCTCCCCTAACGTGAGCCCTGCTGATGGTTGGGATGTCCTGGAGTCAACACCCCACAAAGTGGTAGTCGGTGTAAAGTGAGTGGAGGTGACCTCTTTCATGTTCTCTTCATCTGGTTGTGGGTTGGCCTCCAAATCTGGCTGAACATATGGTACGGTCTCAGACTCAGCCAAGGAGATGGCACCCAGTGGGGCCTCATACTCGCTTGACGTGGGCTCCGCCATGGATCCAGCATCTACTGCAGGCCAGCCCTCTGTGGCTGTGCTTTCACCGGCCTGCTCTTCGTAGACCATGTCCAGGGGCTGCGCAGTAGGAGAGGATTCAAGAGGCGTGGCCCTCAGGGTGGTGGCTGTAGCCCACGGTGGCCCAGCCTCAGTGGGAGTTGTATCCTCGCTCTTAGAAAAGTCGTGGTCAATGAATTCTTCCAGATGTGTGCTTGTCACTCGGGGTTCAGCAAGAATCACTCCACCGTGCCCACTTTCTGGTCCTGACCTGGTTGAGGACACGGTGCTGGAGCCCTGGTCTTCCTCACCAAACAGAGATGCATCTGCTGAGGTTTCTTCGACACTGATTGTGGTCCGTGCGGGTGATACTGAGGGAGGCGGAACGGCAGGCAGAAGAGGTGTCACTTCTGGATTCACGGATGGAGGAGTGGTGGTTTTGACCACCTGGGCTATTTCAGTTCCCTTGGGAAGGTTCTTCCCACGTACTCTGGCCAAAATATCTGCCCAATGCTCTGGATTAATCTGTTTGTTTGCCATATTTATCCTCCGCCTGGACTCAAACACTCTGCGACCTTCCGCGATATTCGTCTCTGGTTCTTTTTCAGAATTCTTCCACGGTTTGAGTTTTCTTCGCCCTTTCTTGGTCTTCTTACCTCCGGTGACGGCATCGTCTTTTGTCTTGATGAGTAGCTCCTGGTCCTTTGTGTGGAGCTCTCTCCTTGGAGCGTTCTCTTCATCTCCTATGCCTGAACCGCCTTCGTCCTCCACGACGTCTCCCGGCACCCTGGGAAGAGTCTTCCCACCCGGGCGTCTGCCCTTTTTGGATGACCGGCTGGATCCTTTCTTATTCACCGTGAGCCCCACAGTAAAATGATCCGCCCCTTGCTGGTTGACAGCCACGCACCTGTAGAAACCGCCATCACTGACTTGGACCTTTGGGATGGAAAGAGTTCCATTTGCCAACATGTAGGCATGTGACGTGTTAGCCAGATTATTAATTATCCTTCTGTTTGGAAGAACCCAGCTGAGCTGGGCCTCGGGTATAGCCAGCGCACTGCAAGGCAACATCACTGGCTCCCCTGGGTTCTTCTGAATTGTCATTGTATGACTATCAGATGGCTGAGTGGCAGGTGGTTGCACAAGGACCCTGTACACCATCCGGTCCATTTCATCCCTCACCTGAGCAATGCACTGGTACAAACCCGAGTCCGACTGCTCCGTTGATTTGATCCTCAGCCAGCCGCTGGTGAGGATGGAGAACCTGCCATCCTGGTCCTCCAAGGGCGCTTTCAGCACAGACCCATCCGGGAGCACCCAGAAGATGGATGGACTTTCAGAGGCCTTCACGTTGCAGCTCAGCTGGCACGGGCTCCCTTCCAAGACAGTCTGAGCTCTCTGCACTGCTCTGCTGGGCTCGATCATCACCCAGCTTCTGCTCCGAGACTGTGCTGCCTCTTTGGCGGGCATCGTTAATGAATGGTGGGAATAATAGGAGAGCAGCACCTTTTTGGCCGTACTCTGACGTCGGTTGAGTTGGATGTCTATGGACGGCTGCATGACCCACTCTGGTTCTGCGAGAACGTGGGCTCTGACGCCCGTGTAGTAAAGGGCGTCCTCATCGGCGTCTTGCCTGTACTGGTAGGTGACCTTGGGGTCTTTGCTGAGCGTAAGTTCTTGGTTCAGCTTCACAGGGACCTCACTGTAATACGCGATCAGTTTCCACAGCTTCTCGTAGTTTTCCCGTGTCATCGGACACTCGAAGTCCAGGGCAACCGTTGCATTTATATCAATCTCTTGAGGGTCCGTCTGGTTCAAGTGAATTTTGTACACATCCATGGGCTTCTTGATGTCACAGACCAAGTTCACCGTGTTCCCGTGCTCGTCGGTCATATTCAAAGAGATGTTCCACGGGGGGAATTGGAACCCCTCCAGGGAGAGCTGGCCCTCACTATCCTCTTCTTGTCCCTGCTCCTCCTCGCTGCTGCTGCTCCGGTTCTGTCTCAGGGGAGACTCGATGGAAGGCTTCAGGCAGGTGATGTCCTTCAGCTTGTGAATCTCTTGTTTGTGCAATTTTTGGGGAGCAGAGCACATGGCGCATAACTGGCCACCTTCGTAGGCTTTGTCCTTCTTACACTTCAGAGTCCCTAAAACAGGCAAGCAAACAAACATGCGATGAGTTAACGAACCTAAGAACGGCCTGCCTTGCACACGGCCAGAGGAGACAGGCTTTGTGTGCATCTTTATCACGTCGGCTCGTGGCCATAATGATTTCAGGCTTCTCTCATTGCTGTGACTTCACCAATGACCTTAAATCAATTCAGCACAGACTGTGGAAAGGCACCGCCGCTGTAGAACTACTTGACCATGGATAACAAAAAACTACCTTCAAAAGTATTTTTAAGTCTTACTCTGAAACAACTCTCTTCTCACACATTATACAACTTACCTTCTCCAAAGGTCCAGGAGAATCTGGACAAAGAAATGCAACCCAGGAAATCAGTTCCAGGTTGAAGGACCCACTTTTGCCTTACGTCGTATCTCCCTTTTATAATGGTTTCTGTCGCTATAATCTTTCATTTCGGGCAGCGTCTACATTTTGGATTCACGGTCTCCTCTTGGCTTCCTGGACATCAAGTCTTCCAGAATGTTCTCCTAATCTGGACACTGCTCTGCCTCTTTCTCTGTTTTGTCTTTCTCTGCTCACCGACTCATTAGTGATGGAGTGTGGCCCCCTTCCATCTCGCTCTGCCCCGTCATCCATGGCCTCACCCACATGTAGGTTTCCAACACCATCCATTATCTGGTGATGGCTGCCTTATGTGCTTCTCCAGTCAACACACATTTTATGAACTCCACGCCCAGTTTTCTGCTTGATGTGTCTGTTTCCAAACCATAAAGTCTCCTCTCATTGATACTTACAAGACCAAATTATGTTTTCTCTCTGCTCCAGACCTAGATGCCTTTTCCATAGCAGTAGATGGTGCCACGCTATCTCAAGCTGGGGAAAGGAGAAGACTACAGCCCTCTGGATATCTGCCCTCTTCTTTCCATCCCTACTGGGAATGAACCAGTGAAAGGGCCATCACCTACGAGTTGAATGTGGGACATGAGTTGTGTGTGCAGGAAGTTGTGTGTAGATGAGTACAGGCCAAGGTGCTAAGTAGAAATTGAGGACAGCAAGATCTCTCAAGGAAGGTGATTTTTAAAATATTTTTAAAGATTTTATTTATTTATTTGAGAGAGAGAGCACAAGTTGCAGATGGGCAAGTTGACTCCCTGCCAAGTGGGCAGCCCGAGATCATGACCTGAGATGAAGTCAGATGCTTTACCAACGGAGCCATCCAGACACTAAGGGGGAGGGCCCACATGTGGCAGAGGGTGGGCAGTAGGTGGGAGCACGGTTGTGTAGGAAGTCCTAGTAAGAACTGTGCGTTCCATCCCAAGAGCAATGGGAAACCAGTGGACAGTTATGCAGGGGTGCCGCAGGGCCACATGCTCCCTCTGAAAATTTGTTCTGACAACTGCTCTGTGTGGAGACGACTGAAGGAGGCGTGACCAAGGCTGCAAAGACCTGCCCAGAATGCCCAGAACACCTGATTCTCCACCCAGAATGAGAAGGAGCTCCACCCAGGCTGGAGGCTATGAGGATGGACGTGAGCCAACAGAACGGGATATGGTAAACCCAATGGGATCGAGGTTGGGGTTCAAGGTGTGGCTCGAGGAAGAGGGTAAAAGAAAGACAAAAAAAATAAAACCTTCCTTATTTAGAGTCAAAATCTACTGTCTTGCAACTTCTACACATCACTCCTGTTTTTTTTTTTTTGTTCTCTGAATCACTGCAGAACATCCCTCTCCCCCATTCTTGAGAGAATAATGTCATAGCCACTGCTAGCCTTCTCTTTTCTAAGCATTCCTGAACTCCTCTCCATAGGACAGAAAATCCTCCACGTAACCCAAAGCTGCCTGTAATACTCCAGATATTCAATGTAAGACAATCATAGTCAACTGTATGTAACTGATTAAAGGATCACCGCTTTACACTTCACTGAAGGATCCATCTATGATGGAACAGAGACGTCTTAACATCTAAGTTGCACACTTTGCACAGGTGTTTCCCACCCTACTGATTTGACAAGAGAAAGTCTCGTCTCAACACCAGAGAACGTAACCTTTCCAGAAGGGTAAGGAATGTGCCGCTCTGAGCCACCTTCCT
Organism: Canis lupus baileyi; assembly: GCF_048164855.1. Taxonomy (NCBI): domain Eukaryota; kingdom Metazoa; phylum Chordata; class Mammalia; order Carnivora; family Canidae; genus Canis; species Canis lupus. The sequence continues at coordinate 1,688,708 of NC_132877.1, forward strand.
TCCCTCTGCTCTCCTCTTACCTTTGGATTTGGCATCCCATTCCAGAAACCACTTCATCTCACAGTCACACGACCATGGATTCCCATGCAGGTAAAGATTCTCCAGAAGCGGCATGTTCTGAAGCATCCCCGTGGGAAGGGTCCTGATCATGTTGTCTGCGAGGTAGAGGTGTCTTATGGTAGAGAGCCTGAAATAATCCAGAAACGTGAACGTGGAGAACGTGCCGGGGTGGAGCTGGTGCAGCAGGTTTCCCTCTAAGTGGAGTAGCCTTAGGGATGTTAAGCCTTTGAAAGCTTGTGGGTGGATAAATTCGATCTTGTTATGGTCCATATGCAGCCTCATTAAGCTCCAGAGCCCCTGCAGGGTCTGTCCCGTGATTACCCGCAGTTTATTGTAGCTGATCTTGAAAACCTAGAAAGACAGGGGATGGAGCAGAAAGTCCTGTGAGTAATTTAGAAAGCCACAAACAGACACAGAAACTAGAACAAAGGGCAGGGAAATAAGGACATTAAGCCGGTTTTTAACCTAAAAAAAAAATGGCGATTTTATTAATCGTTAGGGAGCATTGTATCACTTCCCACTATTCATTAATGATCGTACAGGCCGCAATTACCGATGCTCGTAAAAGCACAGGGTTTACCTGGAGGGAGCTGAGGTCTCTTAAAGCCCCGTCGGGGATGCTGGGGATGTCGTTGCCATGAATCATAAGTAGCTCCAACTTGGTCAGTCCCGCAAACGAGGTTTCTGACAAAGCCTGTATACTATTAAATCTAAAAAAAAAAAAAAAAAAAAAAAAGAATAAGAAACAGTGAATGCTTAAATCCCATATGGGGCAGATTCTGCAGGCTGCCTAGGAACAATTTAGCAAAATGTTGACTCTGAGGTCTACCGGTGCTGTTCCCAAAGCAGAGTTTTTGGTTAGTGTCCATGTCCATTTCCAGGGTCCAAAGGAAAGCTGAAAATATGGTGTTGGTGTTGGGCGGTTAGCCCTCTCGTTGGGTCCTTGAGAGCCCAGAGCCAAGCCCCTCCTCTCTTGTTCTGTGATAATACAAAGCTACTTCCCAAGTTGCCTGTTTCTTTGCATTCGTGCTAATTCTCTGCAGCCAATGACCCTCGTGTCATTCCTCATTACTGACGCTTTCCTGTGCACCTTTCCAAGGAAGGGCCAACTGGACCAGCTTCCATTAGAAACTAAATCCCACTCCTTTGTCTAAAATTGCCTCTAGCTCCATTAGCAGATTCCTAGTCAAAGTACCCAGCAAATATTCCTGAACTGGACGAAGGCTATTTCACAAGGACCAGTGGCCATTTCTGATGGATTCCCTGAATTATTTGTAAACATTCTGGTATGTTTTTGGGTTTTGTTTTTGCATCAACATTGGTAAAGATGAAATGAGTGAAAACTCCTATATTGGAGGGCGGTTACTTTGTGCCACTGTTTCTGTGGAAATAGAACACATCTAGCCTGACTTCTCCCTATCGTCTAGATAAAAGGAAACAGATCCTATAGACAAATGCAGGTGAAGTGCTCATACCTACAGCATAGGCCGCCAGGTCCAATTTTCTCATAAACACAAATGTGACTGAACCCAGACCCCGAATCTGAAATCAAGATGTGGGGAATCATTCCTCTAAGAGCCAGCTTTAGGAAGCATCACCTTTCAGCTATAAATTCCAGGAAATACAATCTCCCAGAGCAAAAAAAAAAAATGTAATTCCGACTCCTTTTTGTCATTTAACTTATGGAATCAACAGACAACTGTACACAGAGGTTCCCTCTTCTGGATTATATGGACAGCATCTGCACTTATGTTTGGGTGTCACAACTGGGTGGGGGAGTGTTAGTGGCATCTGGTGGGTAGAGACCAAGGGTGCTGTTAAATACCCTACAATGCACAGGACAGCCTCCCACAATGAGCGACTCAGCCCCTAATATTGAGATTTGGAAACTGTCGAAGCAGAAGAGACTCTTTCTGTTGGTCTATTCATCCACCCATCCATCATCCATCCATCCATCATCCATCCATCCATCATCTATCTACCTACCCATCAATCTATCCATCTATCATCTGTCTATCCCCCTGTCCATCTATCATCTGTCTATGCATGCAGTCATCCATCCATAATGTATCTACCTACCATAATCTATCCATCCATAATCTATATACCCATCATTCATCCATCCATAATCTATCTACCTACCCATCAGTCTATCCATCTATCATCTATCTATCTATCTGTCCATCCCTAATCTATCCATCCAATCATCCATCCATAATGTATCTACCTACCCATCAGTCTATCCATCTATCATCTATCTATCCATCCATCCATCCATCATCTGTCTATCCATTCGTCTATCCATTATCTATCTATCTATCTATCTATCTATCTATCTATCTATCTATCATCTATCTATGGTAGTGGTCTGAATGGGGGGAGGCAGTCTTGTCCCCATGGGACACTTGACAATATCTGGGGTCATAAGCAATCACAACTGGAAGAGGGGGAAGGTGCTACTGGTATCTCATAGGAAGAGGTCAAGAATGCTACTCAACACCATCCAAACAGGACAGCCCCCACAACAAGGAACTGTCCTAAGCAAAATGGAAATAGCACCCCAAATACCAAGGAGACTGAAGTTGAAAAACCGCAGTCTAACCCTAGATGGGATGGTCTATGACCTGACACGTGGCCTCAGTCACTTACTGTTTAGGATTCTACAATGAAATCTATCTGGGATGGTGAAGCTCTCAGGGAATGGATGGCCGAATCTGAACTTCTTCCCATTTCTTGGTGCCTGGGGTCTGCCTGGAAACAGTAAACAAGCAGGAGGATGGTATCAGGAGAGGTAGGTGGGGTTGGCAGGAACCAGGCAGCCTAGGAGCTGGGAGGGTGTGGGAAGGAGCGTGTTTCACTTGTTCCAACATCAATGGGAAATGATTAGAAGGTTTTAAGAAAAAGAGTGACACAAACTAAGATACGTGTGAAAGCGACAAATGCTCTACTGCATGTAGAGGGAGTAAGTATAATCACCGGAGATGACCCTGGAGGTAAGAAGAACAGAAAGGCCAGAAAGAGGAGGCAGGTCTTGGGACAGAAGAGGTGAGAGTCAAAGGCTCAATGTCTAGAACAAGTCAGAAAGATGTTGCTCTTCTTTGGCACTTTGTGGTCTCAGGGTGTGCGCTATGCTCACTAGTGTTATGTGTCTTTGTCACCGAAAAATTGTCACTTCCAACTGGCCATTCAACCATAATGGTGGGTGCCAAGGTGGAGAAGGTGCAGGGAAGGCATGTGTTTGAGGTCAGAGGGACAGCACTGTTTGGACTCCCTCACGCCTGCATAAATCGGCCCCCAGTCCTGGATGGTGGAGATACCGGGTCAGGAATCTGTCTTACTGTATCAACTTGGTGCATTTTCTTCCCTCTGAGGACCCGAAGCGTAGGGAAGAATCCCTGTGCGCCCATCTAGAATCCAGCAGGGGCATGGGGAAATCTGTGGGGCTCAGGGAAGAGACTGAAATGACTCTGCATGGAGGCCAGTTGTGCAACACGATCACCCACCCATCCCCCTTTGCAGAATGTCCCGATTGACAGTGACTACATAACGTCTCAAGTGAAATGCTTTTTAGTACATCACAAATACACGTAAGACGCCTTCACCGATATGGGTTAGTTTTGCAAGACGAATTTTAAAATTATAAAGGGCCGTGTGGGCTTTTGGGAGACTTAGAAAGAGGTCGTGAAAGCTAGTCTTTTCATCGGAGGGACGAATTCTTTAAAGATCTATAAATATGACGCTAAGTGGATGATTCTTTTGTTGTTGTTTGTTTACTCGAAAATACTTGGAAAGCGATTTTTGCAAAAGCTCTAGGGCTGTGCAAACAGGAAACAGCGGATCTCTCTCCTTCCATGCTGAGGACCCTGAAAACATCTGTGTGGGAATGAAAGATTTCATTAGTGCCTTGCCAATAATCCCTCATTCTTTGAGAGTTTCCTACTCCTTCCAGATGACTAGAAGACAAATCAGACCCTGAGTCCGATCTGTATAGACATTCCCGTTCTTTCTTCCCTCTCCCCACCAACAACATGCACGATGACAGTCTCATTAATCTAGTTTGAGACCGATTTTCAGAGAAAGTGCTGAGATATGAGTGTCTTATTGATGGAAATGAAAACATGCCATATTGACTCATGTTACCAATTAAGGCAGATGCAAGTAACATATGTTGGTGCTGGGAAGCTCTTCCTTAACCGTTTTCCTTTTTTTTTTTTTTTTTTTTAATGTGATGCAATGACGTCTCAAAATACTACTGCCACCGATAGGAAAAGAGAAGATCTTGGTATCTGTGTTCTACTCCAGTGGCAAAAATCTGGGGAGACCCTAATTCGTTATCTTTACCACTTAAAGTTGCTTAAAAATGCAACCAGCAGAAAGTAAGTTCTAACTCAGAAATTGTTTCACCTGCGTGAACTGTTTCAACGTAAAGACGAATGGAGGGAAAACAGCACAGAAATTCTAAGTGAGGTATAGACAGCTTGATGAGCCACAGTCTACTGGTGTGGCCAAGTATAAAGCCACCACATAGTCAGGAGGCATGTGGCATCTTCTCCACCGTGCACTCCAACCTGACGGCCAGTAGGGAACACACGGACACCCCAGACCCTCAACACACAACAGGTGGCACATTCGCGCCTTCTAGGCAGGAAACCAGCAGAAAACTGTCCTCCTCCACCTCTCCCATTTTCACACTTTCCTCGGGGATGCCACAAAGGCCTCTGTGACGGTACCTCCGACTCTGTGCTCTGCCAAGGGGTCAGGCAGTATGGGACAAGACCCTAACGGTGGTTCACGAGAGCAAAGGCCCCAAGACAGAACCATTTTGCACACCCGGAGGTGCAAGAAACGAGAGGAATCAGGGACGAGCTCTGCTAATGCACCACTAGCACGGCACATCCTACCCTGATTCAAACCGGTGGGAGACGATCTTCCTTTTCTCTCTCCCATTCGGCGGGCGATGTGTCCTAATTAAACTGTAAGTTT